>NC_137894.1:122987387-123511498 GCF_963455335.1 Martes martes | reverse complement strand
AAATTAACATACAATGTATTATTTGTTTCAGGGGTACAGTTCTGTGAATCATCAATCTTACACAATTCACAGCACTCACCATAGCACATACCCTCCCCAATTATGTTTTAAATATCTACATGCTAATAAATTCAACAAGTAGGGGTCATTTTCTTATTTGATATTTTTTTATGTTTACCTGATAGGCATGAACAACCCCCAAATGCCTCTTCATTTGTATAATCACCTCCCTTTTGAGTGTAAGTGGAATCCATGAAAATGATATTATCACCCCCAAGATTATTTGTTAAATCATATGGCAAAAGGGGGATATCTGGGTGTGCCTAATTTAGTTACAAGTGTCTTTTAAAATGAAGAGGTCTTTTTTTTTTTTTTTTTTTAGCAGATTGTAGAAAGGGAAGACAGAGTCAAAGCATAAAGATTCGGCACACTATAGCTGGCTTGTGGATACAAAGGGGCCACATGATAAAAAATGCCAGGGGCTTCTGGAAGCTCACAGTGGGTTCTCGGTGATAGGCAGCAAGAAAATGAAGACCCATCAGTCCTATTAATACAAGGTTGCTGACAACAACTTGAACAGGCATTGGGATTCTGCCTCAGAGCTTGGTCTGACTGACACCTTGATTTTGACCTATGAGACAATAAGCAAAGAGTCTAGTCAGACCCACCTGGACCTGTGACCCTACAAGACAATAAATGGGTATTGTTTTAAGCCACCAAGTTTGTGGTAACTAGCTATATAGCGATCGAAAACTAGTAAGAGTCTACTATATGCTCTGTGTGAAGTGTTGAAATCACAGATGGCTAGATCACTGTCACTTTTGAGATGTTTACAGCAGAGTAAACAAGACAGATGCAGAAACATCAAATAATATAATAATGTATCAAACCCAATGATAGAAATTGGCTATAAAATACTATGAAAATGCAGATACGTGGTACAAATGCTGTCTAGGGAAATCAGGAGACTTTCAAGAGACTGTGATTGTTAGATTCTATAATGAAAAATAATATGTAATAGGGATAAACAATATTACCAGGCAAAAGAGATGCAGATTCTTAATGTGTGAATATTCACAACCTTGCAAAACCGATTGAAGGCAGAATAAAGGTCAGTTTCCATTTTATAAGAAATTATCTGGTGTGAGTGTGAGTGTACCGTAGTGTTTGGAGAAGCGATTCTATCTCAGAATATCCATTTTATCGTGTTGCAGAGAGATTTCCTCCAAGCACATTCTGATTAAGCAGTACTGATCATCAATGAGTAACTTAATTGAATTTCTATGATCTATTTAATAGCTTCCCTAGCTCAGGAAAGTTAAGTTTTAAGCCTTGAAAACTGCTATGAGTTAAGATTAGATTCAGCTGGGGGTGACTCAAACCTCAAATAACAATAACTCAAAACCTCAAGTAAGGCAGGCATTTAATTCTCTGTTATGTAAAAGTCTTGAGGTTGACAGCTGGGTGGGAGTGGTCATGGCAAGTTCATGGTGTCAGGGATCTGAGCTGCTCTGACTCTGAAGCAAGTGTGCATTATATTTCCAAGGTTATCTCAAGATCATTTGTCTTTTAGAAGGCCAGGATTTATATTATATTCCATTCAGTGGGAAAGAGTAAGGATGACTATGCTAACCTTCCTTTCACATCTCAGTAAGGTTTTTGTCTAGAAATTACACATATCACTTCCATTTATAAGTTCTTGATCAGATCTTTTCCACAAAGTCGCTAGCTGCAAGGAAGACTAAGGAATGTAGTTCTATTTCAGATGGCCATATGCACTACTAAGTCAGAGATTCTAACACTGTATATTATACAAGCTATGCACCTTGTACAAGTAACAAAAGTAAGAGCCCATATATTTTCTTTAAGTTTTAAATCTAAGTTGACTTTAAGAAAAGCTGAGTTATTTTCAACCTCATTGTGGTGTTTTAAAATGCTATCAAGATACCATTTCCCAAAGTTCTTAACTTCAGGTGATAGTAGGTCATTTAGCAATGAAATTGGAAGAAAGTATAGGTGTAGAGAGAACTACACTTAAAAATAGACTAAATGACAGTTATTCATTTTTAAAAGGAGAGCATAAAATATACAATTTTCTGGGATATAGTGTTATTTCTTCACCTTTAAGCACTGGACATTCAAAAGAACCAGTTTAAAGTCTAAAGGTGCATTACTGACATAATAATTAGAGTGCATGCTGTTAAGAAGACCATGGACAAGAATTTATAAAGAATTTATATAGCTTACAGAAAAAAGTTGAATTCAGCAAATCTAACTTGGCTAAAGATGGGAAAGGCTCTTTTATGGGAGCTTGAGTGAGCATGGTATATAAACAAGTAGATTTTTCTTTCAGGTAATTACTCTTTTCCCTTTCCTTTCCCTTTCCTTCCTTCCTTCCTTCCAATCAACAGAAAAGTTTTCTTTCTTTAAAGGTCAAACAATTAAACTACATCCAAGGTCTAACTTAAAGACACGAACCAAAATAGCCATTCTTACTTATTCAGAACTTGAAGAGTGTAAGAGTGCATGTCACTTGAATAGCAACTTGGATGAGTGTTGGTTAAGTCTTTCCCAGAAAAGAAGTGGGTTAGAAGTAAATAGCTACCCTCTGGTAGTCTTGAATATAGCAACTTAGAGAACTGTAATAGATGTGAAAATCAGCAGCTCAACAGTCACTGGGGGGAGCAGAATGGATTTGGAGAGCCTCAAAAAGCTTCATCCCCAGAGAATTTTTACTGCTTGATCTGTTTAGCAGCTTCCTGATCTTTATTGTCTTTATTGGCAGAATCTGTCTTTATTCATTATGACTCAGAACTCAATGAGGAATGCTCTGTCCGCAGGATATTTGTCACACACAGTGGCAGTCATTTAACACCGTAGATGAGGCAAAGAAGAAGATGGCCAAAAATCTTCAAAGGAAAATCTCGGGAATGAGAAACAAAAGGCAGAGTTGATGGAATTATATTAAAACAAACATGATTCAACAATATGCTATCTATAAAACCATACTTTAAGCTTGAGGACAAAATGAGATTGAACTTACAAGGATGAAGGGGCATCTGGGTGGCTTAGTTAAGCATTCAACTCTTGATTTCAACTCAGGTCATGATCTCAGGGTTGTGAGATTGAGCCCTGTGTTGGGCTCCACACTGTGCTTAGAGCCTGCTTAAGATTCTCTCTCCCTGTCCCTCTCCCGCTCCCCGTACCCCCATTTGTGCATGCACGTTCTCTTTTTCTCCCTAAAAACAAAACAAAACAACAAAAAAACTCATGAAGATGGAAAAAGATATACTATGCAAATAGTAAACAAAAGAGAACAAAAGTGGCTCACTAATAATTACATTAAAAAGACTTTAAGGTAAAAATTATTCTTGGAGATTAACAAAAGACGTTTATAATGACAAAAAGGGTCAATCCATCAAGGAGACATAACATTATAAATAATATGCACCCAACAATGAAGCCCCAGAATGCATGAAGCAAAAAGTGATAAAATTGAAGGGTAAGCAAATAATTCAACAATAATAGTTGTAGAACTCAATAACCCATTTCCAACAATTGATGGAACAACCAGTAGATCAACGAGAAAATAAAAGATGTGAACAACACAGCAAGCCAATTAAATTAAACAGACATACATAGAACACTCCATCCAACAACAGAGTACACATTCTTCTCAAGTACACATGGAATATTCTCCAGGATAGACCATATATTATGCCAAAGAACAAGCCAGAATAAATTTAAAAAGCATGAAGTCATACAAAGTGTGTTCTCTGACCACAATGGGCTGAATTTAGAATTAAAAACAAAATTATTAAACTTTTTTAAAATTCATAAATATGTGGAAATCAATATACTTCTAAATAGCAATGGGTCAAAGGAGAAATGTATGTAAAGAGTAAGAAAATACTTTGAGATGAAAGAAAATGATAATACAAGATATGAAAAGTTATGGAATGGATTTGAAGAAATGCTCAAAGGGAGATTTTTAGCTATGAGCACTTATATTAAAAAGTTAGAACAAAAAAGGAAGACCTCAAATCAATGACATAATATTAAGAAACCTGAAAAAATACACACTAAATCCAAAGTAAAAAAAAAAAAAAAAATGAAGGAAATAAAGATCAGAGTGGAAATAAATGAAATAGAGAATAGAAAAAAGTCAACAAAACCCATATTTGTTTCTTTGAAAGGATAAACAAAATTGACTAGCCCAGATAGACCAAGAAAAAAAATGCAGAAGTTTCAAGTTGTTAAGTGAGGAATTAAGAAAAAAACATCCTTACAGAAATAAATATGATTATAAGAGGACACTATGAACAACTGAATATCAACAAGTTAGGTAATTTAGATGAAAGGGGCAAAACCCCAGGAAAATGCAGGCTACTAAAACTCAAGAATAGAAAATCTGAATAGCCCTAAAACAAATGTAAAAATTAGTACATTAACACCTTCCTCTGAGGAAAAGTCTAGAATTCACTGATGAATTCTGGCAAATACTTAAAGAACAAATAATGCCAATTTTTCACAAACTCTTCCAAAAAAAAAAAAAAAATCAGAGAACAATTACTCTGATGCCGATACCAAAGATATTATAGAAAAAAGAAAACTAAAGACCAGTATCTGTTAAAATATCAACACAAAATCCTCAACAAAACGCTAGCTAACTGAATCCTGCAGAATACAAAAAGGGTTATATATATAATGACCAAATGGGATTTATTTGGGGAATGCTAGATTGCTTTAACATGTGAAAAACAGTCAGCATAATATACCATAATAGAATAAAGGGCATAAACCATATGGTAATTTCAATAAATGTAGAAAAGTAATTTGACAAAATCAAACACTGTTTCATGACGAAAACAGTCATTGACCTAGGAATAGAAGAGAACTTCCAGGAAAACCTACAACTGACATCATACTCAATGGTGAAAGACTGAATATTTTCTCTGCGCCAGATCAAAATAAGACAAGATGTCTGCTCTCACTGCGTATTCTAACCGGGCATTTAGAAAAGAAAAAGAAGTAAATAACATAGAGGTTGGAAATGGACAATTAAAACTGTTTTCATCTCAGATGCCAATTAGATGAAAGGAAGGAAGGAAGGAAGAAAAGCAAGTAAGCAAGCATCTAGATTGGAAATGAGAATCCTCTATTCTCAAATGATGATTTTATATGTAGCAAATCCTCAAGAATCCATGAAAAACTACCAGAATCAATAAAAAAAAAATTCAACAAGGTTTCAAGATACAAGATCAATATACAAAAATGTTTAGTATTTCTATACACTAACCATGAACATTCTAAAAATGAAATTAAGAAAAGGATTTACTTGCAACAGTGTCAAATGGAATAAATTATATGAATGAAGTAAACAGAAGTCTGTGAAACTTTTACATTAAAATCCATAAAACATTGTTGAAGGAAATTTAAAAAGAATAAATGAATGGAAAGACATCCGTGTTCGTAGAGCAGAAGATAGTATCTTAAAGATGACGTTATTCCTCAAATTGATCTACAGATTCAAAGCACTCTCTTTTTTAGGAGAATTTGAAAAGCTGATCTTCAAATTCATATGGAAATGCGAGGGACATAAATAGGTTTAATGTGTAACACAGTAATATTTTATAAATAGAAACAATCATATTTTGGAGAACTCTGCTCTACCCTGACCTTTTTCCAACTTGAGGAATCTTTAAGGTTGAGTCTATTGTTCAAGAAAGAATAAATACAAAATGACCATGCTTTCCCTCCCTTCCTTACTGAATAGAAACCATGGGTTTGGTTCAGAGACAAAATAGCAAGTGCTTTCATAAAATAGAACAGAAATATTTTAAGTTAGGACCCAGGGGCCACCGGAGGGTGTTTACAAAACTTCTGCCCCAAGAGTTCTCCCTGAGATGAACTGACATGCCTTTCTCAATGTGGGAGAATGCAGCATAGTATTTTGATTTTTAAAATGTCTCCTCGTGCTCTGCAGTTCTTCTCAGCAGCCCAGCGAGAGAAACGCAGGCTGCTGCCTTGAATTTAACCGACAGAAATGAATAATGCTCATTCAGAGAAATGTCCTGCATTTTGTCAGATGCCACGCTCTGCACAGCCTCCTCTCCATGGGACAGCCAGACAGCGTGCAGTGCCACGGTGCACAGGTTAGCAGCTGGAAAAGAAATCATGGCAAGCCAAGGCTGAATTGCAATCCAGGGAGGATGGATATAAAGATTCACAGTCCTGAAGAAACGTAAGGGAAACAAGTATTCTAATAGGCACTGACATGATACTGTTCATTACAGGTCAGTTTCTGAGGTTAGTGTATGTCTTTATTCCTGCACTCCCTGTTGTTAAAGCCACATGTGGTTTAGGTATGGATAAGAGAAGCTGCTGTGGTTGAGAGAATGGACTTTGAGGGAGACAAACCTGAGCTTGGGTTCTGTCTCTGGAACTTGAAGAGGCCAAGGAACATGGCCAAGACCCCACAGTTATTCTGATATAGTTTCATCAGCTGCAAAACACTGGAAACAATAGTTTGTCTTCATAGGTTTGCTGGACGAATTAAATTATCTAAGGCAGATAATGTGTTTTTTGCAAGTGACAATTATTAATATTAGCTTTTATTAAAGACATACCTGATTTTTATCTTGCATCACTATTTTAGTCAACCTCCCTAGGTTTCCAGACTCTTGAGCTCCATCCTCTTAAACAAATATGAGATTGGTTTGGAAGAGCTGTGAAGAATTATTCCCCAGAAGTTATCCCCGCCCTGGACTATGACTACCATTCCAAGCCCTTAATTTTTATGGAAAATGGATTTTCATGGATTGTTCAGGATGAAAAGATAGGAGATTCTCTTAGCTACTAAATTCAAAGAATACGCACAACCTCAAGTAGAAAGGAGAATAACAGAATTCAGGTTATTCTGACATACTGATCTTGTAAGGAGGTCAAATGATTGTGTGTTGGGTGGGGGTGCTGTGAGGCAGTGCTTATTATGTATTAATTGTTTTCTTTTAAAGATGCAGAAAGTAGAGACCAAGGTTTATGAGTGGCTGCCAGCTGATTCAGCCTTGCAGGAAAGATGGAGTGTCCTTGGTTGTGTACCATGGGGTCGGTGGACCCCGGAGGCCCAGGCCATACAAGAGCTCAGAGCTGGGAGGATGGGAACGGGATGGGCCGCGCCTCAACCGCTAGAGGGCGCACAGCCTGTGGGAAGCAGTGTCCTGGGCCCAGTCAGTGGGAAGAGAGAAAGTGGAGCACATGATTCAGAACTCCTGTCCCTTGACTTGCTCTTTTCCGAATCCCAGAAGCTGGCACACTTCCAGGTAAAAAACAAAACAAAACAAAACAAAACATGCCAACAAAGTGAATGTTTTCTTAGCCATCCACGGAATGGAGATGGTAGAGGGGGAAACAAAGAAGCTATATGCAGATCAGAAGACCCGCAGAAGCAAAGACAAGAACCAGTGCTGCCCCATTTGTAACACGACATTTTCATCCACTGTTGTGGCCCAGAGGGAAGATCCACGCAAAGAACTTAAAGCTGAAGCAGCAGTCTGTTAATGTGTGGGGCTTACACCAGAATAGAGCTGATAGACCAAGACAAGTTCTGCAGCTTCTGCCAGGTGACTTTCAAAGACCCTGTCATGGCTCCACAACATAATGGGGGCAAGAAACACAGGAAATAGGAAACCGAGCTCAAACTTATGGCACATTATGAGTGGCTGGCTGGCCTGCTGTCCTGACTCATCAGCTGGGAAAGGCTACCCCTGCAAGATGTATAAGATAGTCCCAAACTCTATAGAACAGTATCAAGTTCATGTCAGTGACTTCAAACACAAGAGCCAGTCACCAAGCCAATGGCATCACCCCTGGGCTAGATTCCAATGCAAACACAGCCGTTTTAGAAGGACTTAACCACCTTGGAAGACTAGAGGTGTTTCTTCTTCTTTTTTTTTTTTTTTTAATTTTATTTTTTAATTACTTTTCAGTGTACTAGAATTCATTGTTTATGCACCTCACCCAGTGCTCCATGCAATACGTGCCCTCCATAATACCCACCACCAGGCTCCCCCAACCTCCCACCCCCCGCCCCTTCAAAACCCTCAGATTGTTTTTGGGAGTCCATAGCCTCTCATGGTTCATCTCCTCCAATTTCCCTCAACTCCCTTCTCCTCTCCGTCTCCCCATGTCCTCCATGTTATTTCTTATGCTCCACAAATAAGTGAAATCATATGATACTTGACTCTCTCTGCTTGACTTATTTCACTCAGCATAATCTCTTCCAGTCCCGTCCATGTTGATACAAAAGTTGGGTATTCATCCTTTCTGATGGAAGCATAATACTCCATAGTGTATATGGACCACATCTTCCTTATCCATTTGTCCGTTGAAGGGCATCTTGGTTCTTTCCACAGTTTGGCAACTGTGGCCATTGTTTCTATGAACATTGGGGTACAGATGGCCCTTCTTTTCACTACATCTGTATCTTTGGGGTAAATACCCAGTTGTGCAATTGCAGGGTCATAGGGAAGCTCTATTTTTAATTTCTTTTTTTTTTTTTTTAAAGATTGTATTCATTTTTTTGACACAGAGAGAGAGATCACAAGTAGGCAGAGAGGCAGGCAGAGAGAGAGGAGGAAACAGGCTCCCTGCTGAGCAGAGAGCCAGACACGGGGCTCGATCCCAGGACCCGGAGACCGTGACCTGAGCCGAAGGCAGAGGCTTAGCCTGTTGAGCCACCCAGGCGCCCCTATTTTTAATTTCTTAAGGAATCTCCACACTGTTCTCCAAATTGGCTGCACCAACTTGCATTCTCACCAACAGTGTAAGAGGGTTCCCCTTTCTCCACATCTTCTCCAACACATGTTGTTTCCTGTCTTGTTAATTTTGGCCATTCTAACTGGTGTGAGGTGGTATTTCAATGTGGTTTTAATTTGAATCTCCCTGATGGCTAGTGATGATGAACATTTTTTCATGTGTCTGATAGCCATTTGTATGTCTTCATTGGAGAAGTGTCTGTTCATGTCTTCTGCCCATTTTTTGACATGACTAGAGGTGTTTCTGTCCAGGACCTGAGGTTGAACCAGCTGTGATCTTGCTTCCCATGACCCAGTCTGCACTGGGCTCCTTCCTCCTATCTTATACTTGGAGAACTCATAGGCCTATGGCAGATGCTATCAAACAGGTAGCATCTTATTGATCTTAACAAATTGACCCTTGCTCTTCCCCTCTGGAATGGGCCCTATAGGTCAGGATGAGGGAAAAGGATGGCTCTTGAGGGGCTGCACAGGGTTCTAATTTGGGGGATGGCTTTCCCCATTCCCAGCTTCTCTTGGCTGTATGTCATAAGCCCTATGCCTGAGTTTCCCCTGCAGGTCAGGTTTGATCCAGTTTCCACTTAAAGAACTGAACTCTCCTGGGCTCTAGGCAGCTCCCGTGAAACCTGAAGCTTTCACACCAGACCTTGGCCTAGGTGGTAAAGGGCAGTTGGAAGTGGCTGCTCTATAGAAATTTGGAGCTAATATGACACTCCCTTTTTTTCTCAAAATGGGCAGGCTTTCCTGAGCCTGGGACCAGATACTGGCCAGTTATACACCTTTCTGCCCACTGTAAAGTCTCCTGGAGCAATGATACAGTCTTGGCAGAGCAGTGCTATCATTTCTGCCCCTTCTCCACTATTCCTGAATCATGCTAAAGATCAGCAGCAGCTGGGGAAAAGCTGGAGCTGGAGGAGGCCTCAGTACTCAGTGGGATCATGGAAAGCTCCAACGTGGGTTTTTCCTCTCTTCCATCAGAGATGTTCTGATCCAGAGTCATGTGGTAAAATCCCCGCATCCAAATCCCCTTGATGGTTATGTGCCCTTAAAGGCAAACTATCTCATGCCAGCCAGCTCCGTTCAGAGGTGCTTTACTGCTCCTTGGTTTTACTAGCCCTCTTCTTCTCCTTGTGCAGTAGACCACCTGCCCACCTGCCCAGGTTGCTGTGGTACCCTCTCCTGTCACCCACCAGGAGATTCCTGAGTACCAGGGAGCAGGATAGGGTCCTTACGGGAAAGAAAGGAGAGCTAGTGGAGGTTTCCGCAGTGAGAAAGCAGATGTTTCCCAGGACCTAAACCAAGATTTCTCCAATTCTGCTGTGTTTTATGGCCTGGGACTTCACTGGGTGTGGATTTTTTCTTGTAGCTTTCAAGCCGGAATTCCAAGGACTGTCACCATCATCGACCCCTCATCACTGGATCAGAGGAGCACAAAGCTGCTCTTGTGGCCTCTTCTCCCCTTGTTTTCTTTCCCTTTGTCTGTGAAATGCCTTTACATATTGTGTTCACATGTTTATGCTTTTTAAAAAATATTTTATTTATTTATTTGACAGGCAGAGATCACAAGTAGGCAGAGAGGCAGGCAGAGAGAGAGAGGAAGGGAAGCAGGCTCCCTGCTGAGCAGAGAGCCCAATGCGGGGCTCGATCCCAGGACCCTGGGATCATGACCCGAGCCGAAGGCAGAGGCTTTAACCCACTGAGCCACCCAGGCGCCCCATGTGTTTATGCTTTGTCTCTTGGTCATGGAAGCATTTAAATAATTTCTCTCATAAGCCAGACTGCAGCTTAACAAACCTAGGATTTGGGGCTATATTGCCATTGGACCTAGACTATGTGTGTCTTGACCCCTCTCCAAATACCGAATAATTTTTCAATGGTTCATCTTGAAGCAAGGTCTTCTGATTCTCAGCTTATTGAGGTTTGAAGCAAGGTCTTCTGTTTCTCAGCTTATTGAGTTTTTCTTGAGGCTACATAAAAGCAAGAAAAGAAACCTTGAGAACTGACCATGATAGCCTCCAAAGGAAAGTAGAACTTTAACAATCTCCATGGTGATAAGTAGAGGAAGGCTAGGAAAGCTAGTCTTCTTTTCATCTTTTTTCATCTACCCAATAAAGGCAAGTGTCCTCATTCATCTTACTATCTGCCAGTGTGCATGTAGTACAGCTGGATGAAGTCATCCTGGAGAGAACTTGCTCTCTACTTGTTCCAAAGGAAGATATAAATTGAGCCATTGGGGAAGAAATGAAGCCATCAGACACAACTGTGATGGCTTTTTAATGAGATTGTTTGTACTAGGCCAGCAGGTAACCTTGGTGCTGAGTCAAACCCAAGAAAGAGATGGTAAGAGATCAAGGAAGGAGGGAAGGAGGGAGGCGGAGCAGGAGCAGGAGTTGGCAGTTGGCCAACAGGCTACAGAAAAGGAACTAAATTATGCATCTTATTTAGTACATTTATTAAAAGAACATTTCTAGGCAAACATCCCAAAACAAATGTGACTATCAGTTAAGCACCCCACAGTCCTGAGCAGATTTAGTGCATGACAATTTTCTCATAATGGCTTTGTGGTGTTTGCTGAGTTTCATCTCTTTATAGCATTTTATGAATTGTCATTCCATGGGGATTTTAAATAGGCTGAATTTGCCCTTCATTTGCGGTTGTTCAACAAAGTAAAAAATGGATAAATACAGTGTGAACATGGCATAGGAATTGGAATAATATATTTAAGTTAAAATGATATTCAACCTAAGTTTTTGATTGACATTTACGAATAGTCAGAGCAATACCTACTCTTATAGTTCATTAATTTATGAAATTTTTGAACATTTCTTTTGTACTGGGGTTTGAACTCTAAATCCTGGGGTCACAAAGATGAATAAGACATGGTTTCTAACATTAAGAAGTGCCATTTTTTTAGGAGAAGAAGAAACACATAAAAGATGAAGGCAGGATAATATAGAGGGAAAAATCATACAGCATGACGTATAAAGGAGAGTGTGATTCTTCCACTTGGAAAGTGATGGAAGAGTGAGAGAGGGTTTCAGAAAGGAAATGATGATCCTTGATTGAGGAATAGAATGATCAAAAGCATGAGGCAAGGCAAAGATTACCCTGGTGGTTTGGAGACATGGAAGCAGCTCAGAATAATTGGACCATAGTGGGCAGGAGGGATGAGTGGATACAGCCAGAGTAAAGAGTGGTTAGATGCAACCATGATGATGGATAACTTTATACACCATATTAAGGAGTTCAACACTTTTTCAGGAAAATAGAAAATTAGTGGAATAGGAGAATAACACAATCTTTGATGCACTAAACACAATAATTTGGTAAATAATGTGAAAGATGAGTTGAAATTTAAAACAAGACTAGTGATCTAAATTAGGTTTAGTTCCATAGTCAAGATGAGCAATGATACAGCTTGAGAAAAGGCAGTAGCATTCTGGTTAAAAGAGGGGGGAAAAAAAGAGCTATAATTGACCTAAAGCAATTTAAATCTGCAGTATTTGATGACTTATTGAATGTGGGTGGCATCTAAGGAAAAGTAGAGAATCTGGAATGGGCCTCAAATCTCTAGGTTGGGTGACTGCATCATTTCATCATGTTAAAAGGATTGTGGGGGCACCTAGGTGATTCAGTCAGTTGAGTGTCTGACTCTTGATTTCAGCTCAGGTCATGACCTCAGAGTTGTGAGATTGAGCCCCACATCAGGCTCTGCGCTCAGCAAGGAGTCTGCTTGAGATTCTTTCTCTCCTTTGCCCCCTCCTCTTCCCCCATCAAATAAACAGTAAATAAATAAAATCTTTTTTTTTAAAGATTTTATTTATTTATTTGACAGACAGAGATCACAAGGAGGCAGAGAGACAGGCAGAGAGAGAGGAAGGGAAGCAGGCTCCCCGCTGAGCGATGCTCCCCACGATACGGGGCTAGATCCCAGGACCCCAGGATCATGACCTGAACTGAAGGCAGAGGCTTTAACCCACTGAGCCACCCAGGCACCCCTAAATAAATAAAATCTTAAAAAACAAACAAACAAAAAAAGGGTTGTGAACTCCAAATTGGTGAAGCATAGCATACCAATTAAATATATATGTTAAAAAAAATACATTGTAAAGAAGTATAACAAATATTAATAGTAATCAGTAGTGATACATTTATAGATTATATTATTTGTTTCAATAGATTGTATGGTATTTTCCAAATTAAAAAAGTTAAACATGAATTACTTTTAGAACAGGAAAAAAAAATGCCAGAAATGTTCCTTTAACTACTGTGTATATAAAAAGAAGTGCCTATAAAACATTTTTCCTTTGGCCTTACTTTGATAATTTAGTCTTATCAACTGGAAAAACTGAACTTGAGGTATATGTTGAAATATATGGATTCTCTTTAGTAGTAACACAGTTCTTTCTTTTTTCTAGTTTTGTGCACTTATGTTGTACCACCCAAAGTATATTCACCTAAAAAGTAAATACCATGGTAGGAAGAAAAAAAAAAACAAACCACTTAAGACTTACTCTATTTAGAAAGCTGGTGTTTAGAAAGGAGATTTGCTAAAGTAGAAAGCAGATTCCACTCATTTTCATGGCTCAGGATACCTATTGGATGTGTGGCTCAGAACCAGTACTACTGGAGCTTCTTAAATCGTGGTTTGCTGAGAAATCAGAAATCAGAAATGCTTCGGAAATGAAAGTAACACTGTCGAAAGAGTTTATATTCACAAAGCTTCTTGGATAGTATTCATATCCGTCAATCTTTTGCTTCCATGTTGAATATATTTAACCACATGGGCCTGGAGGTCTTTTGCCAGCTTTGGTGTTCTCCAATATTCTTTAGAGTGGCAGTTATTGATAACTTAAGTGTGATTTGTCAGTGGATGGCCCAAAACACTTAAAATTTCAAGGCATTTGTCTATCGTCTCTTGGATCTGGGTTGAATTTTTTTTTTTTTTTCTGGGTTGAATTTTTATTTTCCAAAGTCCTGAGAATTAGTAAGAATCTTTAGCACTGGAGGTTAAACATTTGCTATTTGAAGGCACCGCCAGGCGGAAAGAAAAAAAAAAATCAACAACTGACATTTAATATGTTCTTATTTCAAAGAGGCCTTTGACTTTTCTTTTCCACCACTCATTTGAGGGTCTATATCACCCTATTGGGTTTTGATCAGAAATTCACTTTGTGTTTCTGTTTATCTGTCATCCTTAGTGTGGCTTTCATCTGTAAGTAAAGTAATCCATTCTCTAGAATGTTGCAGTGTGAGTTACTAAATACTTGAAGCAGAATTGAAAATTTGACTGGATCACACTATTGCATTCCCTCTTGATGCTTTAATACCTTTTCATGTTGATGTTAGTTTCCTTTAGTTACGAGAGGCCCAACCCTCCCTGTTCTTTTACCACTCCAGGAAAATAAGCAGAAGAATCACTGACGGACTTAAATTCCCACTGAAGCACTTAAAGTTTCAGATATGGGCTGCGCATCATAAAGTGGCCCTTTCCATCTTGTCTCTTTCCCCTAGTACCTCAGCTGCTTTTTTGCCTTGGTCCAATGCCCATTTTAATGTTGGGATTCCTGAGTTCTCCTGGGACTCAGAGATTGCAGAATATGATCACACTCTAGGGGCAAGTGGTCAGATAAAACTACCCACTTACAACATTTGCTGGGAAGAATTAGAAGGAAAGATGCACTTGGAGCATGCATTTTGCTCAGGGGATTCATAAAGATAAGCCATAGCCAGCAATAGAAGACTTCATGATGAAACATCCATCTCTGTAGAAGGCATTTCGATGTGATGAGGACAGTAGCTGAGAGACCAATTGAACTTTTTAAACAGTGAAGAGGGTGCATCTGGGCTTTATATCCCATATTCTTATTTTATTATACCTCCTCAAATTAAAGCATAAGACACATATTTTATTTTATTTCAAATAGATTGAGATGTAGGCCAAAATTATTTCTTTTGAGTCGTGTTAGAAAATGAGCACATGAAACAGAGCAAAAAGCATCTCTTTATATCTCACTCAAACAGCACTTTCCAGGAACATCCTGTATATTTGGAGGTTCTTTGCCTATGAATTGTGTTGTACTTATATTTTTATGTATATACTTATATATACTTATATATATTTAAGTACTTAAATATAAATATAAGTTCAGGATGGCTTGACATCCCCAAATTGTACATCAAGAAGAGAATCACTTTGGCCGAATGTAGGAATTGCCTGCATGGTAAAAATGGGCCACAACTTAGGTTTGAGAAACTTGGCTTTAAATTTTGTTCTGCCACTTTCCTAGCTGTGTATTCTTAGCCAGTTCACTTAGCCTGAGTGACGCTATCAAATGGGATAAGATAGGGATCATGGCTTCATAAGGTTTAAACAAAGTATTTAAAAATATGTTAAAACTGAAGAAAAAATTTCATACCCTGGGATTTAAGATATGACATAGTCAAATGACATTAGTCAGTGTGAGTCCTGGCGTGGTTATGGTTAGAACATCATGAAGAAGTAAATGTGATCTGAATAAGCAAACTCAGTAAACTCCAGTTTTCCAGCTTCAACCAATTGGAGGCTGTATTGCCCCTGTTTGTCCAAATGATGACTTGTTATTCATATCTCAACAGAGCTTTGAACTATTAAAATGCCTTAAAAGATTCCTCAGAGATATCTAGTCCATGACTGGCCATGAAGCTGTTTCTTCTATGGTTGGAACAAAACACCCCCAGACGCGCCTTGTCCCCGCACACCCCATGAAAATAGTTGCCCATTCAGAGCGGTCTCAGTGTTTACACATGTGTCACCTAAATGCACTTTTCTCAAAGCTTCTCCAGGCAGAAGTTGTTTCAATTAAGATGTGGAAATAATATAGTAGCGAGTGTTCAGGTCTTGCCTATGGTGTGGCTAGCATAGTTGTGCAAGGATGAAAGCGCCAAACTTTCCTTGTTCACCTGGCAGAATTCCACTGAGTCATGGGAGGGAAAAGGTAGAAGACAGTTGTGTGTCTGGATGGAGAAAACATCTGGTTAAATATAAAATATATGGACTGTGTAATAAAGAAATACTTATAAGCATATCAAAGAATATGTTAAGAATTGCTGAATTTGCAGGGCAAAATTTGAAATCCGCACCCTGGAGGACAGTGAATATCCCTTGACTTGACCATCATTTTTATAGCATTTCCTCTACTTTTTGGTGATTTATTACGGCAATCCCCTAGTTCCCATATTTTTTGCTAACTCAAACTACACATCTCACACATTCCAACTTGCACCTCAACAAGCCCTTGTAAGCCTTCACCTTCTGGCCACAACATTCTTATGAATAACTCCCCAGAGTGCTTTTAAGAGAGTGCTTGTGTGTCATGAATGGCATGTGATTTCCATTAAATAATCTAAGGAGATTGTGGATCGTTATGTACATAAGCTTTCATTAATCCTTTCACTGTCTGATTGTAGTGGCACTTGAGGAAAGTGAAGACTTTCACCCTCCCGTTTTAGAAAATAAGAAAAGAGAAAGCATGGGATCGCAGGGCAAGGAAGAGAGAATGATTGAGAATTTCATTTCTGGTTTACACATGGTATGACACTACTCATGAAGACTTATCTGGAATCTAATAGCTTCTATGGTTTTAGACCTTAATTAAACAAATTACACAGCTTTGTAAAGAGTAGCGTGTCAAGTTTCCATAAGTCTGTTTTCATTTCCCATGGGTAGACTATTTCTTTTACCTTCCCTCGATGTGTATCTCTGTAGTATTGGTTTGTCAGTCAGGCAGGATCCTAGTAGGAAACAGATGATTATGCCTTAAACTGGGTCTATTTTTTTTTTTTTTTAGAGATTTTATTTATTCATTTGACAGAGACCACAAGTAGGCAGAGAGGCAAGCAGAGAGAAAGGGGAAAGCAGGCTTCCCGCTGAGCAGAGAGCCCGACGCGGGGCCCGATCCCAGGACCCTGAGATCATGACCTGAGCCGAAGGCAGAGGCTTAACCCACTGAGCCACCCAGGCGCCCCTTAAACTGGGTCTATTGGTGAGAGTTTTCTGAAGCGACCATTTACGAAGATGTTGACAGAAAATAGGGAAGCAACACTTGGTGAGCAATACTCAGGAGACAGTAACAGGGCAATGCACACATACTACCCTTGAAGGGTAGTTAGCCAGCTGAGAGAGAGAGAGAGCGCAAGAGCGAGCGTGCGCTCTGTACAAGGAGCAGAAGCCCCACTGGAGTTGATACAGAAAAGAGAGAGGGGGAGCTAGGGTAATAGATATGCCCTGAATTCACCCTCCTCTTTCTTTCTGTCCAACTCCTATGGGTACTGCTCATCTGCAGAACCAACCAACAAGTAGGTCATTGGCTTCCCAGGGCAGAGCAGGATGAAGAAATGCAAGGGGGTGAAAGGGCAAATGAAGACAGTCAGCACCTTGGGTGAGTATAGTTGGATCTCCGCAGCCATTGCCGACCAGGTTAGGAGCACTGGCAGCGTCTTGAATACTGGTCTCTATGGAGATCTCTAATTATGAGCTCCTCCACCAGAACTTCAAGAGTAGATAGTTTGGTTTGGATAAACTATTCTTTGGAGTCAAAAAGGAAGGGGTTTGAACTAGATAGAGCACAGTATTCATTGTGCAGCCCATGTTTTATGGTAGCATGCTGGTTATTCTCCCCTCCCTTCCCAGGCTCATTCTCCAGCTCTCTGCCCTGCTCTACATTTTGGAGGCTGACCTCTGATTGCATCTCAGAACTCCCTGATCTCTAGCTTCTGGTTGAGGTTCGGTAATGGGACGCTCTGGCCATGCACATGAGTTTTGTTTATTTACTTGTTTCTTTTGTACAAAGTAGTAAACCCAGAAGCGTAGGGATTGCGTTTCTCTGCCTTAGTTTCTTTCGTAAAGCCCAGCAGAATAAGGCTATGTATATTACATGGAATAAGTCCTAAATAATTGATTGTCTAGAGGTTCATAAATATGTCTGAATTTGCATCCCAAAGTCAATTCCAAAGTCAGTTATGAATGGTGCTGTAGGAGAAGATTTATTTTCCACTGTTTTTTATTTATTTGACAAATATTAGTTGACACTTCTACCTCCTCAGCTCTGTTCCTAGTACTAGGAACTGCAGGTGCAGTGGAGAATGACGTGGATGGAGCACCTGCCTTGTGCTTGCCCCTCAGTGCCTAACACTTAGAGAACGACGTGGTGACAAGGGCTTGGACTTTGGAAGCCAGCAGAGGTGGGCGCTGGTTCAATGCCTGGTTTTGCATGGTGCTGGCAAACTTAAATAATTTTCTAAAACTTAGTTTTCTCATCTGCAAAGATGGAGGCATGAACATTTTAGAAGTTTTTATTTGTGGAGATTAAATGAAATAAGAGAAATAAATCACTTGTGACAGTGCTAGGTACATAGCACGAGGTCAGTAAATTCCTATAGTAATTCCTATAGTGAACCGCATGGTGGTGAGGGGAGGAGGTGTGATCAAGGGGCAGGAGAGGGTGTTGGTGACACTGATCCAGGAGCACTGGCCTTAGAGCTGAGTGATTCCAAGGGTCAAGAAGTTATTCGGAAGAGGATTTTACCAAGAGAAGGGACAAATAAGAAAGCTTCTTGGCCCAATGGGAAAACCTCAGTTCTCAGAGTGCAGGGTAATATTGGGTATGTCATGATGTTTGCCATGAGATTTGCCTGTCGGCCCAACTTTCATGGGCCCATGTCTGAATCCTGTGTGTGGGGGGAGGAGGGTGGTGGAGCCCTTGCTACCTGTCTGAGAGAATGAAACTCAAAGGACAGAGAGAGACATCCTTCTTAACTGCCACGCTTTCCAGTTTGGAGACTTCATTTTAGGGCTCTGAGGGAGAAGGTGGGATATAGCAAATTGAAGAGATAGCTGTGCATCTGGGGAAAATTCTAGTGGAAATGTCAGTCACCATGGCTTGGAAGAGACAATGGTCAATGACCAAGATGCCCACCTGAAGGGGAGAAGAGGGAATGAAACCCAGTCATTCAGAGCTTGTAGCCAACTGGCTTCTCAATGCAGAAAAGCCCGTGGAGGTGCACAGAATCATCCAAATGCGAGGAAATTAATGGAAGAATGGCATCAGGATCTCTCAGAGGCAAGAGAAGCCCATTCCTTTTTCCCTTTGGTGGTTTCTTGTCATCCTAAAGAAAAAAAAAATTTAATGCCAAAATGTAGTTTCAAAAGTTGTAGAGTATAAATAATACTTTTGGTATATTAATAGGAAGATAAAAGTAATTCTGATATCCACTCTTGATTTTTACAAAAAGCAATAATTTATTGTATGCCATGATAATGAGGTCTAGCATTGGAACCCAGTCTTTAAGTATCTTTTTCCTTTCAGTCCTGTTAGTACTTCTTTGATTGTAGTACACTTTCATTCAGAGGTAACATTAAAATTCCAACGTGGGGGGGGCGCCTGGGTGGCTCAGTGGGTTAAAGCCTCTGCCTTCGGCTCGGGTCTTGGTCCCAGGGCCCTGGGATCGAGCCCCACATCGGGTTCTCTGCTCAGCAGGGAGCCTGCTTCCCCCTCCCTCTCTCTCTGCCTGCCTTTCTGCCTAATTGTGATCTCTGTCTGTCAAATAAATGAATAAAATCTTTAAAAAAAAAATTCTAATGTGGGGGTCCATTGTGAATATTAAACACATACAGAGGGGTCCTCTTCCCATTCTCTCTCTGCTCCTGCCCCACTGCCAGGAATGGGTCTGGACTGTGGTGCTACAAGAGATGGTGGGGGGAAGAGCGACCACGGACGCAGGTGATTGCTGTGTTTACCCACAGACCATGGCAGCCTGTATGATTGTGCAGCACCTCTGTGACAGCCAGTGACAGAGGAAATATTCAGTAGCTCTACTCTCTTGACTCCATTTACTTCCTAGCCAAACACTGGCTTCTTTCCCCCCACTCTCCTGAAATCTTCTCATCAGTGTCATGAGTGACCCATTCATTGGCAAGCCAATGACATATACTACTTGACCATTTTAGTTGACTCTTTGGAAGTTCTTTTCTTGGGCTTCCTGGAGGTTTTTCTATATCCATAACCACTGATCTTTCTTTCTTTCCTTTTTTTTTTTTTTTTTTTTAAAGATTTTATTTATTTATTTGACAGACAGAGATCACAAGTAGGCAGAGAGATCGAGGAGGAAACAGCTCCAAGCTGAGCAGAGAGCCCGATGCGGGGCTCGATCCCAGGACCCTGGGATCATGACCTGAGCCGAAGGCAGAGGCTTTATCCCACTGAGCCAACCAGGTGCCCCAACCACTGATCTTTCTATTTCATTTGTTCTACCTCCTCTTCTGCTCTCTCACTATACATCTGCATTCCCTAGGAATCCATCCTGGGTTCAATACGGTTCCAAATCTCTGTTATTTCCCCGAGGCACAGCATTTAAATCAATGGTTATGACTCCTTTTCATATGACACACAAATCCACATGATATTTCCAAATCCAAATATTCTCCTGAGCCTCATGCTCACATTTCCAATTATCTCTGCCTAGTGCTTTATCCCAGCCCCCCCCCCCCCCCACTGGAGTGTAGCACACTCTATAAATACTGAACTCCTTGTATTTTCACTCTCCTTCATACACATGGAGCCACTTTTGAGTCTTTGCTCTCACATCCCACAATAAGGTTCAGTCACAGGAACTCTGTTACACAATACCTTTCAAAGAAGGCATTCTCATGGCTCTTGTCTAACTTCTGAAATGTTGCACAGGTTTCTATCTTGTTCCTCCCAATAATCACTATACCATCACTAGAATAATCTTCTAATAAATAAATCGGATCCTGGAATTTTCCAGCTTCAAAACCATTATTGACTATTGACTCAGAGTTGCCTTCAAAATTACATTGCACTTCCTTGCATGAGGACATAGGGACCTTGGTGTGTTGTTCCCTCTAGCTATAGTGCCCTGATGACTTTCATTCATCTAAAAAAAAATGCCCAAATGTTCATGAGTAGACAAATGAATTGTCAAATTTTGATGAAAACTTTCTAGACCACTCCAGAAACGATTGTTTTATCTTTTTTTTATTCTCTCACATATTTCTTTAGAACATCATTTTAAAATTTCCCAGAGTGGGGGGCCTGGGTGTCTCAGCCAGCTAAGTGTCTGCCTTCAGCTCAGGTGATGATCCCAGGGTCCTGGGGTTGACCCCACATCTGTTTCCCTGCTCCATGGAGAGCCTGCTTCTCCCTCTACCCCTCTCTCCTGCTTGTGCTCTGTCTCTCTCAAATAAATAAATAAAATCTTTAAAAATAAAATAAAATAAAATTTCAAATTTCCCAGAGTATAACTTGTTGGTGTTTATTTTTGAATTGCCTGTTTGTCTGAGCCTAGCACAATGCCTGGTCCTTCAAAGAGGCTCAGGATGCTGTTGAGTCATGGGTAGATGAATAGTGAAATATAAGTTCTGGTAGTAATTTGCTGTTCCTACGCCAGTTCTATGGACTGATGGGGTTGATATGTGACACTCCATAGCTTTGGTTTCTACTGTCAGAAAATGTAGGAAACAAGGATTTATTTTTTATTTTTTAAAGATTTTATTTATTTATTTGTCAGAGAGAGAGAGAGGGAGAGAGAGCGAACGAGCACAGGCAGGCAGAGTGGCAGGCAGAGTGGCAGGCAGAGGCAGAGGGAGAAGCAGGCTCCTTGCTGAGCAAGGAGCCCGATGCGGGACTCGATCCCAGGACGCTGGGATCATGACCTGAGCCGAAGGCAGCTGCTTAACCAACTGAGCCACCCAGGCGTCCCAGGAAACAAGGATTTATAAGGAAACAGCACCATTGCAGGGGCAAGAGACGGCACTTATCAGGGAAGCAGCATGGTATAGTAAATTTTTATGTCAGTCAGGAAGTGTGCCCACTCAGGGAATCAACAATGATTTAGTCAATAACCCCAGAATTTAGGGTCACGTCTCACTTAGATCCTCAATCCCCTTTGATTAGGGGACTGCTGCTCATTTTCCTGATATTTCTGATTTGGCTAAAATGTTAAGAATGGCTTGGTTAAAATGTTAAGAAAAATTGAATAATCACTTTGTTACCCCTTCTATTTATAATAACAAATGGAGGTAGTTGATCTGAACTATAAATTGCCATCTTTGTAATGTTTGGTTTGTTTTCCAAAGACAGTGTGCTCTTAAAAAGAAAGGCATTCCTGTGTACACACAAACATTCTAGGCTAACTAGGTTTTTGTGGATGGATGACAAATGATTGTAAACAAAGGCAGTTCCCTCCACTGTAACCTTGACCCATGAAGGCCAAGAAATGCATTGTTCATTTAAATGAAATTCCTTTCGCTGTCATATTAGTTATGCTTGAAAGTTTTATATCCAGCAGAGATTTTCAGGGACATGCTGTTCCTGGAACAGTGAACATGCTAATGCAGATAGATATTAGAACTGTAGAACCAACTTAAACTGGCATAGAAAATTTAGTGCAAAGAGAGGAAGGAGGGAGGATGGAGATAGGGGAGAAAGGAAAGAGATAGAGAGACAGAGGAAAGAGGGATGGAAGATGAGAGGGAGAGAGAAAGATTTTCACACTGATTTTTTTTTTTTTAAGAATAGTTTTAAGATGTCAAACTTTATGGAAGATTGCATTACTTTTTATTTTTGCTAAATATCCTTTCCTTGTCCTGTAAGAGTATCATACATCTACATCCTGTCAAGCAGTATGAAAAGTCTGAGATTTTACCCTGCCTACAAATTGTTGCTTTGCATAATTTCATGAATGCTGGCAGAAGACACAAGTTTTCTGGGTCAGAGACAGAGAACTTTATTACTCACAGCATGAGGCAGTGTGAACTTCAGGTTCACATCAGTCTTACTTCCCCCCCACCTCCAAGTTCAACAGAGACAACAGAAGGTGGTCCTAGGTTGATGGTGCACACACAGTGGGCTCATGTTCTAGATAAAGAGCCCTGAGGTTAGTGAGCCCCAATTTTATAAGGGATTGCTAATGAATATGCCCTGGAGGCATTTTGTCTGGAGGGAAACATCTCTACTACCTTGGATAGCAAATAAGTCTGCCCGCTACCCTAGAGGGAGACACTTTCTCTGTCTTCCAAGACTGTTTACTGTACAAATATCTTCAAAAAGATAGTCCTTACATATACAAAGGTTTTCACAATTGTTTTTCCCCAAAGCTTTAAAGCTTCAAAATTGTAAAATTAGCTCAACCAATAAAGTTTTAATCTGTACTGTAGATAAGAGTAATGTACACCATGTGATGCCTTTCAGTTTACAGAATACTTTCCTATGCCTTATGGTGCTCAATCATGTGTAAGGTCAATGACAATGAAGCTAAATTCATTCCAGGTTTGTAAGTAATGATCCGTATTGGGAGGAAGGGAGCCTACAATTATTATGACAATCATATATACTAAAGAGGTAGAGCTGGCAATAGAGGTTGTGGGAGTTGTAATAAATTGTGTGTGTATGTGTGTATATGTGTGTGTGTGTTCCTTACCAGGTCATTGTAAAACAAATGTTATAAATTATCTATATGCACACACAGTTCACTTTCTAGCACTGTCATTAATTAGCATTATTAAAACTGCATCACAAGACAGTAGGGATGTGGATGTAACTTAGAAATTAAAAATCAATGTGCTGGATTAAAAAAAAAACATAAAACATCAAAAAGAGAAAATAAAGTTAAAAAAGATTGAAATCCTGTCCCTATGGGTGAAATTCAAGAATAAACATCTGCAAACTGGAGACATTTCACAGAAATGCTGTTAAGCAGCTCGTAGTTATCCTTGAGATTTCCCTTTCTTTGCGATAGAATCAGGATCAATCATGAATCAAAAATGCAGAGATCAGGGATGCCTGGGTGGCTCAGTCAAATAAGTGTCTGCCTTTGGCTCAGGTCGTGATCCCAGGGTCCTGGGATCGAGACCCACATTGGGCTCCTTGCTTGGCGGGGAGCCTGCTTCTCCCTCTCCCTCTGCCTGCTTCTCTGCCTGCTTGTGTTCTCTCTATCTCCTTGTCCAAAAAATAAATAAAATCTTTAAAAAAGAATGCAGAGATTATTAGCATTGGATGGCCCCTAAAGAATCCTACAGCTCGGTGAATCTCAAAGATGAGTGTGTGCCATGGAAATCAATTGAGAATCATTGGAATCAGTAAAAGATAGATGCTCAAGACCTCACTAATTGAGGCTCTGATTTGTTAGGTCTGGTAGTTCTGAAACAAACCATTTCTCAGAACCACTGATGTGACACCATTTTATAGACGAAGAAAACCTTCACTTAGAAAATGCCCAGTCATTATTTCTTCCTATCCATGTCCATTTCTACTACCCTAATCTCAACTTTTGTTACCTCAGAATCTGAAACAGTGCCTGGCAGTATGTGCTATTGGATAAATACTTGTTCAAATAATGAGTGTATCTTTTGCTCTGACATCATTTTCTATGCTGATAATGATCATGCCTCTAACCAATCCATTATTTGCTGTTGATTAATAATGCTTAAAGAAATTAAAAAAATATTAAGTAACTAACTAAATAAATTAAATATTTTTCCTTTTTTTTTTTTTTAAAGGAGGAACCTGGGTGCCTCAATTGGTTGGGCCACCAACTCTGATTTCAGCTCGGGTCCTGATCTCAGAGTCCTGAGATCGAGCCCTGTGTTGGGCTCCCAGTTCTGTGTTCAGTGCAGAATCTGCTTGTCCCTCCCCCTTCCCCTACTTGCACTCTCTCTCGCTCACTCTCTCTCAAATAAATAAATAAATAAATAAATAAATAAATAAATAAAATCTCTTTAAAAAATTAAGTAATTATTTATCTACTTGACACATGAGAAAACTGAGGCAAGGAGAGGTGAGTGACCTTCATTTCTTTTACAGAACAGTGAAAAGAGCTATTGCTTGAATTAAGAAATAGCCTGTTTCTGAAGACGTGATTCATGAACACTTTGTATAATTTAGATATATCACAACGGTTATGCATTAAGAAATATGCTATAACCGAGAGAGAATGGAAGAGAGAGGGAATAGAAGGTAATATATTGTGGTGGTTAAGTAGACAGAAAATAGAGCTGGGTTTGAGTTCCACATCTAACATGTGTGACCTTTAGTTGTATGACCTCAAGATGTTTATTAATCTCTCTAAATCACATCTTTCTTATCCATAAAATGATGATGATAATATTTTATTTCAGGGTTATTATCAGGATTAAATGAAGATTAAGTATAAAAGCTTAATAGATCATCTTGCAAATAGTAAATAGTCAATACATTTTTTTAACTATTGAACTCATCATTATCATCATCACCATCATCACCATTATCATTAATATGGGTATATTTTAGGAAGTCAGATTTTGCCAAGGTCAGGGTCAATTTATGCTTAAAAGTAGGAAAAGAGGTATTACTCAGATATATGTATATATATATATAGAAAAGAATAGGAGAACAAGTTCAAGTTACCTAAAAATATTTGAAAAAATGGTTTCCTTTCTGTAAAAGTAGTTTCTTATATGCCTAGGCTTGGTTCTCTTGCCCAGGAGTATCTTAAAGGTATGAGGGACTACCTGGCAATAGGTGTTCTTACGTCCATACATGTAAATATCTGTCCTTTTTAAAAAGTGTATAAACATGGTAATATGTGTATACAGACTCTGAAATTCTTGATGCATTTCTTTTTCATGCAATTCATACAATTCATATAATTGCATGTAGTGCAGTATAGAGTTTAAGAAAATGTTATATTCCTAAGCTGTTATTAGATTAGCCTATGGCCATTTGAATTGGGTTTTTTTTTTGTTATTGTTGCTGTTGTGTTTTGCCTTTCTTGTCATATCATTTCCTACCATTTCACAAATGGAGAAATTAAGAGGCATCAGTAAAACTGTAAAGTGTTTTACTGAGGTTGTAAATAGGCAGTGTTGTTGTCTATAAAACTTCATTGGCATTAGAAGGATCTCGCCATTTATCTAGTGCATTGCATAGCTGCCCAGGTAAGGTCTCTAGTCAGACATTGTCAGAAGGGTTCAGGGCTCAGGAAAAGAAACCTCCCTCTCTTGCCTGACTGTACCTCCCAGCTATCCTGTGTAGAGACTATAGAAAGGAAGCCTGAAACATTTAGCCAATTGTATAAATAGTAACTTAAATTTGGAAAGCATGTTTCTTCAGAACTATGGATGATTCTATCTCTGCGCAACAGTAACAGTAAATATTTATCAGTAGGGCTTGCTATGTGCCAGGGACTGTGGTAGATTCTTTCCAGGAAATAGTTCATTTAGTCTGTAAAGAAACATTTGAGGTAGATAGTGATAATGTCCCCATTTTACAGATAAGGATATTGAGGTACAAGGAAGGTAAGCAATTTGGCCAGGATCATCCACCTAATAAAAGACAGAGTCAGATTTTGGACTTAGGCCATTTGTCCTCAGAGCCCTAGTGAGAAATATTAACTCTATACAGTATTTTCATTCAAATTAACTATGTGCGGTTGATAAGATATCAGTAGTTTTTGCTTTTTGTTTTTTAAGATTTTATTTATTTGTCAGAAAGAAAGAGCACAAGCAGGGGAGACATCAGGCAGAAGGACAAACAGACCCCCCTGCCGAGCAAGGAGCCTGATGCTGGACTCGATCCCAGGACCCTGGGATCATGACCTGAGCCAAAGGCGGATGTTTAACAAACTGAGCCACCAGGTGTCCTAAGATATCGATAACCTTTTGATATTCCTTCTTCATTTCACTTAGGAGGAAAAGTATTGGTGGATCAGTTTCTTACAACATTGTGTTGGTTAGGATAGGTTAGCTATTCTGAGACAACAACCAAATCTCCATGATTTCAGTGGCTTATCAGAAGAATGGTTTATTTCTGACTCATGGGTCAGGTGATCCTCCTTGGCTGCTCTTAAAATATGGCTAAGGGTCTGGACTACTTCTGCTCTGTAATTCCACTGTGCAAGCTGTTTGCTTCCAGGGTACAGATATGAGAGGGCAATCAAGAAGCACACACACCAACACTTAACTGCCTTTTTTGGGCTCGTATTCCCACTGATGAACTGTCAGTCACACAGCGTCAGACTAACGCCAAGAATGCTGGAAATACAGTTTTCCTTTGTGAAGGGGAGACCCTGCAGCAAGTACATTGCATGTTTGTCCATCAGCTTCAGACCACAGGTCTCTCTTGGTACTTTCGTTTATTTTCTTCAAGCCTGCCCCGTTGCAAATGTAGAATCATAGAAGAATGTGAGATTTCTGGAGGTACTCTTCAATGAAATTTTGAAACCAATAGACTTGAATTATTTAGAGTTGTAAATGGATATGGCAGTTTGTATACCTAAATCATAGAATGCCAAGAATTCTCAATAACATCATATGTATTAAAACTTCTGTGTATATTTTAGATAGAGATATGGGGAATCATCTAATTAACTAAAGACTTGGTTAGGAAAGGAGTGGCTTGGTTTTAATTACTAGTTTTTATTGAACCAGAACGTGTGTGTATATTATGTGCATACCTTCATCCCACTAGTGGTTCATGGAAGCTGGTAAATGGACTCTTTTTTCATTTAGCCCCAAAATAATTCTCTTTTATTAAGGTGGTAGCGGTTATTGGAACAGAGCATGGGGGCTTGGAAGTTCAGCTGTTTACAAAGAAACCTTTTCTTCCCAACCACCCCTCCTGCCCATCTGCACTGCAAATCAAGTAGAATTTGCCATTTCCTTCTTCCTATCTCCTGTGTATACTGTTCATTCTTCTATCAGGGTACCACATAGTTTCCGCAGGAATGATGGGTAAATTAAGGCAGCAAGAAGAGCTGTATGTTTCAGTACAGTGTAGGTAGCTGTATATTTAAGTGTGGATGACAAGGCTAAATTCATAGATTTTGGAGTCATCATTTTGTCTGTGATGGTTGAAGCCCGTGTGTGTGGGTGAACCCAGGCAGGAGAAGTTAATGGATAGCATATTACAAGTTCAAGATCAAGTGAAGACTGGTCTAGGTTTCTAGAAAACGAAGCAGCAGAAAAGGAGAAGTAAAGCTATATAAAAATGACAGTTTGAAGGAAGAATAACTTAACGAATGTTAACACAGAATGACACAGGAAGAGACAGCTGTTTAAAAAAAAAAAATCTGTGTCTGCATTGAGGAAAAACAATCTTAGGAAATTAGTAAGATTGTTTTCTCCTCCACAGCAATACCGAACTATTGAGACAGATTCTACGAATTCTATTTTCTTCGGGAATCTGTCTTCCTTTAAAAAAAGTAACAATTTAAGGAGTCTTTTCCTTGCTTGAAATTCATCTTTGTTGCTTTTCATTAAAACTTTTTCTTCTCCAGTGTTGTGCCAGAAATGCAGACACTTGAATGTATCGCCTCTGCCTAGGAGACCTAATTTTTCAATTTACATAAAAAAAATAACCTGCCAAAACTAATTACTTCTCTTCAAAATCTAAATACATTATTTCTCCTCTTTTTCCAGTCTGTCTTGTTTTAATTATTTTCACATCAGTTGTCATTTTAGAAGCTGGTTTAGACTAAAAAGGGATAATCGGATGTGTCTTACTGTTTTAATTTGGCTAATTAAGATTGCTGCTTTTCTCTGGGTGTCTGGAGGCATACATTTACAGCCTGTTCAGTTTGGGATGCTAGGAGGAAGTGCAATCAAGAAAAAATAGTCACTTACACTTATTTATATTTCTATGTACATATTAAGTGACCATGATCTCTACCTTCCTTGCCTCCCCAGCCTTGTTCTCCAATGCCCTAAGGACTTCACCAGCAAGTCAAGGGTGGTCAAAAATCTTCATCTTTATAGTTCATTATTCCAGAATAAATAATGCCTCAAATATTGCACCTGAGATTTCTACATCCTCCTCATGGTTTGAATCAAGAAAATTGTGAACCCAGCACATGACTGCTCCTAGAAAGCAGATGGTTAGCTGACGAACCACACAATTCAGGGGATGTAATTGCCTGGTTGTGAGAAAAATTATACAGCGGCACCTGGAAAGGGTATAGGATGAGAGAGCAGGTGGGAAATAAGAGTCTTTTTTGCATCAAACATCTAGTTACTGCATCCGAAGTGCTTAAATTTGTGTTCTTCAGAGTAGTGCCAACGTGAATTTATAAGCACGTTATCTTCCAAATGGATCATAGATTTTTTTTTCATATTTTGTCTCATTTATCTTTACTGCATATTAAAAGAATTGGCCATCTTAAAATGATTATTACCTATGGGGCAACTAAAATTGAGTGAATTTGTTACCAACCAGAAATCGTGCCGTTGATTAGACCTCTTGTCTTATCTATAAAACTGAGCTTTTCTTTGAATTTTCTAATTTTTCAGAGAAGCAGGTGTTCTGCTTCCAGTGGTGGTTATATACATATATACATATAAATATACGTACATATATATACATACATATAAATATATATATTCATATATGTATATACACATGTGTGTATATATTTATAGTATATAAAATTTAATATAATCTATATTTAACATATAGAGCTTAAATATTTATTTACTTATGTATGTATGTATTTATTTATTTTTTAAAAAGATTTTATTTATTTATTTGACAGACAGAGATCACAAGTAGGCAGAGAGGCAGGCAGAGAGAGAGGAGGAAGCAGACTCCCTGCTGAGCAGAGAGACTGATGTGGGGCTCGATCCCAGGACCCTGGGATCATGACCTGAGCCGAAGGCAGAGGCTTTAACCCACTGAGCCACCCAGGCGCCCCATGTATTTATTTTTAAGTGCAGTGGAGCGTTAACCAAATAGGGAGGATACATTACTTTTGATTAAAAGGTTTAGGAAGAGAAAGTTAAATTTAGTCTGATTTTTTAGTCTACTGTTTGGGTGATATCTCCTTAATTATCAGAGTAGTTGTTATAGAAGTCCACTATAATGGCCAATGTGCATGTTCACCTGACATTTAGGTTATGACACAAAGTATTTTAGTTAATTTATTTTTTTGTGTGTTTTAGAGGCTTTATTTCTTGATTTTATGTGTATAAGACTTCTTTGTGTTCTTGTAGGTAAATGATAGGACTTCCTTTACATTAGGTGATTTTGAAATGTGGTGGGTGATGTTGGCTTTTAGGAACAAATTAAAACAACTCTTTGGGAGCATATCAAAGAAGGGATAATAGTAATAATAACAATAATAATAGTAATAATATTGTTTATTGAGTGGCTACCACATGACAGGCCTTGTTTTTGGAGCTTCATAAGGTAGTTTCTCATTTAAACCTCAGTTCTATAAAGCAGTATCATCATCATCATTATTATTATTACTATAATAGTTTTATACAAGAACTACCTGAAGCTCAGAGGAATCAAAAGAGTTGACTAGACTCACACATAATTCGTGGAGCCAGAATCCAAACTCCCACTGTCTGGAGCTGAAGCCCTTGACTTCTGCCAGTACTGCCTTCCATGACCGCGGTGACCAGGATCCCAAGACAGAACCTGTATGCATCACATTCAGCTATGATTCAGTAAGGAGTCAGAAGAACTGAAAGGCATGTTCTTGTTTGAAAAGCTATAGATTGAGGGACATTCCTGTATCTAGCATTTCTTTCTAAAGACAATCAGGAGGGAATATTCTCTGGTCATTTATCTTTTTTTTTTTTTTTTTTTTTTTTTAATTCTTGAGGGTCAGAGAGTATAAAAAGGAAGAAAAGAAAAGGAGACAGAATACAAATAAATAAAATCTTTTAAAAAAAAAGAAAAGGAGACAGAGTTGAGTAATTTATTTTCATCATTTTAATGTTTCAACCTTTTATATTTTAACTTCTTTAATTGACAACATCTTGAGTTATTGGCTCTCTGTGCACTTTGTAAATTATATATAAAATTTTTTAGGGACGCCTGGGTGGCTCAGTTGGTTAAGCCGCTGCCTTCGGCTCAGGTCATGATCCCAGGGTCCTGGGATGGAGTCCCACATCGGGCTCCTTGCTCAGCAGGGAGCCTGCTTCTCTCGCTGCCTCTGCCTGCCTCTCTGCCTGCTTGTGTGTACTCTCTCTCTGACAAATAAATAAATAAAAAATCTTAAAAAAAAAAAAATTTTTTTTAAAGGGTTTTCAGTCATTTTCATGAACATAGACCAAAGGTAATAAATTTTAGGTAAGTGTATTCTTCCTTGTGTCTTCACAGTCTGTGGTTTCAAGTTATACAGTGCTGGTTGGCCTGTGAATCCTAGTGTTAAGGAATTATTTTTCAAAAAAGGTAAAACTTGAATCTCAAACAGACATAGCATAAACACTAGTTAAATATTTTATTTAACTGATTGTTAATGAGGGAATCAGACAGATGTTCAAGAAAGTCAAAGATGCACAAATTTATATGAAGTAGATCAATGTTGAAATAAATTTACAGATAAATAACTGGCTTTTCCCCAGGGGGGTAGAGAGAAGTCAACTGAACTTCCCCAGACAGAATTTATTTGCATTTCTATAGACAAGGATTATTATGCCATTGCTATCTGCTAACTGCAATTTATAGAGTTGTAAAATAGCTCAAAGGCAATGAAAAGCTACAATCAGATAATGGGGAACCAGAAATGTGGTCTAATCAATTCCTAGTCTTACCTACACGGGATGAAGCTAGAAGAGAGAATCTACAGCAGTCTAGATGCAAATGGCGGAGATAAGATTATTGGTGCACAAAATCATCTGGCAGGGATTTCTGCCAAAGCAATTTTTGTTTTATTTATCATATTGTAAACACAGTTTTAAATGGATGACAAGATTTATCATTTGTGCTATCATTTCGGTATGGAAATAATCATATAGAAGGAAAAATTTATGGATGTAGAGATTGTAAGGAGTACTGCTAGGAACGGGAAAAAGCGATACAAAGTGGAATTGGAAGAGGAGGTGAACCATGAGAGACTATGGACTCTGAAAAACAATCTGAGGGTTTTGAAGGGGCGGGGGGGTGGTGGGAGGTTGGGGGAGCCAGGTGGAGGGTATTAAGGAGGGCACGTATTGCATGGAGCACTGGGTGTGGTGCAAAAACAATGAATACTGTTAGGCTGAAAAGAAATAAAAAAAAAATAAAACTAAGGATCAACAAAATAAACACAATAATTAAAAAAAAGCAATTGCTAGAAAATAAGGGAGTTCTCATGATAAAGAATTTAGGACGAGTTTGAAAACTGCAAGAGAGAAATATGTGAAAAGGCAGTTTTGATGACGGATATTGTCAAGACCTATATGATACCTAATTGTATCCACAGGCTTTTGAGGATGTTGGTCATGATTGGAAGTTCATCTTTATCATTTTTTGGTACGCAGTTACTTGTTGGAAGTTCAGCAGGTAGCAAGGTCATTAGAGAATGTCTGGCAAATAGGAGGGACAAGGGGAGTAATTTATGAGGCAGAATGTAAAATCATGCTTTGCTGATGCCTCTCCTTTGAAAGATGACATTAATAGATGGTATCTGGGTCATACCCACAACATGACGTTATTAAATACAAAACAGTGGTTGCTGTGCTGTCCTTTCTGAATATGTCACATGAGGCAGAAGAGTGGCAGAGCCTGAAATTTTTGGACTTGTCTGCAGGCAGCTTCAGTGGAAAGTGAATGTGTAAGAGGGTCAGGATGAGGGCAGCTCTGTCTGAGAATCCCACATGGATCAAGTCTGGTTTTCTGGACCCGTTACTCCACACACGGGATTGGCTAGTGTCTCCTCATGGACACAATCAATTTTCTAGACAGTGAGACAGAATTCTGGCCCTAGAACTCCTTTTATTTGGAAGAGAATGAGTATCTTTTGAGGGTATGAATATAAAAGTAAGATATATACATCTCTCTATATATCTTATGTATATATATATACAAAAATATAATTAATACATGATATATCACTAAAAGTAGATATTCATTAGTAATTCTACTTAGAGCAGCTGCTAATAAATATATTGGTTCAATGGCTGAATGAACAGTCCAATCACCTCAAGCTCATTCAAAGAAACAATATATCTCTGCTATTTAATTTGAGGCTTATTGGACCAAGTGATTTTTTTTAGTGTCCTTGCATAGCAGTATGGCTTTATTTATGAGATATTACTTCCTGATGACACTAACAGTAGCAAAGGAATCTTTCTGTGTCAAGAGCCACACCAAGTCTCTTTTTTTGTGTAGTTTGGGCTGAGGAGAGATGACTTTTGATTACCTCATTCCACCTCATTCCTCTTTCAGATTTATCCTCAAGGGTAGCCTCTGGAAATTGAAATCATCTGTATTAGTATGCTTCCAGAATATTCTCTTCTTCTCTGGGGACAGTGGCAAAAGAAGAAAAATCTGTCTACATGCACTTAAAGATGTAAATATTTTAGCAGTTCTCCAGTTTGCAAACAACACCTTAGTTAAAAAGTGGAAGCTCTTACACCATTTATTTCTCTCTATGGTTTTCAGTGAAAAACAGCATTATTTTTTAATTACTTTCATCTCCAGATTGCTTCTTACCTTCCCAGTCTCCCACTTCAGAGTCTCCCTCTGCGTATAAATGTCTCATAGATGCATCTCACCCGCTGTAGTTCTGCATCTGTCCTGCCGCTGTCGAAGAATGGGGTTGAACTGGGGAGGGGATGGGAGGGTGGTGAACTCCAAACTTGGCCATGAAGACATGTGGCAAGGTCAAGTTGGCTCTATTGGACAGTCTCTAATGCACGCTGTTTGCAGTATATCACATCTCAGATTCTTGTATCAAATAAGCTGGTTCACCTTTCACTAGCTACACAAGTCACCTTGGAGTCACATCTGAAACCAATTTTGCTTACTTCTGCTTTTCTTTTTAAATGGATTTTATTGTAGTTGTCATGTTTGAAAATGTATTGCTATTGTTCAGAGCTTTAGACTATGTACAAAAAAGGTTTGCAAAATGAAGTTGTAGCTGTTTTGGAGGTATTCAATCTTTGGGATTTCATTCTGGCTTTTAGAAGTCTGCCTATTGACTAGCCTCCTCAGATAAAATATTCACTTAAACTCACTTACAAAACACAATTCTCACAACATAAGCCTGGCTCCTGAGGCTTGAGGATATTTCTTAACGTTTCATAAAATCTCTAGCAACGTCAAAATATTTCTCAATATTTTTCTAATTTTTGATTTGTGAGATAATGAATTTGATGATAATATCAGTCTTGGTAAATAAGTATGAATAGTCACAAGCTTTGTCATTACCGTTTCCCTGTTTCTCTTACTTAGAAGATATTTTAAACTCTTTGCATGCATTAACATTAGATAAAATGGCTTGTAAACAGAAACCTTTCTGAGGTATTTAAGAAAAAAGTAAATTAAAAAAGATAGAGTTTGGATCTATGTATCTTACCTGTGTTCTTCCTCATGTGAGTGCACAGTAGCAAGGAAATGCCATAGATTCAGGAAAAAGTGGGTAATAATTCCTGCAACAATTTTGTACAAAGCTTTGTAACTCTTATTGATAAAACTACTTGAACTTTAACAGTTTACTAATAACTTTGCTTTTTAAAACATTTCTTTCTGTATAAAATGAGAAGCATTGTACAGTTTTCCATGTTCATAAGGTCCTAAGAGGTAAAGTAATTATGTATATTGGCTGAGTAGCCAGGATAGAGTAAGTACCCAAAGGAAGAATGGTTAGTTTGAGCTCTGTGAAGACATAGAAGTGAGGGGGCAGGGGCTGGGTGTAGGATGTCCTCAAGACCTCTTGAAGCATGGCGTAAAGCTTCACATGTTTCTAATCATAATAAAATTTACCGTGTTTTATTCTGAGAAGGAAGTTTTAAGAAATGTTATAGGATGACATACATTACTATGTCTGGTTGTCATGATTTTTACATTAGGGACATTTTTCTACTTCTTACCTCAATATTAGATTAGAGCCTGTCCCATAAAATGATCCAATGAGGACATTCATGCCACCAAGTAGTAAACCCACTTAGTACTTGAAGACTAGCTGGTTGAACGTTTGAAAAGCCTGAAAGCATTTGGGTTTCGTAAGTGGTCCTGAGGGTAGAAGGAGGTCAGCTGAAGAGAGTGTAGGCAATGAGGCTCAAAATTTATTCTGGTTAAGAAAATGATTTATGAGGGAGGGCAGGGATTTGGTGGTGAGATTGGGTCTGAAGAGAGATGTTTCTCACCCTGGAGATCCTGTGGCTGACGCTGTTGTCTCCTCGGCAGCCTTTCATTTTGGCTCACAGAATCTCAGCAATGAGCTGGAGACATGCCCACATGCAGGACCTGGAGAGTGCCTTGCGGCAGATACCTCTAGAGAGCTGTGACACTAGTGTGATCGCTGGGACCTAATCCAACGCATCTGCTAGTGGAGTGGCAGGGAAGCCTTTTGCTTTTTTCAGAAGGGTTAGGGGCTGGCCTTGCCCCTTTCGCCTTTTCCTCCTGCCTTCACTAGTGATGTGACTTTTGAAGCCATTTTGCAGCCTTCCTTCACAAGGATGAGCCCGGAAGCCAGCTGGCGGAGAGGGACACAGTACAGAGAAATGGTCTCTATCCTACCTAGCCTTACCATGAAACGCCAGCAGCAGCCTACTCATGGGCTGGTGGTGTATGAGGATGAGAAAACTCGGTTTAGTAAGCCCTTGTTAGTCGGATTTTTGTTATGTATGCATAAAAGTATTCCTAAAACATATAGATTCTCTAATGTTTTTCTGACTTTTAAAATCAGAATTTTTAAAAATGAAGACATTTTATAATCAGATGAAAATTCACAAATTACGTTTATATCCAGGAACTTCTTTGATCCTCACCATAAACTTTGGGGATAAGCTGTTCCAACAATTTTTTTAAAATAGGAAATGTAAAATGAGTTATATTTAGAAAATAGCTCTAAGTTCCAAAACTGGCAATGGCAGAAATGGGCTGAAATCTGGATTTTCTGAGTCTAAGACCAGTGTTCTTTCTCTAATGCTCTATTGAGTGCCATAATGGTTACTTACCATTACTGGGATAGCATGGTAATATAGAGAAAACAATCTTATGTCTAACTCTTTGCTGATTTTTATTCATTTGTTTATATATTTATTTATATATGTGGGGAATGAAAAGCTACCTCTAGCTTTCTGAAGACCTTCACATGTAATATACTAAAGAAAAACAAAAATCTATTTTGTTAGTTTATAAGTAACATTTTTAGGATTATTTTTATCCTGTACCTTTAAAAGTCAAGGGGACATAAGGAAAAAAAGGAAGGGCTGCTGAGTAATCTAAAAAAAAAAAAAAAAATTAGAAGAATCTCATGGTTTCTTTCATTCAAAGAATATGCACTGAAGTAGGCAGGTGCAGACTCCATGATCAAATTAAATATTTATAGCATAAAAGATAGTAGAATAGACCTGTTGATCAAGAACAAAAGTTTGAGGAATGACACCCCAGGAATACTGCAGTCACTTACAACAAACCCACTTGAGATTGGAAACAACTGGGGCACCTGGGTGGCTCAGTGGGTTAAAGCCTCTGCCTTCGGCTCAGGTCATGATCCCAGGGTCCTGGGACCGAGCCCCACATCGGGCTCTCTGCACAAAGGGGAGCCTGCTTCCCCCTCACTCTCTGCCTGCCTCTCTGCCTGCTTGTGATCTCTGTCTGTCAAATAAGTAAATAAAGATTGGAAACAACTTAACTCTGAAGGAGAGTGTTAAATCAATTATGATACATTAAAAATTAACAGGACGTGTTGATGGCCATTTACTATGTACAAGGCAGTGTGAAAGGATATGGTAGAAATGGTCATTATAGAGTTTACAAGTTCACGAATTTTGTGTTATTAGGCACATGGTCTCTGTTATAGGGTTTTGTCTTATTAGGTGCATACATATTTAGGGTTATTGTAATTTATTATTCTTTTTACCATTTTAAAAGTTACTCTTGATCTTGTTATTCACTATCTTGAAGTCCACCTTGTTTGATATTAATATAACCACTCCTGCTTTCCTATGTTGATTGTTTACATGGGGTATCTTTTTTCCATTGTTTTATTTTAAAATTATTTGTTTTTTTTTATTTTTTAAAAGGTTTTATTTATTTATTTGACAGAGAGAGAGATCACAAGTAGGCAGAGAGGCAGGCAGAGAGGGGGAAGCAGGCTCCCCACAGAGCAGAGAGCCCGATGCGGGACTCGATCCCAGGACCCTGGGATCATGACCTGAGCTGAAGGCAGAGGCTTTAACCCACTGAGCCACCCAGGCACCCCAAAATTATTTGGGTTTTTATATTTGAAGTGCATTTGACATAGAAACCATATAGTTGGGTCTTGACTTTTGTTGATACAATTATGACAATTTCTGTTGTGTTATTTTACTTATATTTGGTGTAATTACTGATGTTTTAATTTAAATATAGCATCTTGCTACTTATTATCAATTTCCCTTTTATTTTCTGACTACCTATTGCTTCTTTCCAGACTTTGTTGGAGTTATTGAATATATTTTAACAGGTCGTATTTGTTTATGGGTTCTATACTTCTAATCATTGCTCTAGGGCAGTGATTCTCATCAAGGATGATTTCCCAGCCTCACCTCTCCCCCCAGCCCGGATACCTGGTTTTATCTGGAGACATTTTTTGTTGTTAAAAATCTAGCTCACAGAGGTCCAGGGATGATGCTAAGAATGCTACAGTCCATTGGAGAGACCCACGAACAAAGAGTCATCCCACCCAAAATGTCAGCTCTGCTAAGAGCGAGAAACCCTAACAATATGTACTCTGAACGCTATTTAGAGTCAATATTTTACTACTCTATATGTCAAACTTCATGCCTGGTCCTTTACATTTCTTACATAATGTCTTTTTTTCCCTAATGATTTTAAATTTGCTTTGTGTCTGTAGTTTTCAGTTTGATTAACTTGATTTGAAGCTATATTATTCATATCAGAAATGTACTTGTTTTCTACAACTTGATATATAAAGACATGTAGTTAAACAAGGGCCTCTCTCTCTGCTATGGTTTTGTCAGTTTCCCTTTGTATTTTTTTTTAAAGATGTTTTAATTTATTTGAGAGAGAGAGAGAGAGAGAGAGAGCACGCGGTGGGGAGAGGGAGAGAGAGTCTTAAGGAGGCTCTGCACTCAGCCCAAGCCCTAAGCGGTGCTCGGTCTCACGACCCGAGATCACCCCCAAGATCATAGCCCCAGTGAAGCCAGGAGTTGGCAGCTCAACAGACTGTGCCACCCAGGATCCCCTCCCTTTGCATTTTTAACAGTTAACTTTTAATTCTTTGGGTTTTATGTTGTGCAAAAAAATTAGATATTTTTTTCACAGTAAACTTTTTACCATGGAATGCTCTTCTTTGTTTCCCTTAAATGCTTTTATTTTTAATCTACCTTGAGGTTAGTAGGATTATAATTTTTATTGTTTTTCTGTTTGTATACATTTAAGCTTTTAGATTACACATGCTTTTATTTATTTATTTATTTATTTTAAAAGATTTTATTTATTTATTTGACAGAGAGATCACAGTAGACAGAGGCAGGCAGAGAGAGAGAGAGGGAAGCAGGCTCCCTGCTGAGCAGAGAGCCCGATGCGGGACTCGATCCCAGGACCCTGAGATCATGACCTGAGCTGAAGGCAGCGGCTTAAACCACTGAGCCACCCAGGAACCCTTATTTTTATTTTTTTTAAAATTTTTTATTTATTATTATTTTTTATAAACATATAATGTATTTTTATCCCCAGGGGTACAGGTCTGTGAATTGCCAGGTTTACACACTTCACAGCAATCACCATAGCACATACCCTCCCCAATGTCCATAACCCCACCCCCCCTCCCGACCCCCCTCCCCCTAGCAATGCTTAGTTTGTTTTGTGAGATTAAGAGTCACTTATGGTTTGTCTCCCTCCCGATCACATCTTGTTTCATTTATTCTTCTCCTACCTCCCTAACCCCACATGTTTCATCTCCACTTCCTCATATCAGGGAGATCTTGTGATAGCTGTCTTTCTCCAATTGACTTATTTCACTAAGCATGATACCCTCTAGTTCCATCCACGTCGTCGCAAATGGCAAGATTTCATTTTTTTTTGATGGCGGCATAGTATTCCATTGTGTATATATACCACCTCTTCTTTATCCATTCATCTGTTGATGGACATCTAGGTTCTTTCCAGAGTTTGGCTATTGTAGACATTGCTGCTATAAACATTCGGGTGCACGTGCCCCTTTGGATCACTACGTTTGAATCTTTAGGGTAAATACCCAGTAGTGCAATTGCTGGGTCATAGCGTAGTTCTATTTTCAACTTTTTGAGGAACCTCCATGCTGTTTTCCATAGTGGTTGCACCAGCTTGCATTCCCATCAACAGTGTAGGAGGGTTCCTCTTTCTCCTCATCCTCGTCAGCATCTGTCATTTCCCGACTTGTTAATTTTAGCCATTCTGACTGGTGTGTTGTGGTATCTCATTGTGGTTTTGATTTGTATTTCCCTGATGCCGAGTGATGTGGAGCATTTTTTCATGTGTCTGTTGGCCATCTGGATGTCTTCTTTGCAGAAATGTCTATTCATGTCTTCTGCCCATTTATTGATTGCATTATTTGTTCTTTGGGTGTTGAGTTTGCTAAGTTCTTTATAGATTTTGGACACTAGCCCTTTATCTGATATGTCGTTTGCAAATATCTTCTCCCATTCTGTCAGTTGTCTTTTGGTTTTGTTAACTGTTTCCTTTGCTGTGCAAAAGCTTTTGATCTTGATGAAATCCCAATAATTCATTTTTGCCCTGATTCCCTTGCCTTTGGCGATGTTCCCAGGAAGAAGTTGCTGCAGCTGAGGTCAAAGAGGTTGCTGCCTGTGTTCTCCTCAAGGATTTTGATGGATTCCTTTCTCACATTGAGGTCCTTCATCCATTTTAAGTCTATTTTCGTGTGTGGTGTAAGGAAATGGTCCAATTTCATTTTTCTGCATGTGGGCGTCCAATTTTCCCATCACCATTTATTGAAGAGGCTGTCTTTTTTCCATTGGACATTCTTTCCTGCTTTGTCGAAGATTAGTTGACCATAGAGTTGAGGGTCTATTTCTGGGCTCTCTATTCTGTTCCATTGATCTATATGTCTGTTTTTGTGCCAGTACCATGCTGTCTTGATGATGACAGCTTTGTAATAGAGCTTGAAGTCCGGAATTGTGATGCCACCAACTTTGGCTTTCTTTTTCAATATTCCTTTGGCTCTTCGAGGTCTTTTCTGGTTCCATATAAATTTTAGGATTATATGTTCCATTTCTTTGATTGCATTAAATGTGTAGATTGCTTTAGGTAGCATAGACATTTTCACAATATTTGTTCTTCTAATCCAGGAGCATGGGATATTTTTCCATTTCTTTGTGTCTTCCTCAATTTCTTTCATGAGTACTTATATAGTTTTCTGAGTATAGATTCTTTGCCTCTTTGGTTAGGTTTATTCCTAGGTATCTTATAGTTTTGGGTGCAATTGTAAATGGGACTGACTCCTCAATTTCTCTTTCTTCTGTCTTGTTGGTGTAGAGAAATGCAACTGATTTCTGTGCATTGATTTTATATCCTGACACTTTACTAAATTCCTGTACAAGTTCTAGCAGTTTTGGAGTGGAGTCTTTTGCCTTTTCCACATATAGTATCATAACATCTGCGAAGAGTGATAGTTTGACTTCTTCTTTGATGATTTGGATGCCTTTAATTTCTTTTTGTTGTCTGATTGCTAAGGCTAGGACTTCTAGTACTATGTTGAATAGCAGTGGTGATAATGGATATCCCTGCCATGTTCCTGACCTTAGCAGAAAAGCTTTCAGTTTTTCTCCATTGAGAATGATATTTGTGGTGGGTTTTTCATAGATGGCTTTGGTAATATTGAGGTATGTGCCCTCAATCCCTACACTTTGAAGAGTTTTGATCAGGAAGGGATGCTGTACTTTGTCAAATACTTTTTCAGTATCTATTGAGTATCATATGGTTCTTGTTCTTTCTTTTATTAATGTGTTGTATCACATTGATTGATTTGCGGATGTTGAACCAACCTTGCAGTCCTGGAATAAATCCCACTTGGTCGTGGTGAATAATCCTTTTAATGTACTGTTGAATCTTATTGGCTAGTATTTGGTGAGAATTTTCGCATCTGGGTTCATCAAGGATATTGGTCTGTAATTCTCCTTTTTGATGGGAGCCTTGTCTGGTTTTGGGATCAAGGTGATGCTGGCCTCATAAAATGAGTTTGGAAGTTTTCCTTCCATTTCTATTTTTTGGAACAGTTTCAGGAGAATAGGAATTAGTTCTTCTTTAAATGTTTGGTAGAATTCCCCTGGGAAGCCGTCTGGCCCTGTGCTTTTGTTTGGAGATTTTTGATGACTGTTTCAATCTCCTTACTGGTTATGGGTCTGTTCATGTTTTCTATTTCTTCCTGGTTCAGTTGTGGTAGTTTATATGTCTCTAGGAATGCATCCATTTCTTCCAGATTGTCGAATTTGCTGGTGTAGAGTTGCTTATAGTATGTTCTTATAATTGTTTGTATTTCTTTGGTGTTGGTTGTGATCTCTTCTCTTTCATTCATGATTTTATTTATTTGGGTCCTTTCTCTTTTCTTTTTGATCAGTCTGGCCAGGGGTTTGTCAATCTTATTAATTCTTTCAAAGAACCAGCTCCTAGTTTCGTTGATTTGTTCTCTTGTTTTTTTGGTTTTTATTTCATTGACTTCTGCTCTGATCTTTATGATTTCTTTTCTTCTGCTGGGTTTAAGCTTTCTCTGTTGCTCTTTCTCCACCTCCTTTAGGTGTAGGTTTAGGTTGTGTATTTGAGACCTTTCTTGTTTCTCGAGAAAGGCTTGTACTGCTATATATTTTCCTCTCAGGACTGCCTTTGTTGTGTCCCACAGATTTTGAACCGTTGTATTTTCATTATCATTTGTTTCCATGAATTTTTTCAATTCTTCTTTAATTTCCTAGTTGACCCATTCATTCTTTAGAAGGATGCTCTTTAGTCTCCTATGTATTTGGGTTCTTTCCAAATTTCCTCTTATGATTGAGTTCTAGCTTCAGAGCATTGTGGTCTGAAAATATGCAGGGAATGATCCCAATCTTTTGATACCGGTTAAGACCTGATTTATGACCCAGGATGTGATCTATTCTGGACAATGTTCCATGTGCACTAGAGAAGAATGTGTATTCTGTTGCTTTGGGATGGAATATTCTGAATATATCTGTGATGTCCATCTGGTCCAGTGTGTCATTTAAGGCCTTTATTTCCTTGTTGATCTTTTGCTTGGGTGCTCTGTCCATTTTAGTGAGGGGGGGTGTTAAAGTCCCCTACTATTATTGTATTATTGTCATTGTGTTTCTTTGATTTTGTTATTAATTGGTTTATATAGTGGGCTGCTCCCATGTTAGGGGCATAGATATTTAAAATTGTTAGAGCTTCTTGTTGGACAGACCCTTTGAGTATGATATAGTGTCCTTCCTCATCTCTTATTATAGTCTTTGGCTTAAAATCTAATTGATCTGATATAAGGATTGCCACCCCAGCTTTCTTCTGATGTCCATTAACATGGTAAATTGTTTTCCACTCCCTCACTTTAAATCTGGAGGTGTCTTTGGGTCTAAAATAAGTTTCCTGTAGGCAGCATATGGATGGGTTTTGTTTTTTAATCCATTCTGATACCCTGTGTCTTTTGATTGGGGCATTTAGCCCATTAACATTCAGGGTAACTATGGAGAGATATGAATTTAGTGCCATTGTATTGCCTGTAAGGTGACTGTTACTGTATATTGTCTCTGTTCCTTTCTGATCTACTACTTTTAGGCTCTCTCTTTGCTTAGAGGACCCCTTTCAATATTTCCTGTAGAGCTGGTTTGGTGTTTGCAAATTCTTTCAGTTTTTGTTTGTCCTGGAAGCTCTTTATCTCTCCTTCTATTTTCAATGGTAGTCTAGCTGGATATAGTGTTCTTGGCTGCATGTTTTTCTCATTTAGTGCTCTGAATATATCATGCCAGTTCTTTCTGGCCTGCCAGGTCTCTGTGGATAAGTGTGCTGCCAATCTAATGTTTTTTCCATTGTATGTTACAGACTTCTTTTCCCGGGCTGTTTTCGGGATTTTCTCTTTGTCACTAAGACTTGTAAATTTTACTATTAGGTGATGAGGTGTGGACCTATTCTTGTTGATTTTGAGGGGGGTTCTCTACACCTCCTGGATTTTGATGCTTATTCCCTTTGCCATATTAGGGACATTCTCTCCAATAATTCTCTCTAATATACCTTTTGCTCCCCTCTCTCTTTCTTCTTCTTCTAGAATCCCAATTTTTCTAATGTTGTGTCATCTTATGGTGTCACTTATCTCTCGAATTCTCCCCTCGTGGTCCAGTACCTGTTTGTCCCTCTTCTGCTCAGCTTCTTTATTCTCTGTCATTTGGTCTTCTATATCACTAATTCTTTCTTCTGCCTCATTTATCCTAGCAGTAATAGCCTCCATTTTTGATTGCACCTCATTGATAACTTTTTTGATTTCAACTTGGTTAGATTTTAGTTCTTTTATTTCTCCAGAAAGGGCTTTTATCTCTCCAGAGAGGGTTTCTCTAATATCTTCCATCCCTTCTTCGAGCCCGGCTAGAACCTTGAGAATCATTCTGAACTATAGATCTGACATATTACCAATGTCTGTATTGATTAGTTCCCTAGCCTTTGGTACTGCCTCTTGCTCTTTTTTTTGTGGTGAGTTTTTACGCCTTCTCATTTTGTCCAGATAAGAGTATATGAAGGACCAAATAAAATACTAAAAGGGTGGCAAGGATCCCAGGAAAATGCGCTTTAACCAAATCAGAAGAGACCCCAAATTGTGGGGGGTAGAAAGGGGATAAAAAGAAGTTCAGAAAAAATAAAAAATAAAAAAAGAAAACAAAGAAAAAATATAAAAAAGAAAAAATATATATATATTAGATAAACTAGTTAAAAGTGTTAAAAAAGAAAAGGGTAAAAGTTAAAAAAATTTAGCAGAAGAAAAAAAATAAAACAAAAAAAAAATTAAATTAACCGCAAGACTAAAGAATCATGGGGAGAAAGCCATGAATTCCGTGCTTTGCTTTCTCCTCCTTTAGAATTCTGCTGCTCTCCTTGGTAGGTGAATTTGGTCTTGGCTGGATTTCTTGTTGATCTTCTGGGGGAGGGGCCTGTTGTAGTGATTCTCAAGTGTCTTTGCCCAAGGTGGAGTTGCACCGCCCTTACCAGGGGCCGGGCTAAGTAATCTGCTTGGGTTTGCTTTCGGGAGCTTTTGTCCCCTGAATGCTTTCCGTAGAGTTCCGGAGGACAGGAATGAAAATGGCAGCCTCCCAGTCTCTTGCCCGGAGGAACTGAGAGCTCGGGGCCCCACTCCTAGTGCGCCCTCAGAGAAAAGAGCCCAATCACTCCCGTCTCCCTGGCCTCTGGCCGTGCTCTGAGCTCACCCAGCCTGTGACCAGTTCAAGGTAACCCCGAGCTGAGAGCTCACTCCTCCCCTCTGTCTCTATAGCCAGCTTCCTTGGTCTAATACCTGCGAGCTCTGTGACACAGACACCCCCGATCCTTCCATGACCCCGCGGGACCTGGGTCCACACTGACCCCGCATGGGCTTCACCCCGGTTTAGCCTCTGGAGCGATGTCCCTCAGTGGAGCAGACTTTTAAAAGTCCTGATTTTGTGCTCCGTTGCTCCGCTGCTTGCCGGGACCTGGCCCCTCCCCCTGCGGTCTATCTTCCCGTCACTTTGGATTCACTTCTCCGCTGGTCCTGCATTTCAGAAAGTGGTTGATTTTCTGTTTCTAGAATTGCTGTTCTTCTTCTCTTTGATCTCCCGTTGGATTTGTAGGTGTTTGCAATGGTTTGATAAGCTATCTAGCTGATCTCTTGCTACCTGATGTAGTCTCAGCCTGCTACTTCTCCGCCATCTTGACTCCTCCCACATGCTTTTATTTTTAAAAATTTTTCTGATAACTTTCATCTTTGATCTTTTCTTTTTCTCCATTTTTGATGACTTTTTTTTAAGAGCCTGTTTCCGAATGCAATTTGCACTATATTTGTTTGAAAGTTTTAATATGTAACTTACACTATTTTCTCTTTTGAATGTCATATATACATATGTGTGTGTGTGTGTGTGTGTGTGTGTGTGTGTGTGTATAACTTATTTCCAGTTTGGTGTTGAAAATTTACTCTTATTCTCCTACTTCTGGAAATCTGTATTTTTAGAATCATCAAAATGGAAGTGATCTTAGAATGATCATTTCAAGTAGTATCCATTTCATGGTGTTATTTTTGAATTAAATAAATAATACGGTGACCCAAACTTGATATTTTTATTAATTTAATTAATATTAATTTAATAAATATTTATAATAATTTGTTAATTTTATTAATATTATTTCCACCCCTTCCCTTTCTCTCTCCTTATCATTACTACTGATAAAGGTTTCCAAACACTTTTCTTCATAAAAACACATTTCCAGTGAGACTTCACAATGATCACAATGTCCTTCCATGGCACTGATTCTAATTGGGGAGTGTTGCTACGTCAAGAATATTATCAAAATCTGATGGTGTGGACTCTGATATACGTCCCTTAGGAATTCAGTGTCTCTTCTGGATGATAATCACGAAATCAGTTTCAATTCAGTATTTTTATTTTTGTTTTTTTGAGAAATGAATTAGCTTTCTCTTGGTCACATGTTGGCATACAGTGTGCAAATCTCTGACATTTCTCCTCACATAACATGGAACCAATGTCATACAGCATCAAAGATTTGGGAGCCAAAAGGAAAAGAGTGATATTCTAGTCTACATTTCTTATTTTTACAGATGAATAAATTGCAACCAATAAATTAGTTCATTTACTTGTCCCACCTGACATACTAACTCATGATAGAGACAAGATAAGTATTAATCCGTGTTTTGTTTTTTTTTTTTTCTTTTCCCCAGAAGTTTATCAAAAGTCAGATATTTAACAGGTGACGAGTTGCTTACAGAAAGCCTTGGGACAATTTTCTAGAAAAATATAAATTGCCAAAAATCAGATCAAAGAGTTTAAAACCTGAGAAGACCAATTATTGCACTCTCCCCCCAACTTTAAATGGTAGAGGAGCTATTTCTCTTTTATACTAACTGTTCCAGAGCAAATGAAAAATGGAAGCTCCCCTGTGTACTTTTATAATGGTAGCATAATCCGTGTCTCAGTTTGAATTCTTTAGAAATAAGAGCCTACACCAAACCTATGTGCTAATGCTTTATTGAGGGATGTAAAGCAGAGTATCCTAGGTAGAGGAAAAAAGGGAAGGCAAGTGGGAAAGAGGGAAAGCAAATTCAGAGTGTATGGTACTAATCTTGCCATACTTATAAAAACAAACAAACAAACTAATCTTGCCATACTTAAACAAACAAACAAACAAACAAACTTTGTTTTCCCAAGAAAAACAAAAACCCAAAATCAAAAACCCAAAGCAAAACTGATTGCTTGATCACAATGAAATGTCCCTACACTGGCTGGATGAAACTACTGTGTCTGAGAGAAGTCCTTTGCGGGGAGCAGGGACAACTAATCTATCTTCCCAGCTCCTGTCTCTCATTAGGTAAAGTTTCCTCCATGGGGCTTTTTAGTACTCCATTCTTATGGCTTCTTCTGGTAGCTCCAGGGCCACTATGAGCTTCTGCACACATGGCGAGGTCAGATTTGAGCGTTAGAGCTGCTGAGGCTTCCGCCCAGGTAGGAGGGAGGAAGACAAGTCAGAACACAATCCTTGCTTCTTGCGAGGAGGAGAAAAAGACCAAGGAAGCCAGGGGTTCATGACCTTGGATCATTTTGAGCTGTTTGGGTCTTGTGGTCATAAAGCCACAAGATAAGCAGCTAAAGTGCTATTTTTACAAAGCAGCACTGACACAAAAATATTTTGTGATATATACCCAAAATGAATCTAATAGAGTAAAATTGTATCATGATCAGGTAGTATGGCAGTTAAAAATGTCTGCACTTTCTTTAAGACTTCCATCTAGGGGTTGGGTTTTATGTTCCTTTCCTGGAATCAGGGGGTAAAGGGGTGAGAGGAGCCTATGAATGTTTTCATCAGTACAGTATGGTGACAGTGAAGCTGTCTGACTTTCAGAGATAAGTCATAAAAAGGCAAGTAGATTTTCCTGTTTCTGTTGGGATGTTTGCACTGGTGGAAGCCAATTGCCATGTAAGAAATTCCAACAACTCTGCAACTATCATGGTACAGAGACAACATGTAGGTACCCCCGTCAGTAGTCTCAAGTAAGTTTAGCCTTCCTGTCATCTTCTAGTCATTGGACATGGAGTGAAGCCTTTTGGGAACCTCTCGACCAGCCCATCTGCCAGGTGAGGACCACCCAGCTGATGCCATGAGGAACAAAGGAATTGCCTGCCCATCCACATCCTGCCCAGACCCCGAATTCGTGAGTACAATAAAATACTCCTTTGTTTGTTTTTGCCACTTTGTTTGGCACGGTTTTTTTGGTGATAATAACTAAAATAGGTGGGCTTATTTCAAGAAAGAAAGATTCGTATGATGGTAATGAAAAAACTCATTTGATTAATTGATAGATGCTGGAAAATATTTGATGAAGTGCACTATGCAGGACTAATTAAAAACACAAAGCAAGCAGGCTAAAAATGGAAGGAATATCTGTAAGATGTGACAGAATGAATAAAATAATTGTGACAAACATCCTACAAAGATTTTATATTCATGATATACTGAGATTTGTCCCCATATGGTCTGAATATGTCCCATCAAGATTGATGTGTTGAAAACTTAATGCTGGAGGTGATGGTGTTAGGAGGTGGGATCTCTGGGAGGTGATTAGGTCGTGAGCGTGGAGTCCTCATGAATGGAATTAGTGCTCTTATAAAAGAGGCCCCACTGAGCTCCCTTGTCCCTTCCACCATGAAAAATGGAAGAATACAATGAGAAGTCTGTGACCTGGAAGAGGGTCTCGCCTGACCAAGCTGGCACCCTGATCTTGAACTTCAGGCCTCCAGAACTGTGAGAAATAATTCTGTAGCTTATAAGCTACACATACTATGGTCTTTTGTTCCGACAGCCCAAACTGACTAAAACACTCCCAATTAAGAAAGAAATGTGAATAATTTAGTAGAAAAATCAGTAAAAAATAGAGCAAGCAATTTCCAGAAAACAAAAAACAAATTGTCAATAACACTGGGAAAGATACTGAACCCCATTAATAACTATGTAATTACAAATTAAAAATCTAATGATAAACCATTTTTATCTGTTATATTTGACTTTTTTCATGTGTTGTTTATTGTAAGATAATTTATAAATATATTGCTATCTTTGGCAATACACTTGAACATTTTAAGTCATTAAATCAATGATATCCCGTGTTCATAAGGACTCGGACAGGCATGCTCATTTTCCTTTGGCAGAAATGTAAACTGCTACTGTTATTTTGGAGAATGACTGGAGAAACATTTTTTTCAGGAGAAGGAAACGTGCATACCCTTTGACATAAAACTCCTACTTCTAGCAATTTGCTCTGCAAAGAAAAAAATAAATATATGTGTATGTGTGTGCATATAAAAAAAAACATTCATAGCAAGTGTATCTTGTATAATGACAAAATACTGGAAAAATCTAAATAGTGTCTATCAATAGAGAAAAATGGATTATGGTACTGTGGAATACCATAGAAGGTTTAAGACAGAGAGATAAAAAGGTATTTAATGCATATTATTAAATAAAATGAAAGTAGAATAGACCTAAGTTCATTAGCTGTCATCGTAAATATTTGTATATGTATTTCATATGAATATGCAGATCATTACCTGAAAGGAAACACTCTAGAGTCTTATGAACATTTACTTTGAGGAAGGATGACGGGATTGGGGTGTTTGGGAAAATGTGAAAAGGAATGTTTCAAAGACTTTCGTATTGCTTGCATCTTTGTTTTATTGCACAATTAAATTTATTGCATAATTTATTGCGTAATTAAAATTGTTCCCAATCCAATAAACCAAACCCACAAAAATTGAAAAACCCAAAAAGTGTGTTATGCAAACACAGACGGGGGTTGCTGGTTCCAGAGACATGCGTTCGTCTGCCAGCATGTCCTCTCTTCCACACTGCTGCAGATTCTAATTGGGATAAATGCATTTTCTCTTCAGTTGGTTTTTGTGGAATAGAAGACTGAGCACATTTGTATTATTACACTAACATAGCTTCTCAGACAAAAGCATGTTCGAGTCCTTTCCACTTTACAGAGAACAAAAACATTTTTTTTTCCAGTTATTCTACTTTGCCCTGCTGCTCAGGGGCCTTTTAAATGAGACAAAAAACTTTTCTGTTTTTGTTTTATGTCTGATAATGTTTCTACTATGTTACACTTTTTATTCTGCCTTTGGTCTACCTATCCCAGCCCACTCTGATCCTGCAGAATAATCTACGAGTGTTTTAACTGATTTTACTTCAAAAACAGAGCCCCGCGTGTGAAGATCTGAGCTGTCACTATCAAGTTGCCTCTTGAAGCATTGATTTGACCCCTTTAATTTCCTTTTATGATACTATTAACAACTTCATGCTTTTTCATGTTGTAGCTGCATTTCTTACAACTTCATGCTTTTTCATGTTGTAGCTGCATTTCTTTTGTGCCAATTCTGTTCTCTTGGGTCCCAGATGAACTGAATGGCCGTTGCCCTCCTTTCTGAGTTTCTTTCCCCTTTATACCCCTATCTTCTCTATTGTGTGTGCTCCTTTTATTAACACAGCTCCCGATTCTCTCCTGAGTGTCTGGGTACGCTCTGCAAGTCAAAAGCTTGGACATTTTCCCTGATCAAAAGACCATCATCATTGGTTATTTCATCTATTAGTTTAACAACTGCTGAGGACCTGGATGCTTGGTGCTCTATCTTAAGGGATCCATTCACAAATTCCCCTCCACTGCTCCAATGCCACCTGCTTTCTTCCTCCCTCCCAACGAAGCATTCATCTGCAGTCTTTATACCTTGTTTCCTATTGGACACATGCTGCTATAGTCTCTGCACCCAGCCCGGTTTAATTATTGTGCTCAGACCTTCCCTCCACATTGATGATGCTTCAGCGATCACTGATTTCACAGTATGTCATCTCCTTTCAACAACATGGATGGTTTCATCTTCTCTCTCTTTTAGCAGCTCTGCTTCTCTGAGACTTCCCCCACCCCCGTTTTTCATTACAGTGAGGATAATATAAAACAAGACCAGATAAAATGTTACCTTTCCCAATACACACCTCTTCCGGTGCATCTTTATGTGAAATATATTTTATGGACATAATAAGGTCTTAGTCTTGGTGACTTTTCAATAGCCTTGAGATCTATAAAAGAACTAAAATGGCTTCTCTCTTGCCCTTTGAGTAAGTAGACATATCACTGCCTAAATACTAATGGTCATTTTTATGGCTGCTGATGAGGCACAAAGCAGAAAGAACACAGACACACTTTAGAATGATCATTCATACCTGAAAAGTCTCACAGTGCTCAACTCCTTATGAATCTGTTTACTGAGGAACATATACATTCAAACAGGAATGCCAAAAGATAACGCTTCTCCGTGGTAGGCACAGTAATGGCTCCCAAGATGTCCACACACTAATCCAAGGACCCTGTAAACATGTTCTCTGACAGGACCAAAGAGACTTTGTAGATGTGATTAAGTTTAGGACCTCGGGATGGGGAGATGATGTCATCATCTAGGTTCAGGGTCTTTCTATGTGCAAGAGGAAGGCAGTGTCTCAGAGATTCGATGTGAGACAGACACTCCTGGCCATTGTTGATTCTGGAGATGGAGGAAGGAACACGAGTCAAGGAATTCAGAAAGTCTCTACAAGTGGGAAAAGGCAAGGATTTGGATTCTCCCCTGGAACTTCCAGAAGGAACACACCCAGGCCAATACTTTGATGTTAGCCCAGCAAAGCCTCATTTTGGAATTCTGACATTCAGAACTGCAAAATAATAAATTTGTGTTGTTTTAAGCCGCTCAGCTCGTGTCAATTTGTTTCGGCAGCAATAGGAAACAAACACACTGCCCAAAGAGGCAGTTTCAATAAATGATTTACTAGAGCAGTAGAAATATCCTGCTAAGATCCTATAGAGTAAAATAGACTCAAATTACTTCTCACTTGCACCTTCCCAAATGAGGTTCATTTTTATTTCAACAACCCAAATGCCCATCCTGTATTTGTCCCCTTGGGCTGAACTTCCTTTAATATCTTCAGCTATTCACCACCTCTGCCCACGTTTGCTACCATGTCATATAATACAGAAAAATCCCTAAGCTTTACTTTCTCTTTTTCAGTAAAGTGGAGTCCGTAAACCTTGGGGGCCTTTCCTTTTATTGGAGCAATAAATTCTTCCATTGAGATGAAGACTTATTTTTACAACCAGTTCCTTTTTTAATGATAACACGACCTACCACAAGGCCAGTCGAGGCTGGGTTGCCGGAAGTACATCTGCATTTTCAAGTCAAAAGCATTCCGCCAAAATGCGTTATTGATTAGTGTAGAAAGAAACATTCCATTAAAACACAAGGATATTCAGGAAATAAAGCACTAAGTACTCTTCATATATCATCATTTTTCCAGCTTGGCGGTTTTATAATTTTCTCATGTCCTTTCAGACCCGAGCCTCCATCCAAATATCCTGTGTCATTGTTTGTAAGGCTGTTTTAGTTACTTCCTGAAGTACTAAATAGAAGGCACACCATTAACCTTCCCTCTCCAGACTATTTTTTCAGACAGTGAAACAAAACTACTGGCTGCTCTTTGAGCCTGACACAGACTGATTGTATACTGCTGGGATAGGCACATTTTCGTTCCAGCTATATCTTAAAGGCACAAACAGCTTTCTTTCTCATTTAATTCCCACCTGTTCATCTAGTCATTCACTTAAAAGAGGTTAATTGAGGGGCACCTGGGTGGCTCAGTGGGTTAAAGCCTCTGCCTTCGGCTCAGGTCATGATCCCAGGGTCCTGGAATCGAGTCCCGCATCAGGCTCTCTGCTCAGCGGGGAGCCTGCTTCTCTGCCTACTTGTGATCTCTATCTGTCAAATAAATAAATAAAATCTTTAAAAAAAAAAAAGAGGTTAATTGAAAGCTCACTGACTCACGCCTGTGTGTATATTAATATGCTTGTATGTATGGTGAGTAAAATTAAGTATGAGATCTCCAGTCCTTGTCTTCAAAGGGCTTACTAGCACCCTTTGCATATATTGAAAAGTTAATGAATATTCTACAGTATAACGATCATCCAAAGAAATTGGTGGTAAATACATGAGAAAGGACATGATTTCTTCATCTCATTGGCTTGGTAACTCTCTTCTCTCATTAAAATAGATGTTTCCCTAAAGCTCAGGGTTTTGACACCTTGTCTTCTGATACTCACTTCCTTAGAGTATTTATAAGAACATTTCTATCTACCTATTTCCAATATGTTAATATGTTCTATGTGACACATTCACCTGGATTTCCCTAGACAACTTAATCCCAAGGTGTTTACAACCATATCCATGGTCTTCTCAACAAAGCCAGATCTTTCTGTTACCTCTCCTCCTTTAATTAGTTGATGATGCCATTTTTTTCCTCAAGCATTTATGCTTAAAAATATAATTTCTACCATAATGCCATTCTAGCTCTTTAGCTTAGGATTGGCAGATAAAATACAAGATGCCCAATGAAATTTGAATGTCAGATAAGCAACAAATGATATTTTAGTACAAGTATGCTCCATGAGACATACTGTAATTTTATGTGCTAAATCTGGCAACCCTAGGCCAGTGGTTTTCAAACACCACTGCGTGTCAGAATCACTTGGGGGATTTGTGAAGAAACAGACTGCTGCGTCCCAGCCCTGCAGTTTTTGATTCAGTAGGCCTGGGTGGGTTCTAATTCTAACAAATCAGGAATCTGCATTTCAGCAAATCCTCGGTTGATACTGAGAAGACCAGCACTTTGAGAATCACTGTCCCAGTGATGAGATTAATTCCTCTCTTAGTTCTGATTCTCAGTCCTGGCTGCATATTAGAACCAACTGGGGGACTTTAAAAAAATCTCAATATATAGGTCTTATAGGAGGTCCTCTTCTTTAATTGAATGAGGTGTGGTCCAGGCATGGATGGGATTGTTAAGAAAGTTTCCAAGGCAGTTTTAACCTGTAGCCAGGATAAACGTGACTAATTGTGTATACTTCCATTCAGTCTACTGAGTCTCTTCAAAATTACAGATAATTCAAAGCCTTGTGACTTTTTGTTTTAAATAACCACCTAACCCACTTTTTAATTCTCATGGCTTCACTCTAATTTGTCTATTACACAACCGTGGACTAGTTCTTCTGAAGCATGTCTCTGATTGCATCATCGGCATTTTAAAACATCTCCAAATCAATCCTTGACGATTGGATAAATATACCCTTCGTATCTTGGCATTTAAGACCCTGCCCAATCTCTCTCTAGCCTGCTCCTCCCTGGGAGGAGGTGAGTTCAGGATCCTCCTCCATCATCATCTAGAACTGGAACATGTTGAAAAAGCATTTTAAGACTGTTTTTTCATATAAGCTTGATGCCCCAGAGAAAAATAAGCTGCAGTTGTTTCCTTATCCCTTTGTCTTCCCAGTATGTCTCTTGCTGCCTGACCAGTGACCGGTTTGTCTTCATCTCTCCCTTCCGGGTAAATCACTACACTTCTCTTTTCTCTTTGACCTTTCCTTGCATATCTGGAAATGCTCTCTTTCCTCAAAAGCCTCCTCCTTTAAGCAAATTAAAATCCTTAATCCAACTTGGATTGCTCGTTCATTCAATCAGTTCCCATGCCGTCAATATTTACAAGAGTGCTCTCTATGTGCACTGGCCACCTCAGAGAATGAGGCATCCCTGCTCCCCCATAGCTTCTATTCAGTGGGAAAGACAATCAACAACTGAATGGGTGTTACGTGATGGTAACTAATAAGAAGACAGGAAAAGAAGGGACTGAAAGATGGGAGTAGTGCAGAGCTGTTTTGAATAAAGAGGTTTGGTCTGGAGATGCTTCTTGCATAAACAGCATTTTACTTGGGGCCCAAGTAAGCAAAGGAAGTAGACACATGGCTGTCTAGAGGAAAGCTTCACGTACCAAATTCTTAAAGACTGAATGCTTGGAGCCATAACAAGGCCGCTGTAAAAACTGTGGTCTGTTCTTTTTTTTTTTTTTTAATTTTATTTATTTATTTGACAGACAATGATCACAAGTAGGCAGAGAGGCAGGCAGAGAGAGAGAGAGAGAGAGAGAGAGGAGGAGGAGGCAGGCTCCCCGCTGAGCAGAGAGCCCCGATGCGGGCTCGATCCCAGGACCCTGGGATCATGACCTGAGCCGAAGGCAGAGGCTTTAACCCACTGAGCCACCCAGGCGCCCCAAAACTGTGGTCTGTTCTGTGTGAAGCCATTGGAGGGTTGTGCAGACAGGAGCGGTACAGTATGATCTGTATTCTTTTTTTTTTAAAGATTTTATTTATTTATTTGACAGATCACAAGTAGGCAGAGAGGCAGGCAGAGAGAGAGAGGAGGAAGCAGGCTCCCCGCTGAGCAGAGAGCCCGATGTGGGGCTCGATCCCAGGACCCTGAGATCATGACCTGAGCCGAAGGCAGAGGCTTTAACCCACTGAGCCACCCAGGTGCCCCTATGATCTGTATTCTAAAAGAACATCTGGGCTGCTCTGTCCAGAACAGAAAATGGGGGCAAGGATGGAAGCAGGGAGAACAGGAAGTTAGGACAATAATTAAGGTGCTCGGGAGACAGTAGTGTCAGTGAAGACAGAACAGTCTAAAAGGGGAGCTAGCTATGTTGGGAGACACTGAATGAGGGTAAAAGGGTTGAGTTTCAGATGCCACATCTGAGGGAAAAGTGTGATTCAGTTGCTGGAATAATGATCTATTTATTGGTTTGGCTATTCATTCATTATTAAATGAAGTTCATTTATTTTAGATAAAGAAATTGTTACACCTACAATAGGCATTTATGTGTCTATGCTTTTATATCATATAATTAAGTATAGAGGTGGATTTTTCTTGAAGTGGATGAAGCCCCAGCGTCCTCCTTCCCACAGACTTGGCTCTCTAAAGGCATTGAAAAGTGCCTTTAGAAAGAAAGCCAGGTTTCATTTCTGATAAATTGTTTATGGGGATCTCAGAAAAAAGTGACTTTAGTAATTCATTGTGATTTCCTTTTTTAAATCTAAATAAATACTCATTTATGTACCTAAGTTACGTTTTCACTTTATTTTGTATTTTTCTTAAAAGGCCCCACATATTATGTAGTAAATGTTACATGTATATGTGTGTATTTAAACGATCACATAAAAACTAATTTTCTGCATGTTTAATTTATATTGTGATTATGACATATCCATGTTATATATGTGTAGATCTGTTTAATGCATTTTAGTTTTTATATAATATATTGCTCTATGATTATTGCTATTTATCCATCTCCTCCTGTTTAAAAATTAGCTAGTTTCAAATTCTTCTGCTGTTCAAAAGAATGGACATGATCTTAGATACCTTGTGTCCACTTACTCGAGTTGCTTTGTCTGTAAATGTGGTTCTTTAAAAGACCAAAGTCAAAGTGGGTGAATCAATTTAACCTTTGGTAGTTTATGAAACTAGGTGAGTGTATTTTTAATTGAACTCCCATGATACTAATTGTGATAAGCAGAATATTGACACCTGCCCCAGATGTCCACGGCCTAATCACCAAAACCCGTGAATATGTTAAATTGTGGAGGTTTGCAGGTAAAATGACTTGTTATCAGCTGACACTGACACTGAGTAAGGATATTAGCTTGTATTATCCAAGTGGTTCCAATTTAATTATAAGTGTTCTCAAAAGTGGAACAAGACAGCAGAAGAGGAGAACTAGGGAGATTACAACATGAGGGGGTCTTGTGTGGATGTTGCTGGATTTGAAGATGGAGCAAGAGGACCAGTCAAGGAGGCAGGTGGCCTCTAAAAGCTGGAAAAGGTAAGGAGAGCCTGTAGGCAGAAATGTACCCTGCTGCCATCTTGATCTTGGCCCAGTGGGACCCCATCAGACTTCCTGTAAGGTAGGAAATTTTGCCTTATTTCCAACTATTGCATTCATAGTAACCTTCAAAAGCAGCTATAGAAAAATAATATGCTAGTGAATTTAAGGATCTTTTAATTTATTCATTGGACATTCAGGTTTCTCTGTGAATTACCTGTACATACTTACTGCTTATATGTCTATCAGAGTGTTTGCCTTTTCTTAAGTGGATAATAGCATTTTAGAAGTACTTGAGAAAAGTACTATTTGTTATGTGCATTGTGTTCTGGGGTGCTTTGGAGGGTTTTGTTTTTAGTACATAAACAAGACTATTTTGGGGCTTTAACAATTGGTAACTTTATTAAAAAAAAGTTAAACTGTGTTCCTTCTTGGTCTTTAAGGTTGGTGTAAAAACTTCAACCTATGTCTGGTAATTCTTAATCACTTTTAAGGGCCATTTGGATAACATTTAATATTTATACCTACACTAAAGTCTTTCAAACATTTTGAAATGCATTTATAAACATATTTAATATAATTTTAAATAATATTCTATAAGTTGCTTGAATTAAGAAACAAAAATTTCTGAATACTTAAATAGCTTATATGCTCTGGTGGAAACAAGCCTATTCAATGTCCAGATCTTGCTTTCTAAGGTCATTCTCCAATAAAAGGAACCATGGGTCCCTGGAGTAATGGCTGACCCTAGGGTTGGCCATGACCTGTATACCAGATAAGACTGGAAACTTTTAGTGAGAGAATGTAAGGACATACTTGTTAAAATATGTACACATGTGCACATGCACACTCAAGCCAGTGGCTGTCAAAAGGTCATGGGATCTAAGTGAAAGAGCTCCCAGTGACCAAAGAGGAACAATATAAATGATCAAATGTGTACATAAATGAGGAGAATAGGCAAATCTTCCATGCAGAAAAATTTCAAATGATTTATGTAGGTATTTCCCTATCAAGGACATTCCCCAATCCTCAACTGTGGGCTGCACTGAGGGACTTCTGCCAAAGAGTACCATTTGGATAAAGGGGGCAAACAGGTGGGGGGAGACACCTGAGGAGAGAACAACTTTACACTGGAGAAACCTGATAACTACTGCCCTAGCCAGGTGGTCAAGGTTAACATCCACAGTGATGTCATTTTGATGTATGTGACTAGAACAGCACTTTACCTCTGTGGGCTTCTTCCTCAAACTCCTACTTAGGGTTGAATCATGAGAAAAATATCAGATAAATCCCTATTGAGGGACACTCTACAAACTACCTGACTGGTCCTGCTCAAAACTGTTAAGCACTTCTAGTCTATAAGGGTTTTTCTAGTAAAACAAACAAACAAACAAACAAACTTTGACCTTTAAGGAGCCATGATGACTAAATGTAACCCCTGGAATGGGATCCTAGAACATTCTAAGTCTAAGTCAATTCAACTATGAATTTTTTTTTAAAGATTTTATTTATTTATTTGACAGATAGAGATCACAAGTAGGCAGAGAGGCAGGCAGAGAGAGAGGAGGAAGCAGGCTCCCTGCTGAGCTGAGAGCCCGATGTGGGGCTCGATCCCAGGACCCTGAGATCATGACCTGAGCTGAAGGCAGAGGCTTTAACCCACTGAGCCACCCAGGTGCCCCAACTATGAATTTTAAATTGAAAGAACAGGACTAATATTTATAGGAAAAATCCTCTTAAATGTTAGATGTATATAAATTATAAAATAATACGGAGTACACATTAATAGTGTGATTCACTTGACTAATTCTATCTTCCTAGACTTAAAAGATATGTATACACTTAAAAAAAAAAAAAAAAAAAAAAAAAAGGTAGTCCCTATTGAGTTGGGGCTTCTCATCCACTAATGAAGAAAGAGCCCAGACTGGTGAACTGAGCTCACTTTCTCCCAGAGATTTTGTTTGGGCAGGAGATTAGGAGCAGTGGAGAACCACGGATTCTTTTCCTACACTGAATCATATTGAGCCCCATTTTTAGTTACCATGTCTCACTCAGCAGCTTGAAGGATGTTGGTCTCATCGTTCATGTTACTGAACTTTCTAGCCATACACCGAAATCTACAACCCCTCTACAGATCAAGCACAATTGAAACAAAATTATTTGGGGCTCAAGATCTTAATGATGTATTTCCATCTAATAAAGTTGTCTGAAATACTGGGATCCTAAGATCAATAAATGTTTTTTAATGAAAAAGATCTTCTAAATCTGTTCTTTTCCTTGGGTTACATAACACGTATGAAGCTTATAGTGAATTTTTGATGGCTCACCCAAATTTTTCTGACTTAGCAGGAGGATCTCATGTGTTGTAGTCTTGCTATAGTCACATATTGTAGTGTGCCTTCATTTTATTATACAAGAGATCTGTTTTCATAAGATTTTGTTAATACTATATTGCAATTTCTGTGAATCCAAACCATATGAAAATGTTACTTTCTCCTAACTTTAGCATTTTACTTTATCATATAGATTCTTAATCTGCTTAAAATGTACTTACTGTGTGAAATAGGGATTTAATAAACACTTCATCTTGGCAGGCAATTCTCCACAGCACACTAAGACTACTGAATAGTCCATTCATTCCTAACTTATTTGCACTATATTTCTAGAACATAAGCTCATTGAAGGGCTGGTATTTTTGTCCATTTTATTTACTGTTTATCTCCAGTATCTAGAAGAAGGGATGCTACTCAATGGTTATTTATTGAATAAGTACTTTCCATATGAATTTGCATATATTTCTTTACCTTTTGAAAACCCTAGTTCCATCCATGTTAATGAGTTCACTGTTTTCTGAATAACGTTGAACTTTCTTTGCGATTTCATGCAGTTTCATATGTACAAATATTTCATATTTAAGGCTTAAACCTAACATTCTTCATGAATTTAGATTAATCCAGACCCAATCCCACCCTCATGTCTAATGATGATTGCCATTTTATTTATTTATTTATTTATTTTGCTTTACTAACTTGGTAGGAGAATATAGAAAGTCATAAAAAAGTTTAGTTCAAATCTCAATCATTTACTTTATGTCTAATCAAGTCAACTTATTTTCCTTATTATCTGTCAAAGCTTTTAGAATCTTTGAGAAAATAAGACATGTATGATACTTAACACAATGGCTATCTTACAAATCTCTTGTTGAAGGTGAATTTCATTTCACTATGAAGATGCTTAGGGACTGATACTTCTGTATTTATGTTAGTCCAATTTGGGAGGAGAGATGGCAGGTAGGGAGAGGGAGACTTGCTATGCCCAAGGAGAAGAACATGGGTTAAGACACATTCATTCTGGTTAGTGTGGATTTCATCACTTTGTGTGACAAGATATAAGCCTTCTGTTTTATCTTTTATATGATGGGTGATGATACCAAACTTTCAAGGTTATTGTGAAAAATAAAGATACTGTTTATAAAGTCACTACTACATCCTAGAACACTTGTTAAGTCTGTTTTCTTCCTATTATATTTGAAGAGACCAAGACTTAATCATCTTTAAATGACTCAATTACCTAACAATCCTATTCTTATGTAGTAGATGCTAAAAAATTTTTGATTAGTAATTAAGAAAGAAGGAAAACCAAGCATACCTGAAAGAAAGACCACGATTGCTATGAGTTTGTGTTCTTCCTAGCACTGCTATTGTTTGTGTAGACTTTAAGACTATTTGGGTATTAACAGTGTGATATGTTTATATATGCAAGTTAACTCTAATTTGCACCTTGGGGAAAGTTGGTGTTTATAGTACCCTCTTCAGGAATCCACACTTCAGAGGTGGTTAAATAACATGTCCTGTGAAGAACCCCAATCAGAAATCCACACCTTCAGAGGTGGTAACTTAGCACTCTTATATGGAAATTTACACAAGAGAGGTTTATTATTAGCATGAGGGGTGTTAAAAATAATTTTCCATCAGTGAAATAAAGGCGTTAAACTTAGATGGTTGCTTAGGAAGCTTGTATATCTCTCTGATGGCAAATGCATGAATGAGGTATAAGAATTTAGCAAACTTAGCAGTGGAATAATATCCATGCAGCTCTTGGGGTCCTGTGAACCTCTACTTCAAAGAGACCCCTGCCACCTAGGCTTACAGAAGACAGACTGGGTCTGCCACCAGAGTCTTACTGAATCTGCCTCTTGAGAGTCTTCTGAGTCTGCTAATCAGGAGAGCTTAGCAACTGAACACATGGTATAACTCTCCTTTATTGCCACTTGCTAACATGGTTTTGCATAGTATATTCAGAGAGAATTTTGTCTTGGACCTCAGATACTCACCAGTAGCAAAGCTGTAAGGGAACAGGATCTTAGTTCGTGGTAACCCTAGGAGAGTCTCTCAGTATTTAAGGAAACTTTGCTGTTACTAAGTTGTTTTTATTTTAAGCTAAAATCATGACTTACTGACATAAAATGAACAAACACATGTTAAATATTTAACTGACTAACAAGGGAATCAGGATAATGCTATAACTGGTTCAAAGGAAAACCCAAAGAACAGATACATTTATAGATCTGGGATACTAAAAAGAATATGCAAACGGAGGGGTGTTGGTCTCCAAGAACACCCTCAGGCTCAGTGATTAGGTAGAAGCTCAGAAGCTCTTCTTATGGTTATGGATTAATACAGTAAAATGATGCAGATCAGACACAGAATCAGCAAAGGTAAAAGACACAGAGGGCAAAATGTGGGAGAAGCCAGGCACACATTTCCAGGTGTCTCTTCTCTGAAATCTCAGAGGGCTGCATGTAGTTCTTCCAGCAACGATGTGTGACAAGACATGGGAAGGGAAGCTCACCCGAGGGTTGGTGGCCATGGATTTTATTGGTAGTCATATGGATACACGGGGACCACCTGACCTCAGCCACTCTGACTCCAGCCCACCCCTCAGAGCAATAAAAGCCTTTCCCCATAAGTTGCACAGTTAGTATAAACTTGTCTGGCCTAAATGGTACAGACTAGCTCAAAGCCTAAAAACCTATAAAACTTTATCAGGAAGAATATTCTTAGGGCTCCAAGGTTTTTTCCTTGGAACTGGCCAAAAGCCAGTCCTGAAGAGAGGCCTTTGTTTGGAATGTACAAGGTCTGAGTCATGCAAGCTTGCTGAATTAATCCCCATCTGCCCAAGTGTCGAAACAATCTTTTCCTTGTGGGGAAGGGAAAGGTCCTTCCAAACAGGATTCGTTTTCATGTTTATGTACAATGATTTTCCATTGATACCAATTATCTACAACTTGCAGAGGTGCAAATAGCTCACATTGAATCAGAATTGGCTAACGTTGAAAGTGTAGTTTGCTAGTGCAGCCCAGAGGAGGCAAACCTTGGGCATTGTGGCCCAGCAAATCAGCTGAAGTTCTTTTACTAGAGTGATCATCCCTTAGTGAGTTCATGCAAAATACTGTGGAGTAGGATGTTGGTTCACAAAACTATGGATTTTCGACCTTATGATTTTCTGTTCGTTAAGAAGTATCTCAGGGTGGTAAGGGCAAACTATAACCCCAAGCACCTGTTTCTGCAGGTAAGGTAGCTCCCCTCCTGAGCCATCTCTTTAAACAGCTTTCAATTTGCTCTTTGAGTTAGTAGTAAACTAAGGGGTTCTTTTTCTATTTGAAGTTTTGCTTATATAAGGTGTCTTCTCATAGGTTTCCCTGGGAAATGTATTAAATTTAAAACCTGAAATATTTTTCCATTAAGGTTATATGTGTGTGTGTGTGTGTACATCTGCATGGGTGTGCGTTCATGAGTGTGTTTGAGGGAGATGGATGGATGGTGTCATTTACAAGGCAATTGAAGATCCTACAAACAATACAGGAACAGTGGCCTTGGTTGCTATGGGTAAGGAAAGCTTCCCAGCGTTTTAAGGAGGTATCCTCAAAACAGAGCCAATCTTGTATAACTCTATCATTGAGAAATGTGGCCAGTCATTTTTCCCTTTTAAAAGGGGGGCGGTCCCTCGACTTCTGAAAGAGATGAATAACCATTGATAAAGAAGGATCTACTTCTGAGTATGGGGGGAGAGCTATAATAAAGAGCAGGCAAAGTATAGTCTCATTTATGTATTAATGTATATACATAGAAATGATCTAGAAGTGTATACATTGCAGACAATAGTTTTTCTGGGACTATTGAGATTATGAATGGTTTTAATTTTCTTTCCTTTGCTCAATAAATTCTAAATGTCCTATGATGAACATATTTTATTTAATAAGAAAGTGAACAGAAAATTTTTTTTTGTACTAATGAAATTCAGGAGAAATAAGTGAACACATGTTATCACCTCCCACAGTGGCAAATCTCTTGAACTCTAAGAAAGAAAACAATGCAGTGAGTAAAATTGGGTTATATCTGGTACTTCGCCTAGTTGCCCTAAACTCAAGTTCTTACTTTATCAGTCATTCATCTCTCTCAAGTTAAAAAAGGGGGGGGGTGTGGAGAGGATGTGTTCTTAATGAATTGGAAAAGTTAGAAACTGCTACATTTAAAGAGAAAAGTAGCACTAATCAGGCTAAAGCCAAAGGTGATGAGCAAACAATATGAGTTTATTCTAAGATTATTTGGACAGCTTCTTTTTTGTGTTGAGAGAAATACATGGAGGTAAATTGGCTTAATGCACAATTTCTCAGTTTTGACATTACTGGTATTTTAGGCCAGATAATTCTTGGTGACACTGTTCTGTGCATTTATTATAGAATGGTTAGCATCATCGCTAGTCTTTACTAGATCCCAGTAACAACACTCAATTTGGGACAACTGAAAATGTGTCCAGACCCTACCAAACATATCTTGGGACTGTGTTCCCCTTAGTGAGAACCACTGCCTTAATGAACCACTTGCCTGGAATTTCTACATGGGAGGCTTTGTAAGTTAGAATTATTTTTGGTGTCCTGTGAGAGATAAACCCCAAAGAATGGTTCTTCAACGGATTATTTCTTACGTAACAGAAATCTGAGAGTGGGTCATTCAGAGCTGTCATGTCAATTCCATGGGTTCTTCAAATTTCAATTCCTGCATCTCTTACACTTGGCTTCATTTCTCAGTCACCTCATAGTTCAAATGGGTGCTGGATATCTAGTCACCATAACCATTTTCCCAGCAAGCCAGAAGAGGAAATGCAAAAAAGTCTGAGAAGACCATATTCTCCTTTAAAGAGTATTCCTGGAAGTCCTTCACTCTTTCACTTCATTTCATTGGCTAGAACTTTGCTACACAGCGCTCACTTAGCTCACTCAAGTAGTCCTGTAGTTAAGCACATCATCTCTCCAAATCTCTGCAGGTGTTTCCATTAGAAAGTAGGTAAATGGATATTGGGATTGCCTTCTCTTAACATTCTATATACATTATGGATGGAATTTTAGAAATTTGAGTCCAAATGAAATATTACTATAGAATATCTGTTGCAAAATAAAATATAAACGTTAAAGGAAAAACAATCTATAATTGAGTTGCCTACATAATAGAAATTAGAAAAATACTGGTTTTAACCCAGTATTTGGAAAACCATCCTAAACCATTAATATTGCTGTCTAGACAAGTATAGTATTGTGAATATCATTAGGTCTGTCTGCAACATTTGGTTTCCTTACAGAAGACTTCAGTCAGTGTTCTCCTGAGTGCAGAACCTGAGATAGTGATTTCTGTGCAGGTAGTTCATTTGGGAAGTCCTCTTATAGAACAGGAGTAAGAAGATGAAACCAAGAAGGAAAGAGAGACAACAAAAGGATTTTTTTTTTTTTTCCTGAGGATATATTTTGCAGATTTTTGTAGTATCCCCTGAGGAGTCTTATGTACTTCATAAGGAAAAACAAAAAACAAAAAACAAAAAAACAACCGTCTACATGGCTATCCAATGTGATGAGAAGACCTTGGTATGGGCAGGGCTGACCAGGTGTTGATCTTTAATGGGGAGCAAGATGTTGTAAGGTCCTATGGGTGAATGGTGGTGGCTGCTAGGTAAGCTGGTGCATGGACAATGTCTTCAAATGACCATTTTGTTACCTGTTAGGTTACATGCTGCTTGGTTCTTCTTCACTTGATATTGGCTGAGTCAGTCCTCCAAGCACTTGCCCAGTTTAGAAAGTCTATGACAATTTACGTATGTATCTAAATCACTGCAAGGAGATAGCTGGAAATCCAGACTCAGTGGGAATTGCTGGCCTCTGTCTTCATGTAGTCTAAGAGCCTCTTTCTCACCCTGCTGACTCACCAGTTGTGGTTTTTGTATTTTAACTACCTGGGAGACAAAAAAAGAAAAGCCTTTATCTAAAGGTTCCATCCTCACTGGTCAACAATGGCTCCAAAGGTATTGATCCTTTTGAACTCCTGCAATGCTCATGAATGTGTGCCAGATGCATGACAAGGTGTCGTACTTCCTAGAATCAAAAAAGTGAAAGCTCAATTGTGTGAATGGGAAGTACCTCCAGCCTGCCTGCATAAGGCCGGTTGAAGGTTTCAAAGAGACTGGTCCTTGAGAAATGACTGGAACAAGAGGTGGGACATGTAGAACTAAGGCGGCACACAAGCGGGTAGCACGCCCTTATTCTGATGATGAACTTGACTGTTTTGGATAAGAGATGAAGCTTTTTAGTGTTAAAGCATAACTTGATTACCACTCGTCTGGAGAGCAGTTATGCAGAATAGTGTTAATTTGGAAATAATATGTGGGAGATATACATGAACCCATAAAAACGTATATTCATATCTCCCATTTTTGTATTAGATAGTTTAGGACATACTTTTCAAAGTGTATAAGCCAAGAATAGGCGTTGATACATGTAAGTGGTGTGTGTTTCTACGTTTGTGTCGCTCTTAACGAACTATGCTAGCTTATTCCACTTTAGATTCTCTTTGGCCATTCCTTGATGACTTCATGAACAGATTTGACTCAATAACTAGAAGAGGGTTATGGGTTATATAGTACTGAGGTGGTATAAAAATCTTCAAAGAAGAGTAACATATTTAATGTTGAAATTTCTGTATTGGTTGGAAAGTTGTCAACACCATCTTGAATGAACTAGTGATAAAGGAGTTCTACTTCCTGATTGATGGCTTTTTAACATTATGAAGGGTATATTCCTCATCAGTGAACCCTGGGAGAAAGTTACTGGTAATTCTTTATGTATAGTAGCTGGCAGAAATTATTGTTGGAGGGACGTGGGGGTGGCTGTCAGTTAAGCTTCTACCTTTGGCTCAGGTCATGATCCCAGGGTCCTGAGATCTAGTCCCACATTGGGCTCCCTGATTAGTAGGGAGCCTGATTCTCCCTTTGCCTGCTATTCCCCCTGCCTGTGTGTGCTCTTTCTCTGACAAATAAATATGAAAAATCTTTCTATTTTTTTTTAAGAAATTATCGTTGGTGTATCCAACTTCAGGATATTTGAATATTTCAGGATATTTGAAACCTATAGCCTGTATACACATGGGGAATAAATTTGTATAGGGACTGTTCTTTAACAACATTTACTTAGAGTTGAATCACTTAAGCTGTTGCCTATAGGAACAGATCCCAGAGGCTAACTAGGATATAAATGTAATCTGTTCTGACCTTGAGATTGTCATTGGATTTTGACTTCTTGGGGAAAAAAAAAAATCATGATAGAAGTTTCTGATTTTGCTACTTTCATATAGGGCTTGATATAGTTTAGGTTAAATTCCAGGTAACAGAGTTTTGGGTAGTTTGAGGTCTTGTAACAATTCACAGAAATTAGAGTTATTTTGGCTCAGCATTATTGTTTGTAGTCCAAAAAGAAACCTAAGAGGGAGGTTTTAACTGAATAGGACTTTTTGAGTTGAAAATCCTTCAGTTTCTATTAAACTCCTTCCCCCAAACTTTATAGCATGAGAACACACAATTCTCTAGATGCTTAGAAATCATTGCTTAACTCCCCGTGGATGCTTCTGGCTCTTAAGAAATAAACAGTTTGATTTGAGCCAAAGGGAAGAACAGGCAGAGAAACACAGCTGGGGCATCAAGGCAAAAAGCATCAGTAAATGAACAGAAGAGAGATCACACTTGCTGAAATTCTCACAGAAAATATGACAGGAGAGGTTGGAAACAGTGGGAAGAAGAGAACCAGTAGCCAAGTGATTTGCTTTCAATTGCATCAAGTATTGAGTCTGTGTATCTAGAGATCTGGTTTCTGTTTACTGAGACCTGAAGTAAGGGAGTTCACCTATGCTCTTGCAACAATAGCCTATAGCGACCTAAAGTTACTTAACATTTGCGAGAAAAGCTTCAAATAGCAGCAATAAAGAATGTTAAACTAATCCAGACTGTTGGCCTGTGTTCAAGAATGGTGGGTGGTTCATTCTTTCCATCCTCAAAACTCCTGCTCCATATCAGCCAGCCCTCCAATGGGAAAGGTATAAACAATACCCCCTGGCCTATCTTATCTCTGTAGAGTGGGAATTCCTGAAGGAGTCTTTTACTTGCCTAGAACAAATCCCTAAATCCTCAGCCTTCTTTTCTTTTGGATCAGGTAACTTTTCCAGGTCAGGTGGGTAAGAAAAGAAAAAAATAAATAAAATGGAACTCAGTGACTAGAATCTGAGGGGCTGCAGCAAAGCCTTTAGTAGACCTTAACTTAGCTCCTTGAAGAGAACAGAGCTATAACTGGGGTCCTTTTGTTCTATTATAAATTGGACTGTCATCTAGAAATATTCATTCCCTCTCCTTGCCCTATATGGGAAGAATGCATTTGCTTTCCCACTCGGTGTGGCCTTGAGTGTGTGATTTCTTTGATGGGATATTAGCAAATGAGAGTTGAGGCTTGGAATGTGTCTGTTTAAGATTGTAGTCCCCTTGTGTTCCTGCCTTTCTTCATGTAAAGATGTGCCTTGGTTAGCCTTTCGTCCAAGGATCATGAGGGGTTTGTGGACCTGGCCTGAAATGAACCATGTCCTAGAATCCAGCTTAAACTAAACAAAGCTCTAGGCAATCTGCAAAGGCAGGATCAATAAATAACTTCTTGTATGTAAGAGGCAGGTATTTTGTGATTTTTAAGCCTAGTTTAGCCTACTGTTTTAATTAGACTGTATTTAGGGGCCAGAGCAATGTAGGGAGTAAGGAGACCTCTTCCTTCCCCTCTCATCTCCACGTTTTTTACATGGTGATCTAGTGTTGGGAGTGCTGTTTTGCTTTTTTCTACCAGAGCCAAAAATTATTTTGATGACCTGCCAAAAGAATAAAAAAGGTAAGATGTGAGGGCATGTTTGAAAAGAAATCACTGTTCATTCCTTCCCAGGGTGTAGGATCAGATTCTGCATTTGGCTTAAGAATATAATAATTCTAAAGGTCCACAGATTTCTTATGGAGGCATAAATCCTATATAACTAACTTTTCCCTGAATCATCAGCTGCTACTTTTAAAAAGGGCTGTGGTACAGCACAAAAGTGATCTCAGATTTGATGAGATCTTAACATGTAGGAACAGTGTCCGTGTTTCCTGGGCTACCTGTCTCCTCTGTGCCTCTGGGATCAGAGGAGTCGAGGATCACTCTTATGCTATATGCAACTCTGTTCCTAGAATATCTGACCACCTCATGTTTATTATTCTATATCTTTGACTAAATACATTGGCAGTTTTTAGTGGAAGTAGATAGATCTATGGCCTTTTGTCCCCCAAGTTTTAAATTAAATTCCAGTTAATGTATGGTATAATATCAGTATATTATTTTCAGGTATAGAATCTAGTGATTTATCACTTACATACAACACCCAGTGCTCATCACAGATACCCTCCTTAATCCCCATTACCTATTTAACCCATCCCCCCACCCACTTTCTCTCCAGAAACCCTCCATTCTTCTCTATAGTTAAGAGTTTTTTGCCTCTTTTCTAAAACAAATACTGTAAGAAAATATAGGGCAGGGGCCTCAAGTCAGGAAGAAACATTCCCCTCAGCTTAAGTCTTCTCAGTCACTGGGTAGGTTAGAAGAGTCTATAGATCAAAGAGCCCAAGTGTCCATTGACTGATGAATGGATAGAGAAGATAGGCTATATATACACACAATGGAGTATTACTCAGCCATAAGAAAGAACGAATTCTTGCCGTTTGCAAGGACATAGATGGAGCTAGAGTGTATTATGCTAAGCAAGTAAGTCAGAGAAAGACAAATACTGTATGATTTCATTCATATGTGAAATTTAAGAAACAAAACAGATGAATGTGGCAGGGGTGCAAACTTGCAAGTGTACCTCTTTTTTTTCCTCTCTTCTTTTTGAGATAAAAACCTGATGGGAGGCTGGGTGAAGATTTATAACTGGGGGGGTATCTTTCTGCAGGACTTAGGAGCCATCCCTCTGAAATGTAACTATTAAAGAAGACTGTGCTGGGACGCCTGGGTGGCTCAGTCAGTTAAGCAACAATCCCAGGGTCCTGGGATTAAGTCCTACATTAGACTCCTTGCTCAGTGGGGAGTCTGCTTCTTCCTCTGCATGCTGTCCCCCTGCTTGTACTCTCTCTCTCTCTGACAAATAAAAAAATACAATCTTTAAAAAAAAAAAGATTGTGCCCCATTCCTCCAGCCTCAGTAGAAGGGTAGGAACTTGATCAGATAACACATTAGGCCATAGATGGCCTAATGGCATTGACCTACTGCCTTTGATTGTTGTGGTGTACTTTGCCACTAGCTCACCTCCATACCAAACTCCCTTGCCTTCTGTTTCAGCAGAGCTGAATTCCATTTTTATCCCCCTATTGCAATCATGTTCATTTTCCTTGCCTCTTTAACCATTCCAGTGGAATTTTTCTTTGATACCAGAGTCCATCTGAAATGTTGTAACATACCACTAAACAATGGGCTGTTGCTGAGTTCCCAGAAGATAGCAGTTCTACTAAGAGATGTAGAGTTGCAGGATAGCTACATTCAGTGGGACCGTGTTCTGAAAGAGGACTTTGAGCATAGACATTTACTGGGCATCTTAATGGATGAGAGTAAATGGAAAGAGCAATAACAGATTTGGTCCTGAGCTCATGAGATTTCTCTAACCCTAGGGACTTCCTGATTTCTCTTGGAAGACTTGGAGGCACTTGTGTGTTTGAGTGGAAGTAGGGCAGTGTTAAACAGGTGAGGATAGAGAATTTGGTAGGAATCTGAGTGTCCATGTCAGTGGGACATTTTTAGTTCCAGAAGAGATAAGTCTGAGACCTACAAGCTATCACATTTATTTTTCATGATCTAGCCAACTTTTACTTTTACTATAGCCGTGATGTTTATAACAATGACATTTAACATTGGAAAAAGATAAGCTTCAAGTATGACAGAAAACCCTAAGGAATACTTAGTCTAAATAAGTGAGAGGATGATTAATCTCTCACTTAAATCTGGAGGTAAATGGTCCAATGCTAGTATGCTAGCTCTGTTTCACAATAGTCAGATTAGTCTCCCTAGGTCACCATAGTACCATCCATAGGATTTGGTCTCTGTCTTCATGGTTCAAGATCATGATGCTACAGAAAGGGATGAAGAAGGTGGTGAAGGGTGTGTACCAGCTGTCTTTTAATGAAAGTTCTCAGAATGTCAATAAATAGTCCACTTATATTCCATTGTCTGGAATTTTATTATAGCTACAAGGGAAGCTAGGATAGATGCTAAGGCCTGAAGTCTTCTAGGTGCACATAAAGCTTAGCTAAAAATGTTTATTGCAATAGAAGACCAGCATTATGGGTCTTCTATTAAGAGTCTGACAGATTATCTCATTGGCTGTCTGAATTGCCTACACACCCTTCTTTTCACATATGGAACTGCTTACCACCTTTCCAAAAGAATCTATACTTCATTGTCCTCTATCTCAAAGTCTAGAGCCTCTAATATTATAACCCTTTTGGGAGTATTTTAGATTCAGCTTACCTTGCTCTGGAAGCTGGTAAAAGATGAATTTGCCTCCCATTTTACAATATGTCATGGTGGAGTGGAGATAAGATTACAACCATAAAAATTCCTATTATGAAAAGAGGGGCAAGAGTCACACGTGGCAGTAACCAGGTCACTGGGCCTAGTGACAGCTGCTCTTTTTACTGGTAAACTGATTTGTGAGACTATCTGGAAAACACTCCTTGTGCTTTCTAGAAGGGATCTTTGTGGTCCTTGGCCCTGTCATCTTGGGAGTTCTTCCTTATATCTCATCCTTCCTTCCTGTGTCTGAGGTAGGCATTTGACATCTTATCTCTTGGGAACTACACAGTTCCCATACTTTGTTTCCTGCTAGTGCAGGTTAGAGGGCGCAGGGATGGTATTAGGAAGGGAACACTTAAAGATTTTTGTAAGGCCAAGCTTATTATTATTATTATTATTTTTTGAAAAATAAAGAGGCTCCCAACTTATGTGCTGTGTTAGCCATGGCCAAACCATGACTGCACATATTTCTTAAACTACTTGATCCTTGATTTACCAACATCTGAGTTTGGCCCATTCCCCCTCAATGTCACGTGATATCCCTTGAAGAGATCTGTATCCACCAGAATAAGATAGGAATAGACCTTTCTAAATCTCAGGGGGGTTGGGGTGGGGGGCAGAAGAGAAGGTTTGGCGGGAAACTCATCGCAGTAGTTACACAGAGACTTGGGCTGACAGAGTTGCTTTTTAAACCTATGCTTCCAAGATCATCACAGAAGCAAAGGAATAGACTGAGCTGTTGACTGGTTTTAATAATTCTGTTAAGAAATTGTGTCCATTCCCCACACATTTTTTTGCCCATAGAAAGATTCTCATCCACACCGAACTCCACAAAGAATGAAGATAAGCAATCCTAGGTATATTTAAGGTAAACAGTTGTAATGACTCTGTTACTTGCAGTAATGGGTTTAGCTGGTAAGGCAAATTCCTTAATCAGATCTTTGTAACTGAGATGACTTCCATTAATCTTTTCCATGGAGATGGCAAAGCATTTGTATTAGAAAATGTTTGAAAATCTTAAGTTTTCAAGTTTTACCTTCTATTCAGATTACTTCCTTAAGGCACTCTGTTTATTGAAACTGCCTCAGCTTTTGGTAACAAAGAAGTTGACCTTTTCAATGCCAAGATAATCTATATTAACAGGTTCTCCACTTCCGCAGATTTTAGGTCAGGTGTAGAAACTACTTACAATTCCATCTCTCTTCCTTAGTCACAGAAGAATTAGCTAGGCATATTTATGCCTGGAGAAAGATTTTGCCTCCCTTGTGACACATTTCTGTATGATAATGTAAGTAAAATGTGATGTACATCTTCTGAGAGCCTTCCTTACAAGATATTAGTACAAGCTGTTTGTAACTTTCCCATACCTCCCTCCATTTTGCTGCTTTTTGATGGCCTTATCTTGAAATCTAAACGAATGCCACCACCAAGGAAAGATAAAGTGTGATCTGGAAGAATCTATCCCTGAGGACTTTGTGGAGCAGAAATATTAGACTGCTACAGACAGAATGGGTCCCTCTGATTCATAAATTGGTAACCTAATCCACAATGTTATGGTATTTAGAGGGTGGGATGATAGAGAGTTGAGTAGGTCACGTGGGTGTAGGCTTCATAAATGGGAATTGTGACTTTTATAATAGAGGTCCAGAGAGCTTCCTTCCCCCTCCCCCTTTCTTACTATGTGAAGACACCATGAAAAACCAGCTGTCTATAAACCAGGAAGTGATGATCACTTACTAGACAAAGTCTGCTGGTGCCTTGATTTTGGACCTTTCAGCCTCAAGAACTGTAAGAAATGAATGTTTATTGTTTACAAGCCACCCAGTTCATGTTTTTTTTGTTCTAGCTACCTGAGTGGGCTAAGACCCCTCCCCACTAATGTCCTACAACAGTACAGTGACGGAAACTAGAAGAAATTGCTTTCTGTTTTTGAAAACTTGGCTTTCCTAACTAGTAATATTGGTTCTAGTCCTTCTACTTCTACTTGTTTTCAGCAGAGGAGGCCTTTTAGGCCATCACCTTCTGCTCAGTCCAGCTTTCTATAGTCCAAGATGAAGGAGTTCATTCAGGTCATAGCTACTTACAATCTGATTCTTAGGGTTCGTTTTAAGGTCATAGCTGCAACCTCTGAAAATGTCCAAATAGCTGGACTCTTGGCTGCGTGTAGCTTCCAGGATGAATATGTGATGTGGGATTTGTGCTTCGAGAAGGTTTTTGGATAGCTGAGTATCTTCACTGTTCTCAGATAAGTACTTTCACTAAAGAGGATGGGATTACTCTTTGCCTGGAGTGCTATCTAACCTTTTAGGTTTTTAATGAGGAAGTCAAATGTAATAACGGAGGACAGGGTGGCTGAGATGGTTAGCTTTTATTGTACTACTTCTTTTCAAGGTCTACCTAAAATTTACCTTATTAGATGTTCATCTAAGTGAAGTTTGTCAATCTGAATCCTTCAACTAACTTCCCAGAATATTAACTTCTAGCTTACACTCCTGTCAATTTCAAGATTTTACTCAGAAATATTTAATATTTGAGACTGTGAAGAATCGTGAGTGTTGATAAACAATATTAAATCTAAAAATATCTTATGACCTCTCTTAGGGCATAACCTGGCCATCCGACAAAGAACATGAATATTCAAAGTCTCTAGATTTAAGGTCTATTTTCCTGTAACAAGTATTTATTTACCCTTGTTTGGGTTTCCTAAAAGCTGACTGAGGCTAGACAGATATATTCAACATCCCATTACTTATTATTTTAAAGGTACAACCCTGCAGATTTGTCATTATTCTCATAAAAGACCTTTTTTGGTAAAGATGGAAAAGGCTTATTTCAGTGAGTGCTCTAGTCCATTTTTCTCTGTGATGCTTTTTCAGGATGGCTCCAGATTTAAAGGATTTGAATATCTACAAAGACCTTGTAGGGGAATTATTTGAAAGCTATTTGTAACCTTAAGTGGTTTTTCATGAGAATGGATAAAGACCATGCTAAGACTAAGCAGTTGAAGAAAACTGTACTTTCAGAATTGCTAGAACATTGTTTTTCAAGGTGGCTGTTTAAATAATGGCATTGCTCTTTCTCAATCAGGAGGCAGAAGTGATTAGGGAAGAAGTAATATTCAGTCTTCATAGTTTTAACCACCATCTCCATGAGAGCTTTCAAATGAATGGAGAAAGTGTTGGGGGCCACAGTCCTACCTGGCACCCCAACCAGTGGGTTAGAATTGACCATCCGATCCTCAAGCTTCCTCTAGTTTCTCTTTAAGCTGGTTGTCAATGGGACAGATAAAGATTTCTCAAGAACATAAGCTCCATCATAACAGTGACCTTATCTGTCTTATGTTTTGTTCTTTATGTATTCCCACAACCTAGAATAGTTCCTAGCATGCTTGATTCTCAAAACAAATGTATACATGGACAACTCTTTGTGTGAGCAATTTTATTATATAAGGGAAATTGTTTCTTCTAAAGAGTTCTTCCAGATTTCTTCCAGAGGTAGCTCCATTAGCCTTCTATTTTACTATTAAAATCTGAAGTCTGAGCATGTAGGATATTGTCTTACGGGAAGTCATGCTGCAAAGAAAATAAAGCACCCTGTCCCTGCTAGCTCCTTTCCACTACAGTCTGCAGCCCAATCTTTATCTCATTTTGTGTACCTAGAATTACATATACTTTATTATATATCCTATATAGAATTAATAAAATACATAGTTCCACATATAAATGGAGAAAACCATACAATATAAAGGTTTGAATCTGAGAAATGATATTTAATTATTTGGATGGAGGGGTGAGAATATTGTGGTGCCTGGGAAAACAAAGGTCTGCTTTGGCAGTCCCTGAATCTCAACAATTTTATGCAAACAAAGCATGAACGGGGGATATATAGACATCCTAGTGTATAGTATCCACAGAGAAAGATGTTTGTGTCTTACTAGAAGAAATAGCACTGTTGAATATTCATGAGATCCATTTTACCTCCCTGCAGGCACAAAATATTTGTATAAATATGAAATCTGTGCATAATTATGTGAAAGCAGACATTCCCTAGAGGCTAAATATGCTAACATAGTAAGAAAGGTCTTAACCTCCTGTAGATTTTATTAAACGAATTCAAGTCATCGAAAGGATGTAAACATCAAGTACGAGCACATTACTTTAGGGTGGTCCAAAGGAGCAGAACCAGAAATAATGAGACTGTGCTAAGTATAGACAGGTTACGGGGGAACATTTTTAACTATGTTGTACTTTACTCCATAGCAGTGCTTTCAGAAATGCTTTCAAGCTAAAATTCAGTCTAATGAAATCTATTAGACCGAAATTACCTTTCTGGGGACATGATGAAAGTCTTATTCCCTGAAATGCTGAATGCGACTTGACTGTGTTTCGATCCATCTTAAAATTGGATTGAATGTAGAAAGGCAAAAAGAGCATGTATTAGGTTATCTGCTTTGCCAGCGACTGGTGTGTGACTTTGGACGGTAAATTCAATGGCTTAACATTCTCTTATTTTCCTTTAAAAATACTACTTCATATTCTCTATCTATCATGGTTCTAGATATTACACGATTCTTGCTTTCATGTTAACAGTATTTTCTCCTTCTAAGAAGAAAGAATTCCTTTTTCTTATTTTGTAGTCAAATGTACAGTGCCTTCCAGGCTCCCTACAACCACAATGGAGCAAAAGAAAGTCTGCTTTGGGTGGTGGAATATTTAAATGCTAGAGAACAAGCTTCCTAGTGCCTTCCTTGTCATCCTGTTCTGTGAAGTTACAAGTTCAACAAAATGCATGCCTGCTATGGGAGCATTATGTATGCAGTGTTTAGAATAACTGCTGGACTGGGTGTATTTGTAGGGAGAAAAATAAAAGGGACAAAGTGCAAATCTCCTAAAACAAATCTCCTTTTCTGTTAAGAATTTCCTGTCTGATTTGGCCACCTACCTCTATAAAGAGTTGGGATGTACTTTGATAATATATGTTCTGATATATACAGCAAAGTACAATCTCATCATTTTCACATTTATAATTAACTCACTGAAACTTTTAAGCTCCTTTTTAGGAAGAGGTTAGCCTTAACTAGGTGAATCTTTGTGCAACCTTGGCAAGCTTCAATAGCCTGTCTTCTTCACCATCCTTTATTCATGGCCCTATTTATACTTTTGGGGTGAAGAGGCAACTGGACGTTCTGGCCTAGAGCAAAATATTAATGTAGCAGGATCTTTCCATAGCACTCCATGTTCCCAAATTGGTCAGGACCCAATGCCAATGTATATTTGAGCCTATTTCTTCAAACCCTTCACTATTCTAAGACCTGAAATTCTTACTATTCCCCAGCTCTTGACCTTTTGAAGGTTTTAAAGGCAAATTCCCTGGGTGCTGATCTGGTGGTTACATCATATATATGGTATCTAAAACATGTTATCACATTGAAAAGGGTCAGATCTTCTGTGCAAAAACATCCTTGATACAGTGGTGGCAGGAGGTTTTCTTCCCCTCCAAACTGTATTTTGAATACAGTCCCCTATAAAATACTGACCTTCTCAGTACGCCAAAGCACTGTGGGATATGTCGAATACTAAGTTGATCATCTTCCTGCCTACCTTATAAATTTCCACTGAATCTTCATTTCCCGCAAGATAAAGCAAACCTTCAACAAGTGGCCTATGGAAACTTCCAGGACATGGATCATGGCCTACCACTCCCTAGTTTATGCTGCCCTTTCTCACATGAAAACTCAGCCACATTCTGTTTTTTCAAACATTCTGCATCTTTCCATCCCCTACCTGCAAGCTTCTGTCTGCCTTGCTTTCCTGGATCACAGCTGTGGTCAGAATTCTTGATGACTCTCTTTAAACATTATCACTCTGCTTGGTTTTTGCCCTAACTTTTTCATATATATTTTTTAAATCCTTCTCTACCTTTTGAATATCCTTCTAGTCTAGCTACAAATACTTGAGTATTTGGCTCCTCTCTTTCATTTTAAACATGTATTCTGACTTGGTCTCCTAGATACTTCCTAAGCTGGTTTTCTGTTCACCAACTGCTTTGGTACTGCTTGATTTTAGTCTCTTGTCTTCTTTTAACTGGGCTACTGTATCATGTTCCTTAATGGATTTCCAGTGTCTTATAGTCTCTTTAAATGCATCCTTGATACTGCAACCAAGAATGTTCTATCAAAAGCAAACTTAGTTCTGTTAATATGTAAAACTATTTAAAAGTTCTCACCTTTCCGTTACCTGAACTGTTTCACTTTTGAGAATAAAAGGGACTTCTGTGAATACACAGCATACTGGAGGGCAGACACAATCCATGACTGTGCCAGGCAAACCTGGATGAATGATCACACCTCTGTAGAATGTTTAAAAACCTATCCAAGTTTTTAAAGAAAACAGAAAGCCCTCTACAATATGGTGCTTCCAGTCTCCCCATTATAATCTATGGATTCCAAATCTGGTACCCTGTATTCCAGTGGTTCTGTGCTTTACATCATGCGAAATCTTCCAACTGGAATGTTTCTCCTTTTTCCACCATCCTTCCTCTGACTTAGGAAGACTTCAGAGATCTCTGCCCTGTCCAAGTTATCTTTCTCTAATCTCCAATGATATCATATGCCCATATGTCCTTGCCCTTGTGATGATTTTTTTTTTTTTTAATCTTAGAATATGAACTGCTTTAGGACAGAGAAATGTCATTCATTTTGTATTAAGATCTTTCCGGATGCATAAGACAAATAGAAGTTAAACAGTTTGTGGGGGTTCCTGGGTGGCTCAGCTGATTTAAGTGTCTGACTTCATTTCAGCTCAGGATCTCAAGGTTGTGAGATTGAGCCCTGTGTTGGGCACCACACTGAGCTTGGAGTCTACTTAAGATTTTTTCCCTCTTCCTGTCCTTCTGCCTTTCTCCCTTAAAAAAAAAAAAAAAAAAAAAAAAAAGAGAGAGAGAAAAAGGAATAAAAGTAGTTAAGTCAAAGGTCCTCCTGTGAGTAGTGATTTGGCACTTTACCTAAAATTTTTAGAATCCTCTTCACTAACGACCTTACACCTAGTTTCTCACAGTAGGACCTCATATTGTGTGTTTTAGGGCTTTAAGCCCTATTTTTCCGAAAATATCTACCTATCCCAATTCAACTTTTCAGCCATTTTATTTCTTTGTTTCTACATTTTACTTAAGTCTACCCATAGTTACTTTTTTTCTCTGTTTCTTTAAATTCTGTCTGTTGGCCATTTTATTTTTATCTTCCCTCTGAGATACTAGGGACTGGTAAGAGGGTAACTTAATAGCCTCAGTCCAAATCTGTCCTCGTGAATGTTTGGCCATTTTAATTGATTTTTATCAACTCTATAGAACTATAACTCACAAATAATAAAACTTACACTTCAAGTGTAGAATTTGCTGATAAATGCACACACACTTATAATTGACACATCTGTAAAGATACAAATTTACCTTGTCTCAAAGTTTTGTGTACCTTTGTAGTTATTCCACACTCTGTCTTCTGTCTCAGGCAACCAATGATCTGATTTAAAAAAAAATTATAGATAACTTTTGCAAATTATACCGTTTTATATAAATGGAAGCATACAATATACTTCTGTGCCTGGCTGCTTTTGCTCAAGGTAATTTTTTAAAATGTTTTATCATTGGTTGCATGATTATTTTGTAGTTGTTACTGTATGGCTGGTCATTGAATAGTTATATATTTTGTTTATGTGTTTACTTGTTTATGGTAATTTTGCTTTCAGTTCTTGTGTTATAGATAAAGCTGCTATGATCATTCAGGTACAATAATTTATGTGGATATCACTTTTCCTTTTTCTTGGGTGAATATTTAGGGATGGGATCACTAAGTGACATGGTAGGTATATGCTTAACATTATAAGACAATGCCAACATGTTTTTGAAAGTAGTTGTGACATTTTATACTTCCAGTATTCTAGAAATTCCACATCCTCACCTACCCTTGATATCCTAGGTCGTTCGAATTTTAGGCATTCTAGTGGTTCTAGTAGTTATGAGCTGGTATCTCATTGTGGTTCGAATTTGCATTTCCATGATAGCTAATACTGTTGAGCAGATTTTCATGTGGCTATAAGGCAAATACATATTTTTTGTGAAATATCCTAGAAATTTTTGCTCAATGTTTATGGGCCGTTTAATTACTGAGTTGAAGGAACTTTGGTTATTTTAGAGTTACATTTTCAAAGTTTAAAGCTTTTTGTAAATTCTTTAAAGTAAGCCTGGTAAAATTATATAGAATTGGCCTTATAGATCAATCAGGAGAAAATAGACACTGTAGCAATAGTGTCCATTAACACGACAAACTCGATTTATTTAGGTCTTATTTCTTTGTTCTCAGCTATTTTTATAGTTTTTAGGTCAGAGGTCTTGTATATATTCCATTAAATTTATTTTCAATTATTTTAACACTGCTTGAAGTAGTATTTCCTTCTCCAGTTACTTGTTACTGCATATAAAAATACAATTTTTTTTATTTACATTAACCACGTGTCTTGTCTGTGGCACTGATAAGTTCACTTATTAATCCTAGCAGGTTTTTTTGGTAGTTTTCTTTTCTTTTTTTTTAAAGAACTTAGGTAGATCTCTCTATGCAATCAGATTTTTTTCAATATATGTATTTTTGTATATGACTGTTATTTTTCTTGCCTTAATGCACTTGCTAGTACCTCTAGCAAAATGTTGAAAAGATGAGGTGAGAATTGACATCCTTGACTTGTTCCCATTCCTATGGGGTAAGTAGTTATTCTCCATGAAATAGGATAGTGCTATAAGTTTTCAAAGATACCCGTTATCAGACTGAAAAAATACTCTATTCCTAGTGTGCGTTTTTGTTATGAATAAATATGGACTTGTGAAGTTGGAGGCAGGAGTTCCAGGATTGCAAACAGACAAGGAATACTACAAATCATCAGCAGCCACCAGGAAATAGGTATGGGATGGATTCTTTCAGATCTTTAAGAACAAACCAGTCCCGCTGACACATAGATTTTTGGATTTCTGGCCTCTGGAACTCTGAGAATAAATTTTTCTTTTAAGCTATCTATTCTTAGTAATTTGTTATGTAAGCCTTAAGAAATTAATCATCTTGCAAGGGGTCATTCAATCATTAAACCCAATATTTGATTTCTGTTAACCTTCTTTAATGTTGTCTATCTGATTTCTGTTCTGATTATTTCAACTTTGGGTTTAATTTTCTTTTAGTTTAAGGTGCCAACTTAGATCATTGTTTACATATCTCTCATCTTTTTAATATAACCTTTTATTTATTTATTTATTTTGAGATTTTGTTTTGTTTATCTGACAGAGAGAGAAATCACAAGTAGACAGAGAGTCAGGCAGAGAGAGGGCAGGGGTTGGGGGGGGAAGCAGGGTCCCCGCTGAACAGAGAACCAGATGGCAGATGGCGGGGCTCGATCCCAGGACCCTGAGATCATGACCTGAGCCACAGGCGGAGGCTTAACCTGCTGAGCCACCCAGGTGCCCCTCTAATATAACCTTTTAAAGGTATACATTTGCCTTTAAACACTACACTATCTCATACTCTTTTGCATGTTTTTACTGGTTTGAAATCCATTATAACTCACTATTTTTTTAACCGCAGACTTGGAATCGTGGCATTTAACTTCTATTTAGGACGTTCCTGTATGTGTTAAAGTTCTTAATTTCTAATTCAATTCCATTTAGGTCAGCTAACTAATACACAATTTTCATCTTTTGAAATTTATTGAGTTTTATCTCAGAGCCATTGTATGGTTTGTTTTGATGCATCCTAAGTGCAATTGAAAAGTGTGTTTAATCCATATTTGTTTTATATATGAAATGTTGAATGAACTCAATTAAGTCAAGTAGGTTGACAGTCTAAATTTTTTTGATCAACTAGTCAATCTGACTTATGTTTATATATTTATTCCTTTAGTTGTTAGATTTTTGTTTCATGAATTTTAATCTCTTCTGAATTATCTGATTTATCATGAAATGACCCTCTTAATTGTTGATAATGGTTCTTATTCTGCAGTCTACTCCTTAAGATACTCATGTAGCCAAAATAATTTTCTTATGCTTAACATAAACATAGCATATTTTTTTTTCCATATTTATTTTGACTTATTTGTATTTTTAACTTTCAAGTGAATCTCATATAGTTGTTTCAGTTACTGATTCAGTCTGTCATCTTTGCCTTTGAGTTGGAGTATGCAGACCATTTGCACTTACTGTAATTCTTGATATGACTGGGCATTAGTATGCCCTTTGATATTTGTTTTTTGTTAGTTCCCTTTATTTCTCTAATCCTTTCCTACCTTTTAAGTAAACTTTTTATTCCATTTTATTTCTTTTCTTGGGTTCTTAGCTATACTTCTTACACTGTTTCAGTGGTTATCCTAGAAATAACGTGTATTAACTATCAAAGTATATTTCAAATGAAAAAGACTATGTAAAGGTTCTAAGTATGGGTTTTTTGAGGTTATTTGTCTCTGGATAAAAATTACTGAACTGTCAATTCATAGTTTTTAATCATTGGAAACCAATCAGTACATATATCTTCAGCCAGAGATTCAGCCAAAACAGATAATTTAAATAGGATGAGGGGCATTCCCAAGCTCAATATTCCTACTGACACTTCTGTGACAGTCTCAAAAAGAGATAATAAGAGGCAAAAGCTTACAGTTAATGAAAATTTAATCAATTCCAAATCAAATGAAGAGGTGATAGACACAGAATACTCTGCCTAAATTTAACCAGTTGGAATTATTTTTAAAGCCTTATTTTATTCATGCTCTTGAAATGAAGGATTTACCTTTTAATAGGAAATCTGCATTTTCTTTTAACAGTAGAACACACTGTCCTTGACTTAGTTGTTCTCCAGAAAGTGCCTATTCATTTTTATTTTATGGATTTTTTAGAGTTGAGACACAATTCACCATAAGTCTATCAACAAAAGATGTATATAACTCCTTATTATAAATATTTATAATATTGTCCTATACATGTTAGAGTTATAAGTTGCACTATTCTTAAATGTCTTAAAAACATAAACTACATCTTTAAAATCTCAAAATGAATTGGTAGAGTGGTATGTATGGCTTTATTCTAGAATAAAATGAGTGCTGTTTTTCCATGTATTCAACAAAAATTCATTAATGTTCACAATGTGCTATATTTTGGGGACACAGATCATAGAATCCATCTTCTTGATGGTAGGAGGGGAGAGAAACAAGTCAACCACTCTGTTAAATAATAAGATACATATGGAGGGGCAGTGGAGTACAGAGGAAGGAAATGCAGCCACCAAGTTTTCTTAGAGGAGATGTAGCTGGAGTTAACTCCTAAAGGATAAATGTGAGTTCTCCAAGCAGATTATGGAGAAGATTATGGAGAGAAACCTGTTACTGGGGGTAGAGAAACCTAGTATAAGAGGAACTGGCTTGGGGAGGAAACTGGCTCATCTCAGAAACTGCAGATGGTTTGGTAGGATTCCATGACAGACTACATTTTGGAAGAATGATGAAAGCTGAAGTCAAGAGGACCCAAATCACTTGGGACCCCACTGAGAGAACTTGGACTTCATCTTGTTAATGATGGGGAGAATTGGATGATGGAAGGGAAGGGAGCAGAGGGAAAAGAAGGCCATTTAAGTTACAAAAATACATGTCTAGTATTGGTCTGCCTTTGTAGTTTTCATATTTAAAATTGAGGAGTATTTTTTGTCTGATGACTTCATTATTTCTTCTAGAGAAGTTGTCTCAGTTATACAAATGTTTAGAAAATACATTTGTTAGAAAATGCTATATAACTTTTAAGCCACTGAACTGATTTGGAGGTATCTTTTATAAGTAGATAATCTCTGAATTGTACTTTTGGATTTTGGGTGACTTTTACTTAATTTGATATGATGGTTTGGGAACTCCTGGTCCAGGCCATTTATTTTTTATGTGGTCCTTAGTGAGTAGTCGACCAGGTCTAGGACTTCTCTTGAAATCATGAGCTGTGTGTCAGTGATGTGCTAGAGAATATTTCCTGCTCTGGTCAGTTGTTTTTCATTAGTCTCTTAACCTCAGGAAGAGTGATCTGACAGGCCTGTCCTCTGATTGCTGCCGACCTGGTGGGATTGACCCTAACATCTGTGACTCTGGAAAGATCTAAGGAAAAAAGTCTCATAAAAGAACTACTTTTGAAGCATTCAAGATGTCTCATTACTCCATTATTGCCCTCTAGCTACCTGCATTTCTGTTCCGGCAACCTCTGAAGGTGGGAATTTAATTTGTTCACTTTTACACAACTACCTTGTAAGTTAAAATAACTTGCATTAAGTCATTTCAAGTCTCCTTAATTTCCTATGAGAATAAGTATGACTTTTTCAATTTTGATGAGTAATATGAGACACAGCTTACAGCCAGTAAATTCTGCAGCAATATTCTTACTCCTTTGATTTATATTTCAGTTTTTTAATAATACACTCTCGCAACCTGTGTGACACTTTCATTACGGTCTACATGCTTGGGGTTAAAGAAGAAGCTCACATGCTGTATAGTGCCTGTGGAAAACAGTATGTATACTTCCTCAATTTTATGCTCATTTTAAAAAAATATTACAGGTTTCAGAAAGGTTTGAATGTTTTTCCCGCCTGACAAGAATATACATGTAAATGAAATAGCTGTGTATTTTTGCAAGATACTCATTAGTGACACACTGAAAAACTGAATTATTTAGAGGATTGTTGCAGTGATTTTACCAACTCAGTATCAGAGTGGAATTATTTTCAAGTGAGGTCTCTTTTGAAGTGTGTATGTATATACAATTTTTTTTTTTTCTCCAAAGAATGTATTTTCTCTTTGGCTATAGTCCTCACTCATTATGTTTTGGAAAAACTGTTTATTTTTTAAAATAGGTAAGGCAGTTTTTTCCATATTTTCTAGGGCCTTTGTGAAGTGGGGATATTTTGATTCTGGGATTCTGGCCCCTGAATTCTAATTCTAGCCCCTGTTTCACAGGATTTAAAGTCCTGAAGGGAAGCACCATGTTTTCTTTTGCATTCTTAGTCCCCGGCCATTGTTCCCATTACTCAGGTCTTTATTTCTAAAAGAAATCAATAGAACATTATTAACTAATCAGCCGTTGCCATACTTGGGGCAATGGATTGTGCGTTCCATTTATTTACTGTCGTGTTCAAAACTTGAACAATATTTGAAGAGAAAAACCTTAGAGGAGGATATAGTTGGCTAGGATAGAATGTGTGTGCATAAGAGATGAAGTAAGAGTTATAGAAACATAAAGTCACCAGAAATTGTTGGAAACTCTGAGAATGGCAGGGAGAATTGAATTTTCTTAAATTGCTATTTGACGGATTCTATTTTCAGTTTTATCCATACTTTGCTGGCATAGGCATAATCTTCAAATGGTTTTTTATCTTTTTCTTATATATTTTATAACTCATTGATATATTCAGCATCATAACATCTCTCCAGTGGCATCTTTTTATGTCAGGGGAAGAGTGCTGTAAACGATGTGATTGTGATCGCTGATTGGCAGTAAAGCATCTGAAATTACCAGGTTTATACTGCTGAGAAGTGTCACTTATTACTATGGGCCTGATGCTGATCTTCTTGGGATGTTTTCTGGCATTAAGCAGATTTCCTGCCTTGTCCTACACCCTTTCAGTGCTCCTCACATGACCAAGTTTCTAGTAATCTGAGAAGAAGAACTGGGGAAGGATCTTCCAATATAAATCAGGGCATGTGATCCTGGATGAAGATTTAACATTCACCTAAAAATCTTCTCACCTCTCTCTCTGAGCTTAAAAGCTTAGTGTGTACATGTAGTTACTTTAGAATAAAGTGAATAGCTTTCCTCAGTCTGATATTTATGCAATTTTCCCTTTTGATTTTCAGAACTCCTATGAATTAGAATATTAATTCACATGTTACCTAAGAAGTAAACTTCAGACTCAGGACCTGCCCCCACAACCCACCCTCTAATAACAACTGTCCCTTTGCATGACTTCTGTGTTATTAGCATAATTGTCCCAACCAGAAGTCGCTTTTGGGTGACATCTTTTTATATTACTTATGCTTGCTGAGAAGCAATTTGTTCTTCTTAGATTGATGACTTACTGAAATTTCAACTAGTAAAATAATGCTTAAATATCCCCTTGAAAAACCCTTAAGTGCTCCAGGTACTACAGAAACTCACTAAGAAGTGGCACTTAGTATCAAACGAGGAAAATGCCCTAAATGATTTCATGACTGCTGGACTCCCAGAGGTCAACACTGTGATGAGCGGTGGTAATTAAAATTTATAGGCACTAGGAAAAAAAGATAAGCATTTGGGGGCGTGGGAGAGCAAGAATAGATGTTTTCATGAGCAGCTATGGGATGTACATGCATTTGCTACAGAGTATGCTTGGGCTTTCTTCATTCTTTCTGTAGTCCTCAGGAGGGAAAAGAGGTCAGGTCCACTAAGTCTCACTCTGTTCCCAGACGTCAACTGATTACTGACAAATGCAAGTGATTAAAGAACTCCATCTAGATTCTTCCTCAATTTTTAATTAGGTTTTTGTGTCATGTTTGGCATTATAGGAATATTTCCAGGAGTAGGGAATCCTGATAATAAGAGCAGGAACACTTTTTTCTCTACTATCCATCCCTTTTCCAGACTCCAGGAAATGTTTCCATGTCTCACATCTCAGTAATCCTTCCCTTTCTTTCCCAGACACCTGGCTTAACCTCTTTCCTGAGCTTAGATGCTTCGGCAGATTCTAGCAGCTTCTCGCTGCCTTGCAAAAATCAGAATGTTACAACAAGCCTGGATATCTGCTTAGAACATGTGTGTTTCACTGTGCATAAAGGGGTGGGCTTGTGTGTGTGTTGTCATGGGTTGGGAGAAGACAAACGAACTATAGATAGAATAGTCTCAAATATCTCAAATTACGTGAAAAAGTGCTCAACATCATTCAGCATCAGGAAAATACAAATCAAAACCACAATGAGATACCCCCTCACACCAATCAGAATGGCTACAATGAGCAACTCAGGAAACAACAGATGTTGGTGAGGATGCAGAGAAAGGGAACCCCTTACACGGTGGGTGGGAATGAAAACTGGTGCAACCACTCTGGAAAACAGCATGGAGGTTCCTCAGAAAGTTAAAAATAGAGCTACCCTATGACCCAATGTTTGCACTACTAGGTATTTATGCAAGGGATACAAACATGGTGATTCAAAGGGGCACAGGCACCCCAATGTTTATAGGAGCAATGTCCACCATAGTTGCAATATAGAAGGAGTCCAGAAGTCCAACAGAGAAATGAATAAAGATGTGATATGTGGTGGGTGTACACGCACACACACACACAAACATAGACACACATACAATGGAATATTACTCAGCCATCAAAAATAATGAACTCTTGTCATTTGCAAAAATGTGGATGGAACTAGAGGGTATAATAATTTAGTCAAAGACAAATACCACATGATTTCACTGCTATTTGGGATTTAAGAAACAAAACAGATGAACATTGGGGAAGGGAAGGGAGAAATAAAATAAGATGAAAATTGAGAGGGAGGCAAATCATAAAGAGACCGTGAGCTATAAGGAAATAAGCTGAGGGTGGCTGGAGTGGGGGTTGATGGGGGATGGAATAACTGGGGGATGGGCACTAAGGAGGGCACTTGAAGTAATGAGCACTGGGGTTATATGCAGCTGATGAATCACTAAATTCGACCTCTGAAACTAATAATACACTATATGTTAATTAAACTGAATTTAAATTAAAAACTAAAAAAAAATTTCTATCAACAGGATTCATTTTATCATCGCTAGTGCAGATATCAGTGGACCTCTTGGTCCCTTTATCAGAGATTACAGTTGTTAGAGACCTGGCATCATTTGGGCTTTTCTAAGGAGGTGGGGGGGGTAGATAAATTAGGACTGTAGTATACTTGAGCAAAGGAAAGATTCAATTTTAACAAAAAACATGTGAATGTGATATTTTTAAGGCACCAAACAGGGTAAAAAGAACCTTACAAGAGCAATCACATTTTCACCAATAAAAGCACTTTCAGACAGCAGGTGTACCCATACAGGTGGTCTGGGTTTTGCACATTAGCTAAAAGTTTGGTCTGCTAGTATTTTCACAAGCCAAACGAAAGAAAACAGGGTCAATAGATGTGCTTCTTGGTGTTTAGACCATTCTATAGGTACTGTATTCCTTACCAGACTCCTTTTTTTTTTTCCTTCTGCTTTATTAACTTATTTAAAAAAACCTACTGTGAATTTGTTCATGGGGATTCAACTGCCTGATTTCCAAAAAAGCAGCATCAGGATTGTGATGACAAAGCAAGACTGCAGGGTGGAATGGGCATGAGTTAAAGGAGAAAGAAGATGCTATTTAGTCTCCGTAAAAGATGACCATTGAATTGGCAGTCAAGAGGGTTATAAATAGAATGTTTCTAATTGAAGAGAATAGGGCTGAGCCGACTGGAATGATCATTCGGCTACCGAGGTACAGGAAACTTGACAGAGTACAATCTTCGCTATATCTTTGGCCAGTTTGAGAAGTCCCAGCTATGTGGTTCTCACCTGCCACTTTGGATCAGGTAAAGCTTCTCATAGAATGTCTTCAGTATTGTCGATGTCTTCTAGAACAGCACCGTAATCAGCTAAGGATAAGAGTATTAGCAAAACCATATGGCTACAGCAGTGTTGGCTGATCAATTAGTTGCAGAAGGCTGAAACAGGTAGTCAGGATGCGATCAGTTCCAGACCCTGTGTTCTTGGATCACTGCTTTAGCTCTGCTCAGCTTCCACATGGCCTGCAAATAACACAGGCCGATCATTCCAAATGCTCAGTCTTGCATGCAGACTGATACTGCTATCGCAGCAAGAACTTATTTCTTAAGAACATCTGCCTCTGCGGGGGCCTCAGCCACCAGCGCAGGAAAAGTAGCCGTTCTAATCTCTGTCGTTTGGCTTTTCATGGTTCTGTGGAATGAACCAGAAGTCAAAACATGAAACCTTGCTGGTAGTAAATTAAGTTTCCATTTTAATGTCTGATAGCATTAGGATCTAAAACAGAACCTAAAAACTAGACTCTTTTTTCTTTTTTTTTTTTTTTAAAGATTTTATTTATTTATTTGTCAGAGAGAGAGACAGAGAGCACAGGCAGGCAGAGTTGGCAGGCAGAGGCGGAGAGAGAAGCAGGCTGTCCACTGAGCAAGGAGCCCGATGCAGAACTCGATCCCAGGACCCTGGGATCATGACCTGAGCCGAAGGCAGCAGCTTAACCGACGGAGCCACCCAGGCGCCCCTAAAAACCAGACTCTTACCAATGCCTGTATGTGTGTGATCTCATTCTCCTGCCTCTGAGTCTATGTCTCACTCTTGTATGCTAATGCACTTTTACTGTAAAATGGAACACATATCAGAAATTCAAAAATGGACAGCTCAGTTATTTCAAAACAAAGCCTGGATAATAGTCATCCAAGTCAGGAAAGCATAGGTCTTGATCCCCCAGAAGGCTCTTTTGTGCCCCTTTGAAATCTTTTTTTTTTCTTTCCTCTCCAAAGATAACCTTTAATTGTCAATATTTGTCACCACCATCTTCTTACTAAATATTACTCACCTAAAAACTTACCCCCTACACACTAAAATTGGGTTTGCTTACTTCTGACCTTTATTTAAATGGAACCACATCATATGTGGTATTGTATTTGGCTTCTTTTGACTCATCTTTTTGTTTGTGACATCCACGTTTCACTAGGCATTCTTTATTTTCATTGAGATTCAGTACTCCATTATATGACTCTCAATCTAGCTATCAAATGTTAATAGACCTCTACATGGCTAATTGTTTCCAGTTTGGAGCTTGTATTAGTGTTCTCCAGAGAAACAAAACCAATAGGGTGTTGAGGTACGTATTCACACTTATATAGGAGAGATTTTTGAGGAATTAATCCCTGTGATTGTGGCGGCTCATGAGCCCAAAATCTGCAGGGCAGACCAGCAACCTAGAGATGCAGGGTAAGAGTTGATATTGTGGTCTTGAACCTAAATGTGGTTTGGAGGCACAGTTATTTCCTTCTTGGGGACCTCAGTTTTTTCTCTGAAGGCCTTCAGCTGATTGGGTAAGGCTCACTCATACTATGGATGGTAATCTACTTAAAGTCTGATTTAAATGTTAACCACATTTTAAATACCTTCATAGCGACATCTAGACTGGTGTTTGACCAAAGATTACCCAGCCTAACCAAGCTGACATGTGAAATTAACCATAACAGGTCTATTAGGAAAAATGCTGGTAGATTTATTATTGTACATGTGTCTTGATGAATATAGTTACTTTTCTCATGGGAAGTTACGAAGAATGACACTGAATGTCAAACTTCCTTCTAAAGTTAAAATACCAACCTATCTCCAACATTGCTTTAGGGGTTGTTGCTCTGTACTCTTTTGTTATGTACCTTTTCACATTCCTTAGCTCTTTGAGCGGTTGTCTCTGATCTGCTTTTTGTCTTTGAACATGTCAGTTACAAATCTTACACAGTTGTATATGTTGCAAGTAAGTTTTCTATCACACTTTGATTTGCCCCTAAATTTCTTAATTCTATTTTTGATGAAAAGAATTTAACTTAAACCTAGACAAACTTACCTGTTTTTTAATGGTTAGTGCTTTCTTATTCAGATTAAGAATTTGACAATAGTTATATTGTAATTTGTATCATGCATTATGTATTCTAGTATATATTAAATATACATGCAACTTTTTTATTATATTATGTTAGACACCATACAGTACATCATTAGTTTTTGATGTAGCGTTCTGTGATTCATTGTTTGTATATAACACCCAATGCTCCTTGCAATACATGCCCTCCTTAATACCCATCACTGGGTTAGCCCATCCCCCCACACCCCTTTTCTCTAAAACCCTCAGTTTGATTCCTGGAGTCCATAGTCTCTCGTGGTTCATTTCCCTCTCTGGCTTCCCGCACTTCATGTTTCCCTTCCTTCTCCTAATGTCCTCCATGCTATTCCTTATGTTTCACGTATAAGTGAAACCATATGATAATTGTCTTTCTCTGCTTGACTTATTTCACTTGGCATAATCCCCTCCAGGCCCATCCAGGTTGATGCAAATTGTGGGTATTCATCCTTTCTGATGGCTGAGTGATATTCCATTGTATATAAGGACCACGTCTTCTTTATCCATTCATCTGTTGAAGGGCATCTCAGCTCCTTCCATAGTTTGGCTATTGTGGACATTGCTGCTATGAACATTGTGATGCATGTGATCCTTCTTTTCACTACATTTGTATCTTTGGGGTAAATACCTAGTAGTGCAATTGCTGGGTCATGAGGTAGCTCTATTTTTAAATTTTTGAGGAATCTCCCCATTATTTTCCAAAGTGGTTGTACCAACTTGCATTCCCACCAACCCTGTAAGAGGGTTCCCCTTTCTCCACAACCTCTTCAATATTTGTTGTTTCTTGTCTTGTCAATTTTTGCCATTCCAACTGGTATAAGGTGGTATTTTTCCCTTTGCAGTACTTCTCTTGTTGGCTTTCAATTTTTCCATTTTTAATATTTCATATGTTGAATTTTAGATTTTTTAATAAACATCATAAAGCTGAATTGTTTTCTTCTCCCATCCAGTCTGACATTTGCTATCTTTTATTGACTGGTCTTATCATTTGAAGTTCAAAAACCTAATATTGATAAATATAAAAGTTTTTTTTTCCTTTGTGCTATATTTCTATTTTCCAAATTGAATAATAGAAATAAGGGCAAAAACAAATATGAGAAAACAGGAGAAAATAAACTTAAGTCCTACATCAAGAATTATGTGTATGTGTCTTACCTGCTAGGTGGAAGTTGCTAAGGGATGGAAAAACTACTCTTGACCTATCTGTAGTACTTGACACTCCTTTACACTGTGCCACTTGGTACTGGATTTTGCACATACTTTTGACTGGTACTCCCCGAATGTAATTATATTTGAATACTCTATCTTATTCTCTATTTGTCTGTCTTTCAGGACTAGCTAGACTTTTTTTTTTTTTCCACTAGCTGAAAACTGCTTATTTTTAGTTATGTCTCAGCCTGTTGCTAACAATTACCTGAAATAATTATCTTCAGTTTTAAGACTTTCTCCTTGCTGATGTTGGGTTTCTGCTCATTTTGCAATTTTTTTCTTTCTCTCCTGAGGATTTTTTTGTCTTTTTGCTTTGGCTCTTTCAATGCCTTCCCCTCCCATCTATTCTACTTCTTTACTATCAAAACCATTTCCATTAAAAAATAGTACATAGAAAACATGAAAAATATAAAACTTAAAAGTAACACCTTCAAGCTGTTCGTTGGGGAAGGTGATGAACTCTGGTTAAAGATTTTTGGATCATCTGACTATACGTACTAATTCTGTCATAGACCAGGAGCCATCTGCTATAGCCATAAGGACTATTTTTGAACCATAATGCCATGTAGAATTTCTTGCTTCCACATCGGCATTTGCATATGTGCCTTCATGGTTCATGGAAAGTGGGAATATAGAGAGGTAAATGAGCAAATAATGGATGTGTGGAATATTACTTATACTTGACTTTGAGGTTCAGTGGGGATCTTAGCACATTCTTCATGAAATGTGAAAGTTTAAGATCTATGCCTTGTTTCATGACTTGGTACCACCTTAACTTACGAGTTCTAAGTGAATTGTAATTCTTTGTATTTGTTCTCAAAAATAATGCACACATGAATAATCTCTAGTGCTGTTAAGTCACAAATTAGATGGATTTAAGAAATCAAAATTCCTTGATCAGAGAATAAAAGAATACCTAACATCTTGAACACTTACTGTGTTCTAGGTACTGTTCTAAGTATTTTATATGTAGTAACTTATTTAAACTTTACTAGCAGATCAAAAGATACGTATCCTATATCCTGGTTGTATTTAATTGATTTTTCCTGAGGTCACACAACTAGTTACTCATTTGAATCCATCCAATTTGGCTCCAGAATCTAGTATCTTATTGATTACATTCTGCTTCTTCAGAGTAATTAGTAGTGGAGTTCCCAGGAAGTCAAAGTTCTGTTTTCTAGTCCAATGAACATTTTTGATCTGTAAAGAATAGGTTAGTAGATATTTTCTGCTAACTGGTATATGTATGTGTGTTTTACAAGATGCCTTCAGTAATCACTTGGTTGGTCAATTAGTGTATTCTTTCTGATTGCTTTATGTGCCAGGTGCCATGATTTAGAGCACGTTTGTTCTGATTTCATTTTTCTCCCAATATTAGACTCTTGCTGGAGCCCTAAACTTTGTGTTTATGGCTCACCAACAGTATTTTACAGAGTTAGAAGAGCTGGATCTTGCCTCCATTTCATGGAGATAAAAGTAACATGACTTCTCTGCTCCATTGTGATTAGTTTAACACTATGGAGATTTTAAAAATTTGATTTTTGATATACTCATAACCAAAGACACTTTGAGATGTGCAGTGTAACAGGAATGGTATGACACCTAATTAATGAGTTTACTGCATGGAATAGGATATTGGTTAAACAACAGACTATAAAACTATAGCTTCCTGGGTTCATGATCCAGCACTATTCTAAGTATATGACCTTAAGTAGTTTATATAAAATTTCTGGGGAACCTGGGTGGCTCAGTGGGTTAAAGCCTCTGCTTTCAGCTCAGGTCATAATCCCAGGGTCCTGGGATCGAGTCCCGCATCGGGCTCTCTGCTCAACAGGGAGCCTGCTTCCTCCTCTCTCTCTGCCTGCCTCTCTGCCTACTTGTGATCTCTGTCTGTCAAATAAATAAATAAAATCTTAAAAAAAAAATATTATTTAAAAAAAAATTTCTGTGCCTCTGTTTTCCCTTTTATAAAATATGAATGATACTATTAACTTTAAATACAGCTTAGGGTTATTATAAGAATTAAGTGAGCAAAAAATACTCTACCACAGAACAAATGCCATATAAGTGATAACTTATAATTTATCATTTTCTTGAGTTAGAACAATTTAGCTCTCATTGAAATATATGCATACAAATAAAATAAAAACTGCAATAGTTACTATAAATGAGAAGTCATTGTGTTTTAGAAGATCTAACAAGAAAACTTGAACAAGGTCAGAGACACAAGTGAGAGTTCAAGGATGTGATAGTCAAAATAAGAATTATGGATGACTAAATGATATTCTGAATGAAAGGAATGGCACTAACAAAGATCTCATGAAAAAGGAAGCATGGCCCATTCAGAGTGGGAAGAAACCCAGTGTAGCTTGAATTTAAGAGGGAAGAGGAAATAAAAATAATTGAGAGTTAATCGGATAGTGCAAGCCAGGTTGAGTGTCCTATAAACATGGTCTTTTTTTTTTTTTTTTTAAACGTGATCTTTATTTTAATAACAAGGTCTATCCATGAAGTAAGTGGCAGAATTCATCCTAAAAGGATTATTCAGTCCTGGAATTTGTTACTATTTCTCAGTCATGTGTGGCCAGTTCACACAAATCAAATCACTGCATTTTCTCTAATGGCCAAGTTTCTTCACTCTTCCCTGCGGATTGAATTGTGTCCCCTCCCCCAGATTTATATATTGAAGTCCTAGCTCCTAATGCCTTAGAATGTGATTGTATTTGAAGACTCCAAAGAGCTAATTTTTAAAGTAATGCTAAGCATTAGGGTGGGCCCTAATCCAATTTAACTGGTGTCATTATAAGAGGCAATTAGAGGGGCACCTGGTTGGCTCAGCAGTTAAGACTTAGGCTCAGATCATGATCCTAGGGTCCCTGGACAGAGCCTTGCATCCGACTCCCTGCGTGGCGGGAAGCCTGGTTCTCCCTCTCCCACTCCCCCTGCTTGTATTCCCTCTCTTGATGTCTCTCTCTTCTCTCTCTCTGTCAAATAAATAAAATCTTAAAAAAAAAAAAAAGAAGCAATTAGAACCTACAAAGATAGCAGGGATGTAAGCACACAAGGGAAAGGCTCCTGAAGACAGAGGATGGCTGTGTTCAAGGCCTCAGAAGAAAGCAAACCTGATCTTGCACATTGATCTTGGACCTCAGTCCCCAGAACTGCGAGAAAACAAATCTCACAGTCTGTGGTATTTTGGTAGGGCAGCCCTGGTAGACCCCTACTTTAACCTCCTTTCTTTTTTCTATTTTTGAAATTTTAGTCTCCAGTTATAAAATTATAGACTTATCGTGACAAACTATTTTATACTGCAAAGGTGAATTATTTGAGGTCAATCTAACATGTCATTTCCTGGAGGTGGTTGATTGCAACTAAAACAAATTCAGTTAGGGGAACATACATAAGCGTGGGATCAAGTTTTGTGGTTCTCATTCCCACAAAGCATGGGAGTCAGGCCTGACTAATAGTTGTACCATCCACAGCCCTGCAGTTGGTGCATTGGGATGGTTCTAATAATTCTTAGCATGTCTCCTTCAATAATTAATGCTTCAGTTGTTTTAAATGTTTCAATACAAAAAAAAAAAAGATCTCACACACATGCAATGCTGGATGTCCAAATCATAACACAAAATAGATGTTTTACAGTAATTTACATGAAATTAATTCTATCCTAGTGTTCTGGTAAAAAATTAGAAGTCATTTAAAGGCTGAGCTCTGGTGGTTATGTGTCACTAGACTCCCTCTGTGGAACTATTTCCTTGTAAATCTTTGTAGTCCATTTATATTCTGTATGCATTTGGTCTCTTGATGGCTCCAATGGTTCTTAATTGCATTCCCATAGACTGTCCCAGTGGTAGGTTTCTTTCAACTAACAACTAGTAGTGCTATGCCTTCATGGGGAAAAAAAAAAAAAAAAAAAAAACCCACAAAAAAACCTAGTCTCTATTTAATTATTAATAACGATAGTACTGTCTAACTTTCAGAAGAAATGAAAGCACCTTACTTGATTAACATATCATTCTAATAAATGAAGTATAGTTTTATTTGGTCAAGTTTGTAGTCTTTTAAATTCCATTCCTATTTATGTATTTTTAGCCCTAGGTGTCCAGGGTTAAGTTGATCATGTTCTTCTCTTCCTGGAGGTCAGTATTGATCAGATACAGAATCTCGGCATTTTGTTTAATTATTCTTTATTCCCATTTGTCATTTTCCTGTCTCTTCCCTCTTAGACAATGTTCCAAATTATTTTTAAGATTTTGTTCCAGCTTTATTGAGATACAACTGACCTGCAATACTAAGTTTAACATATATAGTGTCGTGATTTTATATACATACATACAACAATATCAGTTAACACATTTGTCCCCTCATATAATTACAATTTTTTTGTGTGGTGAGAACTTTTAAAATGTGCCCAATCTCCAAGTACACCATATAGTATTGTCAATTATAGTTGCTATGCTGTATGTTATATCCCTAGAATTTATTCATCTAACAACTGGAAGTTTTTATCTATGACAAACTTTACCCATTTCTGACATCCACTATTCCCAGTAACTGCCACTCTGTTTTCCTATTGTATTTGTCTGGGTTCGCATAAAACTTGTACACATATGGTTCATTTTCACAATTGCTATGTACTCCATATTGTCTATTTTCTTCAGTAGTAGTGTTCATAGGATAGTATCTTTCTAAAAAAAAAAAAGAAGTTTATAAGTCCTAATTTGAAAAAAAAAAAACAAAAACCCCAAAACCACAAAATCTCTGTGGCATATTATGCTCATTCCTTATCTACTCAGATCTCCAATTAAGCAAGTAATAATACACATATAAATGGATGTGCAATTCTAATATGCCTATAGCTCAAGAATGTACTACATATGGAACGTGAGATCTCCAGAGCCCATTGGAATATTCACTAGGAAAGGGAGGCATATTTCTGATTAAAACTGAAAATGTGATTGAAAAAAATACAAAGGATTGCACAGGCCAGACAAAATAAAATTTCTTCCCTTAAGCAGCTGAATGGACTTGGCCATGCTTTTGCTTCTAGTACAGAGTAGCTTAGGTAAGCATCAACTTAGGTTCAAGCCATGGCTTCATAGAAGACTGTAACCTGGCAGAATGGGCCAGTTTCTACAGAAAAGGGGATAAGGGTATCAGGTTAATAGAAATTACAACACCTGGTACTTCTAGTATTCAGGAGATGCAGGAAAATGGGAATCTAAACACAGAGGCTAAAAAGATTGGAGATACACTATTTCCATAGGGAAAAAGGTCAGTGGTAAGGTGAGGGGGGATTTGGTTCTTCTGATTAAAACTGCACATACAACTGTATATTTATATGAAATATGTCCAGTATAGATATGAGCATTATATATTTATGTAATTAAAACTATTAATATAACTTAGTGATAGGAGCGCTTGTCCTGGCTTCAGATATTTTAAGAACTAGAAGAGAAAGTGGAGAGAAAGAGAAATTCCAAGCAATAATTCACTGTATGGATTATCTGGGGGAATTAATAAGTATCCAAATGCTTGATATAGTCCTAGAGACAAGTAGGTAAGTTCTGTTTGTCGTGTGGTGTGCTTGACAAGAACAGGAACTTGCAAACTATAATGTGGGTCAGACTTGGCCTGATGCCTATTTCTGTACATGATCTTTTATTGGAATACAGCAACATTCATTTGTTTATATATGATCTACAGCTGCTTTTGTGGTTAACCTGCAGAGGCTGAGCAGTTGTAACAGATCATTTGGCTTTCAAAACCCAACATACTTATTATGGGGCTGTTTACAAATTTGACCACCCTTTGACTAGGTAATACTAGGAGGTCAAGTTTTTAAGGGGAGCATATACCACTGTGAAGATGCCTGCATAGAGATAAAATTTCGAAGGTGGTAAAGCTTATTAGCTTTTAACATCATACCGGGGCTGAGTATTTAAAAGCCAAAGAAGCATAGATTGACAATGATCTTGGGGATGAAAAGAAAAATGTCAGAGGTCTTTAAACTAGAAATCATCTAAGGACAATGAACAAAGTTGAATCTTGTGGATTTCATACTTGGTTTGTTAGTCCTTCTTAGTCTTTTTTTTTTTTTTTTTTAAGATTTTTATTTATTTGTCAGAGAGAGAGCACAAGCAGGCAGTGTAGCAGGCAGAGACAGAGAGAAAAGCAGGCTCCCTGCTGGACAAGTAGCCTGATGTGGGACTCGATCCCAGGACCCTGAGATCATGACCTGAGCCAAAGGCAACGGTTTAACTGACTGAGCCACCCAGGCGTCCCAGTCCTCCTTAGTCTTAATTCAGTTATTGAAATGATGGAGGACATAAATGAGTCTATAGGCACTTTGTTCCTAAGTACGCCTTCATAATTATAGCTGACTGAAATAAAGGCACACAAAGTTGATGTACAGATTAGAAGACAGTTGCCGATGAGCAAGGTTAGCCCTTCACATTCACTTTGGATTTGTATGTGCTATGTGCTCTAGTAAGTTGTTTACAAAGGGGAAATGACATGGTTACTTCTAGTGAAAGAGGGCATGCTCAGCTTGGGGTGGGAGTTTGGTCTGAAGTCTTCTGGAAAGACCTTAATATTTTCAGCAGAAAGTTATTTTAAAAAAAAATGTGAGACTATTTATGGATGTTCTTGAGTTTGAAATGTTCCTTTGATCAAAACCTCTAGGTCAAAATCAGCCCATTTCAAACACTGCTTTTCAGTTTGAGGTCATATATAAAGAGAAATTTACAGGACTCCCGAAGTTGAACAAGCCTGAATGTAAGTGTATCCAAAGGACATATTAATTGCTCTTATGTGACTGAGATTTTGAGCACAACTAAGAATACTGATAAGTAGTTCTATATTGATTTCAGTTAATGATATAACTTCTTTTTTTTAAATTTAATTAAGGATACAACTTCTTAAAAATTATCCCTGAAAGTGACATTGAACCTTAATTAGATGTCAAGTGTCAAATGTAAACTTCTACATTGACATAATTGTTTTTCTTTTTTTTTTTTTAAGATTTTATTTATTTATTTGACACAGAGAGACACAGAGAAAGAGGAACAGAAGCAGGAGGAGTGGGAGAGGGAGAAGCAGACTCCCTGCCGAGCAGTGAGCCTGATGTGGGCCTTGATCCCAGCACCCTGGGATCATGACCTGAGCTGAAGGCAGATCTTTAACAACTGAGCCACCCAGGCACCCTGACACAATTGTTTTTCAATATTATACACTGGCATTCTATAAAGGAGGGAGAGTATAAATGAATGAAGAATACTTTGAGAAGGAATCCAAGTGAATATTATTTGATTGCAAGTGTATGTCCTATGTAACCTAACTTTGGAAAATGACATCAGTATTAAAGGCAGAAAAAATAAATGTCCTGAAAAGGGCTCCAAACTAATGAGAAACCTCACTGGCAGATTCTAATGGCACCCTTGCTGTTCAGCAAAACTGTAAGCTACGTTAAACTTCTTGTTGAAAGGTTCCCAATAGCATATTATGTGATAGTCTAGAAAAATTTCTAGTCAGTATTGAGCTTAAATTGATGGCCATGTGACAGTTTAGGAATCCATGTTATCCTTTGAATAAAGGATATACTACTTACAAATTATTGAAAGTGTTTCAACTCTTTAAACACAATAATCATAAATATTTTATGAACTTGTTTAATTGGGAGAACCAATTAGAACTAGAGGGATAAGGGTCTCCTGTTTTTTTTTTGGAATTGGTGCTGGGTATAAAGAATACTAGACACATAAAATTGGGTAAGTATCATCGAAAAAGGAAGCTTTTTCAGCCATCATTGTTATAGTTCAGTACTCAGGAAGCTGTGCTTGGCAATGAGGGCTAGATTTACTAAATTTAAACTATTAACCTTAAAAATAAAACTGTCAGGGATTTGACTGAAAATGCGTTTATTTGACCAAAAATAGGTTTTTTCAGGAATAGTGAGGATTGCCATTCAGGACAAGCGATCTATGGCAAAACCACAGGCAATTCCAGAAATCCAACAAGAGGACCATTCTTTTACAGAGGAAAGGGATGGGGTCGGTGGGGGTGGGGTGGGGGGACGTTCCGAAGAACTGTTATAAACATTGGAGTAAACTAGGAGTTGGAAGTACAGTGGCTTTTCCTTGGCTGAATTATGACCGTCTCTTCGCCTGGACTGTTTTCTGTAGACAAGACATTGTTTCTGCCTTCCGCTGGGGTAGCAGAGTACAGGCTTCTTCCTGTTGGGAACGTAAGGTATGACCCTGTCTTTTGGGGTCTGCAATTAACAGCAGAGGTAGGGCCTGAGAGCGCCCCCTTCTGGCCTCCTGGCCCCATTTCCCTTCCTTCAATTTAAAACCTAGGCTCCAGTGCTACTCAGATTAGATTGATACCTAACATCCCCATGGATGTTCTAGCACCCAGGGAAGCATAGCAGTAAGGGCTACACTCTTGATATTTGACAATACTTGGAACGTAGCAAGCGAAGTCAACGGTCATATTGAATTTCAGGAGGGTGTATTTTTTTCCATTAGCAACTTAAAATTTTCAAACTAAGACTGTCCTTATCCAGAAACAGTACTGTTATGTGGGTCTCCTTTATTGTTCATTAACGTCTTCTAAACCTCAGTAACAGTAATGAGCAACCGTTTGCAGTCTGAACTGGAGAGCTGTGTTCATTTATGCAGTGCTAACTCCTGTGCTCACAGGCCACCTTGAGTACCAGGGAGTAGTCAGGTAATGCTATCCTAGTGCATCTACTCCCCATCCCCTCCCCCGCACACTCTCTCTTTCCTTGTGTGCTCTTATAAGCCTGCTTCAGAAACAGTCACCAAAGACCTTTTGGTTGATAATGGTGTGGAATGAAATTTTAACATCCTCATTTCCTAGTTATCAGGACCTGTTGATAACTCCTTCCTATTTTCCTTTTATTAATAATCTCCCTATAGGGACAAAAAGCCTTCATGAAGGCTTTTCTGAAGACAAACTATAGAGTTCATAATGGAATCTATAGTGATGGCTTGAATTGTTTTCCCTGTGTATGTGGACGTATTGACCCTTATGGTTTATGGAGTCAGACAAGGGCTTGATTCCCAGACAGAGTTTTAATTGTGCTTTCTCAGGCCAAGATACTGAGCTTTTCCAGGTCTCTCTTCTCATTTATAAAACAGGAGTAGTATGAGGCTTAAATGAAATAACATGCATGCAATATGAACATGACAGGGAGTGTTTTAGAAGTACGCGCCTGGAGGATTGGAGAGGAAAATATCCATTCTGATTTTGAAAGCTGGGAAAGATTTCCTAGTAATTTTAGAAGAAACACAGATGTCAAAACGTAACAGACTCACCTTCTTAGAAATAGAATTACAAGTGTACATAGATGAGTGATCCAGTTCCAAGAATGCAAAATTGAGCTTCTATTAAAGGAGAGCCAGGCATTGGGGGGAAGAGCTAAACGCAGACAAAAACAAATTCAGAATTGACCACAAAATCCTGGGATAGCTGAAGCAAGGCATACATTAGAAACTCAAGGCCCCTAGGATAGGAAGTCTATCAATGATAAGGACACCTACAAGACTAATGTTCTGTGTGATTCTGTGCCCACAGTAAATTGTCCTCTTAACATTGTATCATTCCATGGTTTACTAGACCATATTTTGAAAGCAAGCTTGCAAGTGGAGAAGCAGTGTCTGTTTACTTTGGCCTACTTTCTCTGTATGTTTTGAGTGACAACTTGTAATAATCAGGGTGTTAACTACACAAGGATTATATTAGTGATGTATCATTAATACATGTCAATGAAAAATTCTCAAAGGGTCTTGTAACTCTTTCCCAACTCTGGGCTGCACATCCATGGGGAGCGTTGCATCCCTTATAGTAGCACACAAGAAATACAAATTACTGATAAGTATGAACAAAACAGACTCGAACCTATGCCTCTGCTTTGTGATTGCAGGCTGCTGCTGCTAGTTGTGTGGCCTCTGTATCCCGATCCTTTGTCGCTGTTGCTATTTTGTGAGATGTGGAGGTCCTTGCAGACCTTATCATAAACTCAATGAATCTAATCATTGGAGAAGACAGTCAGGGGCATCTCGTTCAGTACTTCAGACAAAGAACAGATTGTTTTCCTTGCAGTGTTCAGAATTTGGGGGTACTCACCCCCTCCCACCATGACTGTTTCATTCTCTCCTACTTTGAATTAATCTAATTGTTAGCAGTTTCTCTGATTTAATGTAAAAGTCCAAATCTATTTCCCTATAGTTACTACCTTAGTCCTCCTTCTGTTCTTTGAAGCTACTCAGAATAAGTCAAATATGTCTTTCCTAGACAGATTTGAATAATTTTAAGAAATCACTTCTTGTTTCTATGTCTCAGTCTACTTTTCATAGCTAGATGTATGTGATTCCTCCAACCTTCCTTCTAACACACGTCCCTAGTGCTTGGTTTTGAGTGAATAAGGATAGAATGATTTATTAGAGCCTTTATTATCTGCTTTCCTTTCTTTGGGATTCTAGAGAGTATTTTAGGTTTCTCTTCAAATAGGATGCCCAGAAGGAAAGATTATGCCACTTGTTTTTTCCTGAATACTCTTGAGTAGAACAAAAGTATCTACTTCTGGACGCCTGGGTGGCTCAGGGTTAAAGGCTCTGCCTTCGGCTCAGGTCATGATCCCAGGGTCCTGGGATAGGCTATCTGCTCAGCAGGGAGCTTGCTTCCTCCTCCCTCTCTGCCTGCTTCTCTACCTACTTGTGATCTCTCTCTGTCAAATAAATAAATAAAATCTTTAAAAAAAGTATCTACTTCCTTGTTATGGAATTCATACGGCTATTATTATGACCTAAGATTTTAATAAAGTTCTGGCCAGCATACCCTATTGTTGCTGTATATTGAAACAGTAATTCTAGATCCTTCGCTTACAATCTTCTGTCTGGTCATATCTCCCTCATTTTGCCCAGAAGTAATCAGAACACTGTAGATAGTAGTTTGTTCTAACTTAATGCTTGGGAAATATCCGGAAATGGATGAAAACAGAGGTATGTGTATTCCTGAGTCGTAAAATTTATTATTGATAAATTCCATTACCATTTCTCCCCAAATCACCTGACAAAAAATAGCATCTGGAAAATAATGTTTACTCAGGGTCACTGAGAAGCCTTTGGTGCCTTTTGACTAGAGATGACTAATGTCATGTCTGACCAAAAGGGCTACTAAGCTAGAAATATCATCCTTGAGTTAAAGAACACTTGGCGTAATCTGTGTTTTGTTAACCAGGAGTTCATGGTCAGTGGGGATTAATAGTGCATTTGCTATTTATTCTGCTTAATTCTTACCTGAACTAATATCACCTGCTATGCTCTACTGTGGAGACTTTGAAAAAGCTCTGTTAATCCTGCTGTGATGATTCTAGTGTTAGGAAGTTCAGTGCACTTCTGTAATATGTATCCACAGGTGTCTGGTGAATATTTATTGATCTGTGGTAAGTTGGTCAGAGAGAAATAGATTTCTACCAATGTGTTATAGGTTTGAATTATTTTTTTAATTACATCTTCCATCATTAGAACTGTAACCTGTCACAGTGGTGCTCCTTAGTTAATGACCTAGTTTTTATGAGATTCTTTTCTTTTTTTTTTTCCCCTGATATGTTTGTTTATTGCCTCACATAAAGTTATATGAGCTAAAGATAAGATTAAAGAATGGTGGATAAAACAATGAAAAAATGTCCCCACTAATCTAGGACTTCTGAATAGTGAATAAACTGGATGAGGAATCAAGCAGACGACGTGGCGGGGGAGGGTATGTGTAATCATTCCCACAGGGTGATATTTGACTAAAAGTTCTATACCATGGATTTTTCTTAAATTAACTAATCAAGAAGTGATACTCTGCATTCCCTTTATTCTTGTCATGGAGCATAGCAAGTCTGCCATGACCTGGACAATTGGGGCACTGATAATCAGAAAGTGCATTAAAGGGCACAAATCATACAACAGGGTTTTTAAAGGAAATATCAGTATCTTCATCCTTGATAAGACAAATGGCCAGGAGCTAGATGTGGTTGAGTTGGTATTCCAAAAATGCGTAGTATCTCTCTGCGGGAAGATTATACTGTTGTTCCCTCCCCTCGCCCATATCCTTCCTATTGACATCCAGATTGGCTACATCGCCTGTTTTGGCTGATTGAATGTGTGCAGAAGTGATGCGTGTCTGTTTCAAGTAGCAGTCTTTGGAATCATTTTGTGAAAATGCCTCTTTCTTCTACCACAAGATTAAGATGCTCCTAATTGTGGCTGTTTTTCAGCTCTGGACCCAGAATAGGATGTGGAAGGCAGCCATTGTTGACCCTGTGCTAGATATAAATGAAAGAAACCATTGTTATAAACTGTGTATAATACAGGTGCTTCATCACTTAAACAATAACCTTTCAGTGTTTAGAGCTGTGCACCAGAACAAAAGCACATTGCTTCATATTAAGTCGTAACTGTATAATTGCCAGTTGTGTTAATTGGGAAATGCTTATGTTCTGCATAATTATTTGGGAAATGTATTAACAGAATTGTGATTGTTGGAGATCTTAATATATGCTTTAATTAAAATAGTGGACACAGCATATTCTTAGAAAATTGATTAGGATAATGTGATCAAATTAACATTTAAATAGTAAGACTACAGTGAACTTTAAGAAGTTCAATAATTACACTTTTACATTTATGAGAAAACATGTAGTAGGCTACGTGGTTTCCCCAAAGATACCTCCACATCCTAATCCTGAATATTACCTGCAATGGCAAAGAGGAAATCTTGTACGGCAAAAGATGGGGTTAAATTAAGGACCTCACAAGGAAGAGTTTATCCTGGAGTATCAGCTTGGGCTCTAAATACAATCCTGTGTTTCCTTAGATAGGTGGAGGAAATTTTGAAACAGGTACACAAGATTTTGTAGAGGTAAATGCGAAGATAGGGCAGAGCAGAGGCAGTAGGAAGTCAGGCAATGCTGGCAGCCACTAGAAGGTGGAAGAGGGACGGCACAGAATCCCTTAGAACCTCCAGAGGGGGCACAGCCCGCATGCAACCTGACATTTGGACTTCCGGTCTCCTGAACTGTGAGACAATAAACTTCTGTGGGTTGAAGCTGCCATGTTTGTGGTAATGTTACAGCAGCCCTGTGAAACTAATATATATAATAGACCAATGACCACCAAAGAGACCAGGAATTCTGGGAAACTTGTTAAACATTTATTTATTTGAGAGAGAGAGAGCATATCTCACAGAAGAGTTTGTTTCTAGAGACAGATATATTGTACATATTGACTCTAATCTTCTAAATGGAGTTGAAATCCTCTGTAAGTTTTCTTCCCCTGCTGTCTAGCAGCATGTGTTACCATCATAGATAATGGCATCCCACCTGTAGCACCATACCAGGCCTCCACATACCTTACTACATATTTAGATGAATATCCTTTATACAATGGCGTTATTATGGACTGTGTGTGTTTCCCTAAGATTCTTAAAACCCTACCCCACAATGTGATGATATTTGGAGGAGAGTTGGGGTCTTTAGGAGATAAATTTATATGAGTTATGTGAAACCAGACCTCTCTCTCCACTATGTGAGAACATAGCAAGAAACTTTCTACAAGTCAGGAGAACCCTCATGGAAGAAACTAATCAACTGACACCTTGATCTTGGACTCACCAGCCTCCAGAACTGTGGGAAAATTCCCATTTAAGCCTCCCAGTTTATGGTATTCAGTTATAGAAGCCCAAGCTAAGATGGATGATGATGTTTGTATCCGTGGTTGTAACTAAATGTATGATACAGAAGTTCAAATATTCATAACCTTGATTTTTATTAGTATTCTTCATTCTAGAACTTTGAACATTCCCATTCTCATAGAGTCCACGCTGATACCTTTAGATGTAGAAACTTCAGATCGATCAGGATTTACAGTACTTGTTACTGCATTTCTAAATTCCTAGGATTTATTGTTTTAAAGATGTGTTCTCATTCCCCTACTTTAATGTTTTTATTATTCCAATCACATAGTTCATAAACGAGTGTAATTAAAATCTAAGCAAACTGTGACTGTTTGCTTTTACATGGATATATCTTCATGTTTGCTTTTACATGGATACAGAGAGGAAAGGATTATTATTTTACCATAATGGTGGTGGTAATTATAGAAACACTCATACTGGCTTTAATGGAATCTCTAATTCTCTCCCCCTACTCTCACAAGGCTAGTAAACACCTCCAGAGTTTTAACTACATGTTATAGTATGAAGTTGATTCTATTGCTTTAAAAATTGTATATAGTTATTGCAAAATTAATTTTTCCTAGTTTCATTGCCATTATGTTCAGCATTATGAAGATTTACTAAGGATCAACAAGGAGCAGGAATAGCATTGGTGCTATTTTTTAGGATATTTTCCCATCTATAATGAATTCGCATGTACCTTACCTGAGATTTATCTAAAGTAATTGGCAGTTGAAGTAAAGGAATAACAATAAAAGATATGAAGTTCTGCATATTCCCAGAATTTTTTCAGAGTTTCCTTCCGCCTAACACAAAATATGGTAGAGTGGAAATCAAAAGAATTCACTAAACAGATTGATTTCAGACTCAATAATACAGGCTTATTTTAAGTTTGCACTTAAATGTGGCACAGAGATCCTGATCCTGAATCCCTTGTTATCTTAAATGACTTTTTAAAGTGATTGTGTCCTTTACTGTCCATGATCATACACTATGGCAAAATGATAATCTGGAATTTGCTTTAAGTATGCTAATAAAAAAATCTTTTGTAGTAGTTTCTGAGAGCCATGAAGGATTCTAGGATTTTTGAGCTACAGGGTTATGTTTGTTTGTTTGTTTGTTTGTTTTTTAACTCAATAGGTTTTACTTTGTGGTATAAAGTTCTATAGGTTGTGCCAAATTTATAGATTTGTGTATTAACCACTACAGTCAAGATAGAGAACAATTCTGGCAACAAAGGCTTCTGCTTTTTTTGTAACCAACACCATCCCACATGCTCTGTTTCTGGCAACTAGTGATCTGTACTCTATCCTTATGGTTTTGCTTTCTCTAAAACATCAGACAAAATCCCATACAATAAGTAGTCTTTCACTTAGCAAAACACATTTGGGATCCATCTATATTCTGTGAATTGATGGTTCTTTTTTGTTTCCTGAATAGCAGTCCATGCCATGATTATTTATGTACCCGCTTACCCGTTAAAGGATGTCAAAAGTTCTTAAGGTTCGCTATCTGTGCTGTAAACTTCTATGGCTTTTTACTGATGCCTAATGATTGACGTTTTACCTTCCCACCTCCCCAATGCTGAATCAACCTTGCAACTTTCGGAGGAAATCTCTGTTTGTGATGTATTATCTTTCTTACATATTGTTTGACATGCTGGTATTTTGTTGAGGAATTTTTGTACCACCTATGTTCCTGAGGGGTTGTTGGTGAAAGAAAGATTTTCCTTGTGTAGTTAGTCCATTTGTAGAGCCTTCCATATCTTTTTGTGCATCCAAGTTTCTGCCTACTCCCACAGTCCTTCTTCCTGCAGAACGCCCTTTACCATTTGAACATTTTCTTTAAGTGTAGGTTTTCTGGCCGTGAATGTTCTGCTTGTTTGTCTGAAAAGTTTTTGTTTCTTCATTTAAATGTGTTTTTTAAAGTTACAGATTTCTGGACTAGCAGTGTCACCTTTTTGTTTCAGTACTATAAAAATGTTGCTTTATTATATTTTTGTAGTTTCTGTTGAAGGGTCTGTAATCCTCATCTACACTGTGTATAAAATGTGTGTGTTTCTACTTGGAAGACTTTCTTGGTCTCTTCAACTATTTGACTATGAGATCCCTAGTTGGTTGTGTTTTCTTGGTATTTATCTTCTTTTTGTGTTTCTTGATTTTGTATCCTTAATTGTGAAAAACTCTTAGCCTTTATAAGTATTTTTTCCTTGTTTTTCTCTTCTCCACTTGTGATTTGAATCCTATATACGTATATTAGACTATTTGATATTGTCAGGTTTTCTGAATGCTCTGTTTCTCCACATCCTCTTTCTTTGTGTTCCAGTTTGGGAAATTTTTGTTGAGCTATCTTCTAATTCACACTCTTCATCACCTGTGTCAAGGCTACCATTGACACTTTTTATCTGTTGCTGTGTTCCTGCCCTATCCCATTATTTCATTCTCTCTCAGTTTATATAATTCTTCTGAAATTGTATCTTGCATATTCTGTACCTTTTGTTTAGTCTTTTTTTTTTTCAACATTGTGATAGTCCAACAACTGTGCCATATTTAAGTTCAATTCTACTGATTATTGGCAGTGCGATTTTTTTTTTTAAATTGTTAATCTGGACATTTGTATAGTTCAATAGAGTCATGTAAAAATCATCCCACAACATACATGTAAATCAAATCATCATATTTTATACTCTAAATACAGACATACCTTGGAGATATTGCAGGTTTCATTCCACCACAATAAAGCAAATATTATAATAAAGGGAGTCAAATGAATTTTTTGGTTTCCCAGTACACAGAAGTTATATTTACAGTGTACTGTAGTCTAAGTGGCAATAGCATTGTGTCTAAAAGAAAATGTACATACCTTAAATTAAAAACACTGTGCTAAAAAATGCTAACATAATACGAGCTTTCAGCAAGGTGTAATCACTGATCACTAATCACCAGAACAAAAAAGAAATAAGTTTGAAATATTGTGGGAATTACAAAACTGAGAGACACAAAGTGAGCAAGTGCTGTTGGGAAAAAATGGCAGCCTAGACTTGTTTCATACAGGGTTGCCACAAACCTTCAACTTGTAAAAATGGAATATCTGCAAAGCACAATAAAGCAGGGTGTGCCTGTATATACAACTATATTTTTCAACTATTCCTCAGGTGTTAAAAATAAATATTTTTTTTTTATTCCTGGCTTTCGTTTCAAGATGTAGGTTCATCTAGCCCTGAATTGGACTGTGCTTAACATTGATTGGTGCAGGTTTTGCTATCAGTCTACAATGTGCTTCAAATTCCTCTAGGATATCTTATGTTTAGGGAGGAGACTGGTTTGTCTAAGGATTCTACTTCATGGCTGCTATACCCTCTGCTTTGGGTCTCATCTTTGTGCTGTCCCTCAGAGAGGCCATGTCCCCATGGTCTTACAACTCTTCTAGCAGTATTCTACTGTTACTTGACATTTTCTAGCCTGATGGCTAGAGCCTGGGGTTAGGTATTTTCTATTCAGATAAAACCTCCATCTCTGGTAGGCACTGTGACCTTATGTCTTTGGAATATAAGCTTCTGTGAGCTCCTGCCCCATTTCTAAATTTCTGGACCAGCCTATATTCCTGGCCTTTGTGGTCTCACTGTTTCTTTCTCCTAGTTGCTCTGTATCCTTATTAGTGTCTGAGGTTGCCGTGTCAATACCCCTCCCCTCAGATTAAGCATTTTGTCCCAAAGAAGAGATGGGGAGAAGATCCAGGTAGTCTCTCCTGCTGTGCCTGCTCCTCCTTTCTTTCCTCTAACTGGCACAATGAACTCTTTTAATGTTTTGGCCGAAGATTTTCATGACTGCCTAGTAGTGTCTAAGGGAAAAGCTTAAGGAACATGTACATTCCCTCTGCATCTGTGGCTGTCACCTGTTAACTATTCTAGTTGATTTCTTTCCGGTGCCCAGCTATGTTTGCCTCAGATAAGTAAAGGTTGCATTTTGGCTCTCCTGGGCTAAATTTATCATGTCTAGCTTATTTTTGTTCTAAGTGTGGGAGTAACTCTTAGAGTCTTACTTTATACATTTTTATTGAAATTTATTATACCTCTGCATATGCGTGTTTTAACTTTATATTTCTGTGCAATGTATACACAGAAGCATATATCTTTTCCATGCTACACCAGCATAGAGAACTGGTTAACAGAGACTATACCAATGATAAGAAGACCACATTCTGACATTAGGTCCCAGAAGGAAACCTGGTCCTCTCATTGCCTTGAGATCTTGCATGTTGGCCTGGAGTTCATCAATTTCTTTGTTAAATTCTCCGAGATGAAATTGCTTGTTGCAGGGAGCAGGTGAACATGTCCTCCCATAGTGTTAACCTTCATTATTAGGTAACACAAAAAAGTAGTCATATTCTCATTTTCCTACATTGAGTAGTAACATCTTTATGCGATTTCCCTTTTAAAATCATTGGAATCCTATACTAGAAACTTGAGGGGGGAAGAAAAAGACTTAGGGACAGAGTTGTAGTAGAGCGGTGTGAGACTGAGGGTGGTCATATATGAAGCTAGAAAAGAGTTCAGGAACTTGAAAAACTGTGTTCATTTCTACCCCTTCACTGCCACTTTCTCCTCCACTGAAATCAAGCTCATTGGCATCGCTCCCCGGAGCAAGTGGCCTCACTTTCACATGTTGCTTGGGAGTGGAGATCAATGGGGAGCAGAAGCTGGTATTGGGGACAGCTATTACTCCCTCCAAATAATTGAGTCTTTAGGAGCAGCAATCACCTTTGCTGTACTATTGTCTTGTTTCCCATTCATTCATTACAAACCTTTTATTAGACTTGCTATATGCTAGACATTCTGCTGGGTGCTGAGGATGAAGTGCTGAACAGAGTTCTTAGAACTCCACTTAGAGTTTATCATTAAATCCTTCTGAAAATTAAAAAAAAAAAAATCCTTCTGAAAATAAAATCCTCACCACTTTCCCAATTACCACATCATCAAATCTTAACAATAGATGTCATTTATTGAGTTTTTATAACTGCCAGGTCTCTTAACAATCTTTGTCCTAGTTTCTTTAATCCTCAAAACGGTCCTAGGGGATAGATGAATATCTCTACCTTACAGATAAGGAAACTGAAGACAGAAGTGGTTGAGTAAAACAGTCATGTAGCTACTGGAGATGGAGGGACAGAGTTATAATGGGAAGCCAGACGGGGTGACCTGATTCTAACAGCTACCCTCTCCAAATGTACAAGATTCGGTCCTCTTCCTCAAGTCTGAATTAGAGGGGGATATCTCTCTGTTGGGATCTTCACTCTGGGGAGACCATATATATATATATTTTTTTTTAGATTTTTATTTATTGATTTGACAGACAGAGATCACAAGTTGGCAGAGAGGCAGGCAGAGAGAGAGGGGGAAGCAGGCTTCCTGCTGAGCAGAGAGCCCGATGTGGGGCTCCATCCCAGGCTGCTGGGATCATGACCTGAGCTGAAGGCAGAGGCTTTAATCCACTGAGCCACCCAGGCACCCTTGGAGACCATATTTTTTACTTACATTTATATTTTATTAGTCATAACTATTCCTTTATATACCTATGTATTAATACAAGAATTTAAATGTAAGAGCAGGTCCATTCATTTGTAGCAGTAGTTAGACTGACATGATATCAGAAAAATGACCCAGAACCTTACCAAATGTGGAAAAGTAAAGATATTCACAACCAACTGAAATGTCCATGTACATTTAAAAAGCTCCATTACCAAAGTAAATTTGAAATTACCTACACTTGAGATAAGAATGTTAAACAAAACAGGAAAGTGTATTTGGAAATTTCTCTGTGCTTGGTATTAATGAGTTATAAAGGTAAAGGAAGACCATGGGTTGCTTTCCAATTTGACAGGGTTTTGTTTATAATGCTTATTAGTAGTCAGAGCTAGCACTTTGAAGGGTTTTGAGTGCTCCTATGTGGTTCTCTATATGCCTTTCTGCAAATAGATTATTTTCCATAATTAGGTCATAATGTGTATTTTTACACATATTTCTATTACTGTCTTTTTATTGGTATGGACCTTTTGGAGGGCACGAGATGTGTTTAAATGACGTCTACTCATTCAGTTAGCTCAGTGAAATTACATTAAAACTCTGTCATGATAGTTTTACAAGCCCTTAAGTGTTAGGTTCTAGGAATCCTATAGGATTAGGTAAGTAGAGCTAGGGTAGGGTAGTGTAGGTTAGGGGAATGGGGAAGTGTTACTTCCAATATTACTTCTCCTTGGATAGTCCTTTGGTCTCTAACACATGAAAAATGGCTTGCAGTGATCCATGTGACTAGAAAATCTATACCAAGCACTTATCAAAGAAGCGGGAGAGAATAGGAATGTTATGCATCCAAATCAATGGGACTGAATTTGTAAACCTTAAATAATAGATAAAATAACTGTTGTTATTTGTAAAATGGAGATGAAAGTATCTATATAGCAGCATGTTGGTCAAGACAGTGACATATTTAGAGCAGAAAGGCCAGGACCTGATTCCAAATAGATACTCATAAGCGGACAACACTGTTACAATTTTAATTATTATAATCTTGGCCTCTATTTTCAGTGTTCTCATAGTCTAGTTACTTTCAAAATATTTTTAACTATGGTCTTCAGTAAGAAACCCTTTATACATTACTTTCCAGTAGGTGACATAGTGTGTGTGCATGCTCCCTACTGAGAGAAGAATTTAGGAATAGGGCTATCCTTACTACACATGATAAACTAAACTGCCTTACTATCCTACCTTACCCTATACATTCTTATCCTAATTTGTGGTTCATTAGTAGGGCACAACTCATGGTTTCCAAAATGCTGTCTGGAGGAATAGCTGTGCAAGTATTACTACAAATATCTATAATGAATCTGGAATTGACAGTAGTAGATGAATATTAAAAAAAGAAAACAACCATAGTAGAGTGGAAGAGGTGATTGGTTCTATTCTGGAGTGGTAGGGAGAGCTTCGCAGGAAAATCAGCTGTCCCAGTCTGGGGAGAAATGAGACTTTGTGAGGTAAATGAGAATTGGGAGCAAATAGAAGAATTAGTATTTTATTAGGGGTATAGAATGTATGGAACTTTGGATGATTCCAAGCTGTTTAGTGTATCTTGAACATTAAGTGCATGTATATACTATACCTAGTGATAAGGTAAAAGACTGGATAATGTCTTGATAGGCAGGATCCTGAAGGATAATGTGAAGTAGCGTTGTATTTATCCTATAGCTATTTGAAAGTCACTGAATACTTTAAAGTGGGGGAATAAGGTCATGTTTGTATTTTAGAAGAACCCTATATTGGTAGCAGAGTGGATGGCTGTGAATAGGCTGAGAATAAACTTCGAAGTGGCAATTAAGTGAAACAGTGGAACAATAATAAGGGCCTGGGGGAGATTATAAAGGCAAGGATAGAGAGAATGGATCCAATGCATAGTCAGGAATTAAGATGTTTTTAGTATATGAGTGATAGACTATGAAATGTCTCTCCCCTTTTAGGATGAGGAGCTAGATAGGAATGCATCGTTCATTGAAAAGAGGATGTAAGTCTACATAGGTTATCCAAGATGGGAAATCAGATGGCTATATAGGGAGTAGAGAGAAAGACATTTTTTATGGTGTGGATGAAAAATCTATTTTTTTTAAAGATTTTTATTTATTTATTTGACAGACAGAGATCACAAGTAGGCAGAGAGGCAGGCAGAGAGAGAGAGGGAAGCAGGCTCCCCGCTGAGCAGAGAGCCCGATGTGGGGCTTGATCCCAAGACCCCGAGATCATGACCTGAGCCGAAGGCAGAGGCTTTAACCCACTGAGCCACCCAGGCCCCCTGAAAAATCTATTTCTAAGTTTAACTAGTTTACAAAAGGAATTCCTTTTAATTTCACTATTTTTCACTGTAATGGACCTAAAGTTCTTTTGATAACAAACACAACTAACATTAGGAAAAAGCTTGGTATCTGAACTTCCTTGTACAAACGAGCTAGACAAACAATTTACTTGTACAGTTAATCATCTCTGCCTAGTCTTGGTTTTTGTAATGACAAAAATTTGATAAACTACCAAAGTAACAAGAGAAGATTTTTGGGTCCTTCAGTCTTCGTTAAGAGCGGTTTGCACATGATGTGTGTAACTAAAAATAGTATTAGAGAAATGTATTAGAACCAGAAATGAATGCATTCAAATCTAATGGAGTTGAATTTTGCCAACCAAAAATAAGTTTAAAAAAATCGTCCTCCTCTTCTTCTGTTTAGTCTTTCATTCTATTACCACTATTCTTCTATTCTTGTGTCATTTCTGAATCTTCCTTGTTAGGGGGTGTATCTATTATTGCTTTGTAATACATCAACCCCCAAAGTAGTGGTTTAACCATTGTATTTTGCCTTATAATTTTGAAGTCCTTATGTGGTTGTAATCAGAAGTGATGTCCTCTATGGGGTGGAATATTTGTGATTTGCAGATCACTTAGGCTTCAGAACTAACTTATATCGTCTAGTTTTATTTATCATTGTCTAGAAACCACATGGAGAAAATAGTACTATTGCACCAATGATAAGCCTTCCTTTTCATGACCTTCTAGTTTTTGCTCCTTCCATTTTTTTTTTCTTATTTTCATTGATAAATTCTGGAGAGATGTTTAAAATTAGTGGGTAAGGATATCTTCCAGTTGCAAGATACTCATATTTGGAATTATTCAAGATGCTCAGAGAACAAATTTCTATAGTCATTATGCTGATATTTCAGATTTCTGTCATCAAAAAGCTAATAAGTAAATCTGCTTGTTTCATACATGTGTTTATTTTATGTGACTTAAATAGTTCTATAACCAGAAGGTAAGAGTTATGGAGAAAGAGTCATCAGATCAGGTCCCATTTCACTTCTAGTTCTCCTATGGAAATGATATGTGAGTTGGATAAATGTAAATTCCTTCCACTTCCTACTTTCCTGTGACCTCACTGCTTGCATGTCTGTTGTGTAATGGGGTGGAATGGGCTTTCTAAGAGGCTGACTTCATGCCTTAGAGAGAAGGGCTAAAGATTGGAAGCAGGTTATATCTTGGTGAATTTAACCTAGAGGAATGTAACAATAGAGGATGTTGTGATATTCAGTGTCAAAGGTGTGGCCAACAGAAAAGGAGAGGACTTGTAGACAATGTATATATTTGTATAATAAGTTATTAAGTAAGATGTGAGGTACCTTGTGACTGAAAAGCCTCAGAGCCTAGATGTTGATTTTTGGAAAGGGGCATCAGAATAGCTGTATGAGTGAGACTAATAGAGGATGCAAAGGTATCTGGGGAATATTTAGAGTTCTTAATAAGTCCAGCTCTAAGTTCTATATTTAATTCCTTCCCTCCATTTTTTTTTTTAAGTGAGGTTCATCAGTACAGATTTGGTTTCTGTGATTTTCTTCTCACACTGACATTGCTCTGAGGCAGACTTATCATTTAGCCAACTTTGCTAAATGCGGAGCAGAGATCCTCTAAGAACAGATCTTTTGTGTTCTTCTTTGGAGGAATAGCAGGGGGAGAGGAGAGGCTGGGAACATGGCAATCTCTTAAAAGAAGTATTGCAGGGAGCTGGTTGTGTTGGGATAATAGTGTCTAGGTAAAAAACTGAATGATGACAGTTTGAAAGCAGGAAGAAAATAAAGATGGTCCCAAGAGGATCACCAGAAAACAAACATACTTGGGAATGGAAAGCTGATGGCTAGATTACCTCCAAAAGGAAATCCCTGTGGCTTAATCATGGTGGTTACAAGAGAATTGCAAGAGATATAATGCTCCTTTTAGAATGAATGATTATTTATTTCATTCATTTCTCACTAAAATTTTCATGCAGAAACATGCTACTATATCTGGGAATAAAGTTTGGTGTTATCATAGGTTCGATGAAATGAGGTAAATCTCAGAGCATGTTGAGGATAGCAGCTAGCATCTATTTTACAATTGGGATTGATTCAGTTTCATCTTATTTTTGAGGAAACAGTCTAAGAATACTCTTTTCTTGCTTTTATTGCTGTACTACCTGATTGCTTGTGTCCACCATTAAAATGAACTCCTTGATGGTAAGAACATTTCTTATACTCTTTTTTTCTTTTTAAGATTTTATTCATTTATTTGACAGAGAGATCACAGGTAGGCAAAGAGGCAGGCAGAGAGAGGAGGAACCAGGCTCCCCTCTGAGTGGAGAGCCCGATGTGGGGCTCGATCCCAGGACCCGGAGATCATGACTTGAGCCGAAGGCAGAGGTTTAACCCACTGAGCCACCCAGGCACCCCCATTTCTCATACTCCTTTGTATTTTCTATGTCTAACATGGTATCAAGCAGAGCATAATAAAAGTCTGTGTAATTAACAAGGTGCCTCACCTGACCAACAGGGAGAGAGACCACAACAATATCCTTTACTGGTTTTGCTTTTATTTTACCTGGTCAGTGTCTATCTTGGAGAGAAAAACATTTTCTCACTTGGCCTCTACCTTCTCCAACTTCAGAGAACTCTATAGGTAAAAGTTCTGTAAAGTCAGCTCTGCCTGCATCATAAGCTACTTCTGAGCAGGTGAGAAAGGCACAGGCAACTACATTTGCCTCATTTAGAAGAATCTAGAGTTAATCTATATTTAGAACTGATATGCTTTGAGTGAGCTTGATTTCTAAGTGCATCAGGAGTCAAGAGAAAGAAGTTTTCAAATCCTTGTATTTTAAGTGTATTTTTTGCATTGCTAGGAATTTTCTGATTCTGAAAACTTTGGGCTTTTTAGATCCAATAGGATCTAGATTACGTGTTAGACTTTTTTTTTTTTTTAACTATGGCTTGAGGGTATTTTCCTGTTGCATTGCATTAATTCAGAGTTCTTTTTTGGAACCCTGAAACACTTGATAGAAGATACATATATATGAAATTTGTGTGTTTATACACATGCATGCACATATATGTGTTATGTATGTATACATACATGTATGTGTATACTTGTATGTAGATGTATTATGTATATATGCATGCATGCATGTGTATATGCACACACACACGTGTGTGTGTGTGTGTGTGTGTGTGTATACACACACGTATGAGGAGGGACTTAAATACACAGCACTTAAATCCTACAGAACTAAGATGCCTGCCACACACCTGATATCTAAGTTGTCCATTAGGGAACCAAAAATGAAGCAGAAACTACTAAAAACACACAATATTCTTTAATAATGCTGGAGAGCATTAGATTTCAAATCAGTCATTAGCAGCTAATTATAATATCATTTGCTTGTTACATATTTTATTAATCTGTTGGTGGTAAACTTGAACATGGTTTGGGGCAGGGTTTGAGTTAAGAGGTGGAGCAGCTGCTAGTTTATTCCTTCAGTGACACTTGCAAATGCTTTCTTTATGGTGACCTCTAGTTTAAATTTATGTGACTCGCTTAAATGTCAAACAAGCTAAGTGGTGCATTTCATTAATGAAAAATTAATGAAAACCTTGGGCTGGCACATACTCCTTGTTTACAATATATATAATTTATTAGGAAGACATCCGTCAAATGAGGGTCTTGGCCTGGATCTGGTGGCATTGTAAGTAGGCTTTATTCTCTTCCTTCCAGTTAATGAAAGTGCAAGGCTGGGAAAAATTCACATAAAACAGATTTAATGGGTCTTTGGGGGAAGTTTTACAGAATAGGGTACATGAGTCATAAATATCACATGGAAAGTCTATTTGGCCCAAATTATTTAGGATTGGAAATGGCCATAATTTCATTTTATAAGCAAAAAGTGCCCAAGTGTTTAGACCAGGAACTTAATTCCAGGCAGAAGTCCTACATTCTTTTTGGAGCCTTGTCATTAACCAGGCTCAATCTTGAACAAGTCATATAGGAAACCAATTTATTTCTCCCTAAATGAAGGTGAAACTGGGGACCACATTCCTAGATATGGTACATAATGATTTATTTTCTGAAAGTCTCTAAAAAGGGAACATCACTTACACACCTATTTTTGTATATAAAACTTCCTGGACCCTGATAAACTGATTGTAAAAGATGGTACAAATTCTTTTAAATTACTTCAAAGGAATGCTCGATTTCTGCACAAGTAATGTGTAGTGACCCTCAATACTCAAGTAGCTGACAATATCACTGGTCTCCTCTGTTCCTTTCCCTCTCACTTTCCTGTTTAGGTTTTTCCTCACTTTCACTGTTTTCAGGAGTTTATAAATGGTATTATTTTTAAGACCTAGCAGTAGGGACTGAAGGTATAGACTATATGAGGACAGGTGCTATTCTATTCGGCATGGTTTTCCAAGCACCTACAAAAGGGCCTGATACATACATAGGTGTGGGACTCCAAGATATATGCTTAATAAATGAGAAAAAGACTGGTCCTTGTCCTGAAGTAGTTTTTGTTTGTTTGTTTATTTGTTTTGTTTTGTTTTGGTTTTCCCCTAGTGAAGTAGACTATTCCCTGAAAGCATAATTTGTAGAATTGATTGTGATGGTTGATTTTATGTGTCAACTTGACTGGTCTAAAGGATGCCCACACAGCTGGCAAAACATTATTTCTGGGTGTTTCTATGAGGATGTTTCTAGAAGAGATTAACATTTGACTCAGCCGACTGAGTAAAGAGATCTGCCCTTATCACTGTAGGTAGACATCATTCAATCTGTTGGGGGCCTGAATACAACAAAAAGGGGAAGAAAGGGCAAACTTCTCTTTTTGAACTGAGATGTCTAGCTTTTTCTGCCTTTGGACATCACAGCTTCTGTCATGTGCCTTCAGACTCTAGGACTTACATCAGCGACTGCCTCGTTCTCAGGCCTTTGAATTTGGGCTGAAAAATATCACCACCCTTCCTGATTCTCCAGTTTGCAAATGGAAGGTTTGGGGACTTATTAGCCTCTATAACTGCCTGAGCCAATTCCTATAATTTTTCAGTCTCTCACTTATGTATGCATGCATATACATATATACATTTATATGTACATGTCATGCATGTGTATGTTTGCGCATAGATACATACTTCAGATTGGTTTCATTTCTCTGGAGAATGCTGACTAATAGTTACCAAGGGGTAAATCATATGATGACAAAATATAAATTTGAGAAGATGGAACTATCTCCTGGTCTGAAACTAGAAAGAATAGGATTTCATTTGGTTTTTGGAGAGAAAGATTTTTCCATAATGGCTTTTTATTGCGGATGGCCTCTTTCTGGCAGAAACGCTCCCATGCCTGACACAAAATGGAAGTATTCGTAGGAATCTAAGGAAGGATATATGAAAAGAAAGTGGAAACAGAAGGAAAGGGAATTTTTAGCCCCCAAATTAGAACTTGTAATAGGCGAGCTTGATCAAGGAGTTTGGCTACAATGGAGGAAAAGCTAGAAGGATGGTTGTCTGATCTCTACAACCAGGCTTCCTATGTTTAATACTAGCCACTGTCACTGGCCTCTGTCTTAACTCTGGGCAAAGTATTCAGACTCACTCTGCTTTTGTTTGTTCACTCTTAAAATGATGATAAAAACAGCTCCCTTTATAGTGTTGTCAAGAGAATCTAATATTAAGAAGTGCTAAGAACAGTATCTGCCACATAGTCAGTGCTATATTATCATTTTTCAACAGGTTAATAAGGTGATTGTGGAGAGCTCAAGTGTCCTGTGGGATAACAAAGCCATTCAAAGTTTAGAAAAGAAGTGAAAAATGATAGTAGTGGAATTACGGCAAGTTGAAGTTGGTAACAATATCTACAGGAAGAACTGATGAACAGAAAAATTATGGAGGCAGTTGGTGAAAACCTAGTTGAGGAATGAAGTATTTGGAATCTAAATTCATGGTTGAAAATAGTAATTGTGATTTTGCTGAAAATTTAAAGGGAAGAATGCTCGAATAAAATAATACAGTAATTGGCCACTCATAAGGAGTGGGCTCTGTTTAAATACTAGAATATTATATTTGCCTTTCTTTTCTCTTGTTGCTTTAAATAATGGCACTTATTTAAAGCATTCTGCATTCAGAATCTTTGGGAAATGCAAAAGATAGACTTAATGATGTGTAGTGTCATCAGATGTGGATGTGTTTGGAGGCATTGATATCCGGGTTTTGGCACTAGGAACAGTGATTTCATTAATATGGGCCATGGAAATTATGAACCACTCTTAATGGAGCAATTTGCTGTTTCTTTTTTTTTTTTGCTTTCCTCCTCCATGTTTTATATATACAATTTTCTCTAACATTCCATTTGTATCTGAGGATCAAGTCATGTGGTATTCTGAATTCCCCTCTTTTCTCCTTACTGTTTCTCCTTTAACAGTTAGGAGAATTAAATGCTGAGAACTGTACTCATTTTTTCCCCTTGTTTTGAAGGGTTATGTAATTTTGTATTTGCTTGACTTAGGATGTGTGCTCCTGGATTTGGGAGATGTTGCCTTGAGTTAAGCCCTATCCATAATAACAATATGGATATATAGATCCACTTGGTGTGTTTTCAATGGGAGATAGTTCAGTGGATTTTAAGAGCTCCACAAATCCATCAGATAAGATCCTTGAACAAAAATACTTCAACTGCAGTCAAAAGTTAACTTTTACTTTTCTGTCTCTTGATAATGGCTACAATTCAAAATAAATGTTTGGATTATTTTGGCAATCAGAAGTGAGGGACTTTTATAAGAGGGCATCAGTAGAATGTGGAACAAGGGGAACAAAGAGGTCGAAAGCCAGAGGACGGCATCCAACACACAAGCGTGTCCTGATTTCCCCACATAACACAGGTCTACCCAGGGGATTAGAGTTGAAATCAGTTAAATGTTAAAAGTTGGAGTGGGTTACCACTGGATCAGTCTCAAGTTTCAAATTTTTCTAAAATGGAGAGCTTAGTTATTCCCATAATACACCCATGAGCTGAAGCTGAGCAGATGCTGCTGCTTTGGGTGTGAACTGCTGTATCTCTTTCTACCAAACTGATCCTAAGTACCCTTAGGGCGAACCTGAATTTACAGTGTGTCCTTCCTCTGGTGCTTTGCAGTGTGTTTGGCTGGGGAGGCAATGATGATGACTTTTTAGAAGTTGGTGATGTGGGTTTGATGGAAACATTGCCTTTGAGCTACTCGGGTTTTCACCAGTGATGAAGGTACTAGCTCCGGCATTGCCTCCTGTCTTATTTTCCCAGTGGATCCCATGTGATATGCAATCTAGATGAGGGATTTTAAAGTTCTCTCCTTGTTAAGTTGAAATTAGTGCTCACTACTGTTCAAGAAAAGGTCTTGGCTGTCAAAGCAGTATCACTGCAGAGCTATAAGGATGTCAGAATGGCATCTGCCAACCTATACACTGTCTGTCATCAGAAGCTGGTAGTCATCCATAAACTCATTGAAACAACAGGATCTCAGGATACCACCAGATGGGGCAATCTGTCATGCTCAGGCTGTAGAGGACAGGATGAAGGTTCTTGATATGATTTGAGAGTGCCAAGTGCCACATCTCTTCAAAAGAGAGGCCAAGGCCTGCCAATCATGACAACCGTTGTAATGCAAAAAGGTCAGATAGTCTTGTCTTTGTGTATCAGAAATGCCAACCTTCTGTCAATGATGAGGTCAAAAATCTGTACTAGATTAAAAGCATTTGTGCCAGGAGCTTCACACTTCCAAAAGGTCAGTGTCAGTGCCAATCAAAATTCATGTACAGAATGCAAGTTTAACTTCTGACGAAACTTAAATAGCTTGTTTTTATTTTTTCACTAACCTATCCCTCTGTAACTTTATCCTCAAACTGTTCTTAAATATTCCCAGTGCTCAATGCAAACAAGGTACAGACATTTTGTCCAAACCAGAGAGTCTCAAGCCTAAGGATATATTAATCAGATTTACATGAGGGAATTGTTAGAACATAGATTGCAGGACTCTCTCTCCCAAATTTTTGATTCAATGGGTCTGGGATGAGGTTCAAAAATTTGCAACTTAAATAAATCTCCAGGTGGTGCCAGTGCTGCCCACAATGGGAACCACTGCTCTAGATGGTCATATTGAAAGGAAAATGTACAAGGATGATGTTCCACCCATATAAATAATAGGGATGTATCACAAGTGTTGGCTTATTTATTTCAACTTATCTTTTTCTTGAAGTCTTTTTTCTTGAATGTTCATGTTGGCATTCTTCAAGTAAACACCACGATATTTAAAGGCAGCTGTTTTCTAACATTAAGCTAGAGGAATTTCTGGATGGTTACATACACACATGCACCCATCTCTAAGCACAGGAGAGGAAACAGTATATGCATTGATACTTGCATTGACAGATTGATAAAATTATGATAATAGTGATAAAAATTCCTGGGTTGAATAACAGCAAAATGATGTACATGGCGGACTATAGATTAGGGGCATTCAAAATTTTGTCTTGTTTCCTTAACACCTGAGCAGGTCCCTCTGCTGACCATTTTAGTTACCTGCTTGATGGCCCTTCTGGAATGGATAAACAAGCATCTCAAACTGAACAGATCCATAAATGAATACTTGACCTTTGTCTTTCAAATTTGCCCTCTAGTATCCCCACAATCTTATTTCATGATATTTTCAACCCACCCTGTTTTAATTCCTGGAAAATCGCTGTCATTCTTGACATTGGTACAACTAATCTATCTGTTGGTTCTAATGGTTCTGTTGGTCAATTCAGTTTCCAAGATATATCCAAAAATCTGTCCATTTGTCGCCAGTATCAGTACTGAACAACAATCATCTTTCCTTGTGACTGTTACATAAGCCAAACATACATCCCAAGAGTTCTAATTTTCTGTTTAAAACTCTTCTGTTTGGGGGTGCTGGGTGGCTCAGTGGGTTAAAGCCTCTGCCTTCGGCTCAGGTCATGATCCCAGGGTCCTGGGATCGAGCCCCGTATCGGGCTCTCTGCTCAGCAGGGAGCCTGCTTCCCCCTCTCTCTCTGCCTGCCTCTCTGACTACTTGTGATCTCTCTCTCTTTCTCAAATAAATGGATAAAATCTTTAAAAAAAAAAAAACAAACTTCTGTTTTTATTTTTATTATTAACCAGATAACATACAAATTTTATAAATGGTTTAAGAAGTACGATTATGAAATATTAAAAGTCCTTTACTCTCCATCTGACTGCCCTTCTCCTTCCATTCCACCAGTATTTTTCAAAGAGCTGGAGCAAATAATCCTAAAATTTGTATGGAATCAGAAGAGACCCCGAATTGCTAAGGAAATGTTGAAAAACAAAAATAAAACTGGCGGCATCACGTTACCTGATTTCAAGCTTTACTACAAAGCTGTGATCACCAAGACAGCATGGTACTGGCATAAAAACAGACACATGGACCAGTGGAACAGAATAGAGAGCCCAGATATGGACCCTCAACTCTATGGTCAAATAATCTTCGACAAAACAGGAAAAAATATCCAGTGGAAAAAAGAGTCTCTTCAATAAATGGTGCTGGGAAAACTGGACAGCCATATGTAGAAGAATGAAACTCGACCATTCTCTTACACCGTACACAAAGATAAACTCGAAATGGATAAAAGACCTCAACATGAGACAGGAATCCATCAGAATCCTCAAGGAGAACATAGGCAGTAATCTCTTTGATATCAGCCACAGCAACTTCTTTCAAGATATGTCTCCAAAGGCGAAGGAAACAAAAGCGAAAATGAACTTTTGGGACTTCATCAAGATCAAAAGCTTCTGCACAGCAAAGGAAACAGTCAACAAAACAAAGAAGCAACCCACGGAATGGGAGAAGATATTTGCAAGTGACAGTACAGACAAAAGGTTGATATCCAGGATCTATAAAGAACTCCTCAAACTCAACACACACAAAACAGACAATCATATTAAAAAATGGGCAGAAGATATGAACAGACACTTCTCCAATGAAGACATACAAATGGCTACCAGACACATGAAAAAATGTTCATCATCACTAGCCATCAAGGAGATTCAAATCAAAACCACATTGAGATACCACCTGACACCAGTTAGAATGGCCAAAATTAGCAAGACAGGAAACAACGTGTGTTGGAGAGGATGTGGAGAAAGGGGAACCCTCTTCCACTGTTGGTGGGAATGCAAACTGGTGCAGCCACTTTGGAGAACAGTGTGGAGATTCCTCAGGAAATTAAAAATAGAGCTTCCCTATGACCCTGCAATTGCACTACTGGGTATTTACCCCAAAGATACAGATGTAGTGAAAAGAAGGGCCATCTGTACCCCAATGTTTATAGCAGCAATGGGCACGGTCGCCAAACTGTGGAAAGAACCAAGATGCCCTTCAACGGATGAATGGTTAAGGAAGATGTGGTCCATATACACTATGGAGTATTATGCCTCCATCAGAAAGGATGAATACCCAACTTTTGTAGGAACATGGACAGGACTGGAAGAGATTATGCTGAGTGAAATAAGTCAAACAGAGAGAGTCAAGTATCATATGGTTTCACTTATTTGTGGAGCATAACAAATAATATAGAGGACAAGGGGAGATGGAGAGGAGAAGGGAGTTGAGGGAAATTGGAAGGGGAGGTGAACCATGAGAGACTACAGACTCTGAAAAACAACCTGAGGGTTTTGAAGGGGCAGGGGGTGGGAGGTTGGGGGAACCAGGTGGTGGGTATTATGGAGGGCACAGATTGCATGGAGCACTGGGTGTGGTGAAAAAACAATGAATACTGTTATGTTGAAAAAAAAAAAAAAAAGAAAAGAAAGTAAAGAAAGGGGGCGCCTGGGTGGCTCAGTGGGTTAAGCCTCTGCCTTCAGCTCAGGTCATGATCCCAGGACCCTGGGATCGAGCCCCACATCGGGCTCTCTGCTGAGCGGGGAGCCTGCTTCCCCCTTTCCCCTCTGCCTGCTTCTCTGCCTACTTGTGATCTCTCTCTCTCTGTCAAATAAATAAATAAAAGAAAGTTAAGAAAGTGTATCTTAGGGGCACCTGAGTGGCTCAGTCGTTAAGCATCTGCCTTTACTTTAGGTCCTGGGATAGAGCCCCGCATTAGGCTCCCTGCTCAGTGGGAAGCCTGCTTCTCCCTCTCCCACTCCCCCTGCTGGTGTTCCTTCTCTCACTGTGTCTCTGTCAAATAAATAAATAAAATCTTAAAAAAAAAAAGTATGTCTTATGTGCAGAGACCTGCACAAGGGCGGGCTTACATGTTACTTAACATTTGTGTATTCACAAACCATTGTTTTGACCTGGTTTTATGTCTCATTCTTTAAAAAATTTAAGGCGTATTCATTTATTTATTCATTTATTCATTTGATTACTATTCTATTGATATATATCTGGACTTCATTTTCCATTTTTCACATTTACAGACACTGTATTGAATATATTTGTATGTCTTCAGGAACACGGATAAGCATTTTCTGAAACATAGAGTAAGCTTATAAAAATTCGATCACAAAATGGCTTTCTGATGCAGTTGAGAAGAAAATTTAGTTTTAACATGTATGATAAAACCCAACCATTGAGTGCAGCCTCCTTTCCAATCTTGAGGCAATCCCCTTCTGGCTCATTCTGTTCCAGCCAGACTCACTGTTCTTTAATTTCTCAAATATTTCACATTTTGGGGCTTTTCCCCAATGAGGTTCTCCCAATTTCTCGAATGTTTTTTCTTAACGTCTCTGATTAACTCTGATTTTGCCACCAAGTCTCATTTATATCTTCAGTCCTCAGAAATGTAGACTACATTCCAGTGACTCCACTTCCCCCCCAATTAAGTTGGGTCTGTTTATTATAAATCTTTCTCTTCATTTAAGCTTTTACCACAATTTGTATGATTACTTAAGGTGTGCCACTCTACCCCGACCACTTCACCCTTCATCTGTGAATTTTGTGAGGATAGGGACCATTTTATACCCAGGGTGGTGAATCAGTATCTTCTACTGAATGTGAAATATTGAACCTGTAGTGACTTGGAGGTAGTTCAGCATTTTCTAATCCCCAGTGTGTTTCTTATGATATTTTCTGTGTGTGGTTGTGTGCAGGTCATGTTGCTTTGGGTCTGGCTGTTTTGTTCTGGTGAAGAGTTCTGATGAATAGAATTGAACTGATGACATTTCAAAATTCATGGCACATGGTCATCAGCATTCTATATCTTCTTTTCTTTTTCTTTTTTTTTTTTTTTTTTTTTTTAGCATTTTTACTTATCCCCAAGCTCATCCCTCAATAGTTACTCAGACCTGTATTTTGAAAATGTTCTTTCTCTTCACCTCCCAGTTATTGATATATTCCTATATTTGTGACAAAGATATAGTACTGTTTTATGTGATTTTCAAAATTGTTATAAATATATACTGAGCGAAAAATAGACAAGATTTCTAGCATAACATTTTTCCATCCTTATACATGTTGCTATTTGTAAATCTGGGTCATCTTCTCTGATTACTGTGTAATATTTCATAATATCTGTAGAACTATTTCATTTATGATCCTCTATTGATGAACACCCAAATTTATCTCCACTTTTGTCATCACAGATGACACATCAACAGACCGCTTCTCTTTGTATCCCTCTACATCTTGCTGTGCTACTTCTGGGGATGGATAAACTCAGGTGTCCTTGATCATAGATGTATTTGTCAGAGACTACTGGTAGTCCTCAGACTATTCCCTTCTCTTCCTAGACCCACACAGCATGACTATCTTTCCCGTATTTCCTTACAGTAAGGAATGGTTATATGACTCAGTCTAAGCCAGCGAGGGAGAGCAAGTAATGTGAATCACTTCCAGGCCTGGCTCCTCAAGGCCTCTCTTATGCCTCCCAGCCCCTCCCCCATTTCCCCCCTATTTTCCCCCTATTGGAATGGTAAGTAGTTCCTAGAAAACCTTGGGAGCCATGTAGAAAAGAGGACAGAGCAACATTATGAAAAGAACTTGGGTTCCCAAACTGTTTATGGGAAAAACATCTGGCAGGAAGATTGGCAGTGGACAATTATAGGGAGAAAGTTTTACAATGTTAAATAACTGACATTTGGGCTTTCTTGTTTATATCTTTTTTACATAGGCATCTAACATTACTTCAATTAATACTGTATTCATGTCCCACTTTCTCTAAATAACTCCAGGTTGCTCTAAAAAATGGCCACGCAAAATTATATTCCCAGTTAGAAGAAGATTCTCATTTCCTCTCATTTCAACCAGTGCTTGATATTACCCAACTTATTTTTTTTTTTTTTTTCCAAACCAGGTAACCTTAGAGGAGAATTTCAGTATTTCAACTTGCATATCCCTAGTTGCTGAGGTTAGATACATTTATGTGTATTTATTGACCTTAAGATTGCTTTTCCCTGAGTCGTGGTTCATATCATTATCCCCCTAGTCTTTGTGTTCTCTCATTTTCTATAAATTCCACACATGAAACCTTAGTTGATTTTGAAGGTTCCAAATATCTTCATTAAGCCTGATACTTACTTGATAACTTTGAATGATTTTCTTTATTGGACTGATATCTTAAATTTTCATGAGCTTAATTTATTAACTGTTTCCTTAATGACTTGTATTTTATATGTTTTAAGATCTCTTTTCATTCCTGAGTTCACAAATCTAATCTCCTATGTTTTCTTCTAGTAAGTTTTAGGATTTTTTTTTTTCCCTTTACATTCATGTCTTTGGTCTACTTGGTCTTAATTTTCTTTTTCTTTTTAAATATTTTTATTTATTTGACAGACAGAGATCACAAGTAGGCAGAGAGGCAGGCAGAGAGAAGAGGAAGCAGGCTTGGATGTGGGGCTCTATCCCAGGACCCTGGGATCATGACCTGAGCCGAAGGCAGCGGCTTTAACCCACTGAGTCACCCAGGTGCCCCAAATGCTTCTATTTCTATATTTACTATTAGGCCTCATTATTCTTTGAATCTATCATTACAGAACTGTGCAGTTTTAAATACCAATAAATTGGTATATGACTTAACATGTAATAAAGAAAATCTTCCCTTTTGTTCTTTGAAAAATTATCTCTGTATTAAACTTTGTTTCATGAAGATCTTATAATCGTTTTATTTCTCCCCTAGCCTATAAATGTAATTTAATTGGAATTAGATTTAATTTTATTAGGTCATTTGGAGAGAATTTATATCTTTGCAGTGTTAAGTCATTCCCATTGTGGAGAGAGGGTATAGCTGACCCCTTTTTTAGTTCATTTAACTTTTCTATCAGTTTGGAATTTTTTCCCATGTAGTCCAAAACAATCTTTATTTGGTTAATTGCTAAAACTCTAGATAGAAAGGATAGACATAGATATTGCAAACGGTATTTGCTTTATTATATTTTCAATTGGTAATTATTGGAGTGTAAGGAACTTTGTGTACTGATATATTATTTCTGTAGTTATGCGGAATTCTTTCAGTGTTTTATCTTTTGGTAGTCTTCTATTTGTAATAGTAAATGATGGGAAATATTTATGACTCTGCTTTTTCTCCTTGTTTTACTTGATCATAACCTTTTGATTCTATGATGAGAAGTAGCAAGAAAAGATGCTTATCTTTGACACCTTAAAGGGGATGCATCTCTCTTTTTAGAGATGTGACACATACTGCAAGTTAAAGTGGATAGACTTTATAAGGTGAAGAGTTTCTTTTATATATTTGGATGTTGATGTTTTTCAAGTAAGTTTCTTTAGCTTTCGAGATAATTAAGGGATTTAGCAATATGCTGGGTACTTTGAGGGATTAGGGAAAAAAAGTGTAAGTAATAGTTCATGCTAAGATCTAGTTTTTTACTACAAAATGCCTATAATATGTTCAAAATAAAGTACTTTTCGAATCAGTAGTGCCTCCTTACACACAGCATAATCTGTTCTGTATCACCTGGGGGCTTTAGTCTGCACATAGTCTGGTATGCATCTTAAGTGAGTTTTAAAAGTTGCATCTTTCGAGTAGGTTAAATTTCAGGATTCTCACAGGATCCATGAAAGGTTTGAGATCACAATCTTCTACACAAATTTTTGTCATAATTTTTGTTGGGTCTCATTTCTACCTGGATGCACCTTTCATTTCCTGGTCTAACAGTTCCTTGAGGCCAGCCTTCCAATGACTGTGTCTTCCAAATGACCTAAGCCCCTTATTAGCACAGCCATGACATGCCATGCTTTGTAAATGGGACTTGCAATCAGAGGGTTGTTAAATGAATTTCAGGGTGTATAAGTAATATTTAAAAATAATAAAAAAGGAGAGGGTATGGCAGGATTGAATTAAAAAAAATCAGAGTGCAGCAGATAATATCTGGGTGAGTATTACGAAACTCCTGTTTGTGAAGCTTTCTTGTCTATGTGGCAAGCAAGGACCATCTCCTCCATTTCTGACTTCTTAAAGTATTTTCTTTGTACCTCCCTAAGGACATTTTTATAAATTCTGTAACACTAGAAGAGAAAGTCCCCTAAAGGGCATTTATAAGTTCTGTAATACTAGAATAGAAAGTCCTTGAAAGCAGGGATCTTCTATGTCTGAGTCTCCATTGTAATTAGATTCCCCATTAATTCTACATGAGTAATTAGAACAGTGCCTAATACTAATTATGTGCAAAAATACATGTTGAAAAAATAATGAAATAAAATGAACAAATTGTTACCTGTATTATATAATTTCAGTATTAACAAAGCCTTCCTATTACCATAAATACCTCCTAAAAATTTGATTGAAATGAATTCAGTCATATATGTACCCAGTACAGTTTAATAAAAAAAATCCAACATTTTGAGAGAAATGAGTATAAGCTTTCTTTTGTGCAGTTCCAAATTTTTATTGATATCATAACCATTGTATGATTTCTCATAGGTTAGCTGGGATCACACTTGTTGAAATCAGAATTTTAAAAGGATAAAATTTGGTTTTACTTAGACTACTTTCTAAGATGGAATTACCATCCTCATTTGTGTTTGAATTTTATAGTTATATGTATTTCTCTTTTCCTTTATAGAATACCTTTTTCCTGACCATAAAACTATTATTTCCTATTTTTAAAACCTGGGAGCAGATGGCCTTCCTACAAAGGCAGTAACCTATAAAAATTGTCTATACATGACCAAATGAACAGATTGATAATATAATCAAATGAAATTTATATAAACCACTGACACATGTATAATATGTCCAATCATTTTCTGTATGGAAATTATACAGAAATGGAAGCATTAAACATAAAATGGAACACTGCACTTATATAAACCATGTTTTTAAATGGTTTATTTTTCTACTGTGACTTTCCCAATATCTATAGTTACTACCCATGTCAAAAACATCTCTTCACCCTCTTTATGTGCATACATGAAAACACACACACTCACACACACTCACACAAATACTTGACAGTGACCTATAAGAGCAATAGGTTTGTGCAGAAATCTAAAGAGACTAAAGTTGTTTGATTTCTGATTCCATAGTGTCTAGGCATTTTATGGTCAAAAGAAATATGAAATAAAATCATAAGTCCCTCCTAACACTGTACCTTGCATGATTCTATCCAAAGTAATTTTAATTTAGTCTCATTCAAAATTAATTTGTCACAATAGTGTCTTAGGAGAACTGCTTGGGGGAAATAACTTTTTGAATATATACTCATCGAAACTTTTATGCTTGTTGTTTACCTTTTCTAGAGTGAGTAGGGAAAAAAAAGTTAGTGAATACTCACACTTAAATCTTAATTTTAAAAATTAAGACCTTTCATTTGGTGTTAACTAAGCACATGGGAAGAAATTTCCTGAAATGTTAAACTGTGAAAATAATTTCCCGGAAATGCTACTTTTAATTGTGAAGCAGGTCATGACTGCAAATTATAGAGCTTACATATTGCAAGAAACTGAATTTTCAGGTAGCCTATATAATGTATTTTTTTAATAGGAAATTGGAATAATTCATGTAGCTTGTAAATGAAACATGATCCTATGATTATGAGGCTACCACTATATAAATTATGTAAATTAATGGATGTTCTTGTGTTAACCTACTGGTGTGATATTTGAGAGCACATGGTATTTACCCATAATGAGGGTTACTCTTGCTGAAAAGAAAGCACCAAATTCTTTTAATTTGAATAAATTAGAAACATCCTTTATTTGAAATAATTTATAAAGAGAAAGCTGGGTCCAAACAAAGCAGGGATATTTCAGAGAAGGAAAAACTAAAATGTCAGTCTCTATTTAAGCTTTTATTTGACTAGTTTATCTCCTCTTTTTTTCCCCAATTAATATTTAAAATGAAAGACACAAGTATCAAGAGAAGGTCTGCTTTTAATCTATTTAATATTTTTCTTTTACATTTCCCTTTTGTTTTCCCATGTCAAGGATATAACCTATCACTGAGATGTATTTTTGCTGTAAATATAAAAATGGGATTATAAGTATGTACTGAACTAGAGTCTAAAATCCTGGATCTGGGCTGCCTGGGTGGCTCAGTTGGTTAAGTGTCTGCCTTCAGCTCTCAGGTCATGATCCCAGGATCCTGAGATCCAGCCCCGCATCAGTTCCCTGCTCAGCGGGGAGTCAGCTTCTCCCTCTGCCTTACCCCCTACCCCATGCTTGTGTGCTCTCTTTCTCGCACGTGCGTGCCTCTTTCTCTCTCTCTCAAATAAATAAAATCTTTGAAAAATGAAATACAAATAAAATAAGATCCTGGATCTACAATCCACATTTTTCTCTTGAAGGAAGCTGGGATTAAGTTGATTTTTTAATCCTCTTATTTTTAGATTTTGTTTCAGTGAAAAAGTTGAGAGGTCCCATCTTGTGAGGTCAGTGGCTGTCCAGACGGGAAATCATTGATGTGGACATATTTTGTATCATCATGACAGTCCTGGGACTGGTTTCAAACATCTTAGTTTCTTAAATCCTGTGGTAGCAGGACACTGCAAATTTATGAATATCTCTGAAACTGACTACTAAATGCACAAAAGACTGATGTATAAACTAAATTGCCACCTTGTTAATTAGAATTGTAAAAGGGAGCCAAATAGTCTTTCCATGAAAGGAAATGGTCATTGGCTGCCAAACTTTCATCAGAAGTTACTAGAGGAACATGGCATTGTAGCAAAGAGAGATAGTTGGATGATTCGAGAAGTAGCTCAGTTGGCCAGCGTGATAGATCCATGATAGATCCATCTCATGGGTAAGGGTATACCTACCAAATTGCTATAAATACTTCTGCCAACAGAGCAGGATATAGTCTAATCAATTCAAAAGACACATGAGTTAATTGGTCATTTATAGATTTTCATTTGTCTAGACCTCTTAGAAACTAATTCTGTCAACACAAGCTTTATTTAAACTGGAAACATAAAATTATATAGATTTCGGTATAACTATAGTCATATTTTAACTCAGCTTCTAGTGTCCATGTTCTTATGAGATCAGTTGGGCTTTGGAATTCTCAGATGTCCTTTACTCACCAAGAATTACTTTCAGTGCCTTTTATAGTTTCTCCAGGCCCATTTGCATGGATTTTCTGTTGCTGTTATCGTTACTCCTATTACAATTTCTACTATTACAATTTCTATCAGCTAGTAAGTACTGAGCATATGCCAAGTGTCAGGTTTTATTAAATCTTCACAAATCCTTCCCCTCCTGTTCCACACCAAGAGGTAGGTACAATTATTATAATGCCCATTTTACAAGTGAGGAAACCTAGGGGCCCCTGGGTATCTCAGTTAGTTAATCACCTGACTCATGATTTTGGCTCAGGTCATGATCTCAGGTCATGAGATCAAACCCTGTATTGAGCCCCACATCAGGCTCCATGCTGAGTGGAGAGTCTGCTTGTCCCTCTCCCTCTGCTCCTCCCCCTGCTTGCTTGCTTGTTCCCTCTCTCTAAAATAAAATCTTAATAAATAAAATCATAATAAAAAATCTTTAAAAAAAAAGTTGAAGAAACCCAGATTTAGAGAAGTCTAAGGTCAAATAGAAAATGGTTTGGCTGAGATTGGAACTTAGACAAATCTGCCTCAAATCTAGATTTTAAATTAGTAATTTTACTCTTATGATGGTGCTCTTTAACATCCATAGACTTTGAAATGACACTAAGTAATTTCTGAGACTTTTTTTCTTTGGCAAGCTAGAAAAATTGGGATCTGAAAGTTGCTTTGGAACTTAGATTTTTCTAGATAAAATATTACACAAGTAGGTATCTACTGTAATTTATGTAGCTTTAAATCTACCAGGGAAAAGTGACCCTGGTGAAATTGCTTGCCATGTTAGACTTGTCATAAATATTCTGTGAGAATATTTATAGAGTGTGGTAAGTGTGCATGGAGCTTAGCAAAGCATAAAGCAGCATAGACAAGGTGCTTGCCCCAAAGAGCTTGTGAACTAATTTAGATGTAGACAGAATACTAGGTACCTATAAAATACTAAGAGGTGGTTGATTGACTCATAACCTCACTCATCATGCCATAAATCAGATGGTTAAACTCTAAACATCTACTGAGCAGGCAGGTAGATCAGCAAGATCATGGTCTGGCCACTAGAACAGCAGCAGGTGGTTTTATTTTGAAATAAGATGGGAAGTGGCCAAGAAGGCAGAGGAAAAAAATGAAAGTGAGGACTCTGCATTCCATGCTACCCAACATGTTTGAAGGACTGCTGTAGAAAGTCCATTCACAGGAGAGTATACATTTTGTTCAATGAGGCATCTTCATTTCTGTACCCCAGGAGGGTCATTTTAAAGAACTTTGTAATTTCTATCAGTTATCTTTTACCAGGTGCTAACATGAAGAGTATTCAAGCCAGGTAGAGGAATATGGGTGGCAGTCACTAAACAACCATGAAACATACAGTTGCTAGAGAAGATAGGGCTCACTAGATTGTATGCTTTTTGAAGCCATTTGTTCATTTTGGACACTACCATTCTGACACATATAAGCTAATACAGATTTAAACCTGCAAAAATCCTGTCCAATCCGCTTGTTTGCCAAGATTGGGAGAAAAAACAGACATGTGTGCCTTGGGTGTTTCTTGGTTTCCTCTTTTGGACCAGACTTTCTGCTAACCCTGTGCATTTCTTTCCTTTTTCCTCCTTCGTGTGGTATATGCATGTCAGCCTCCACCCTGGTGCAAAGTGGACATAGGCTGGCCCACAGTTATGAGCAGCGGAGTTTTAATTAGTGGAAGTATTAGAAAGTTTGAGGCCAAACACCTAATTTGTACCTGCTAGGCAGTTGTATCAGTGATAAAACTACCATTTTTCCCTCTCCATCTCATGTTGTGTTTTGATCTCAGTTGGTTCAAAACTTGGAAAGGAAGAGAAAAGATGTAATTAAACTCCAATACATATAACAAATGTTTATTGAATAAAGGAGCCAGGTAAATTAGCCATAAAGAGAAAAGTGGAAAGCTGTTACATCTAAGTTTGTTGGTATTTTTGGCATAACAGATTACCCACATATGTGTGTGTGGGTATATCATTTATATATGCTCGAAGACATGTATAAATTCATTTTCTCGTAGATGTTTTAGATTGTGGGTCTCCTGAAGTCAGGGTTTTATTCTATCTATGTAATAACCAACATTTAATAGTTCCAGGCCTATCATAGATGTCAACTATACTTAATATTGAATAGACATGTATTTTTTGTTCTAAATTACACATCTAACCATAAGTAATTTATTTTAAAATATTACCCTTATATATTAGAATCTCACTATTAGGTAGGATCACTATTTACCTTTTTGTTATGGAAGAGTACAGTGAATCTTTACTCCAACAATCATTTAATTGGAGAAAAATATTTTTAAAATGACTTAAATTATCTAGAAATTATTCTGAAGGCATACAGGAAGTGGGGAAATATTCATTCAAGAAAACGGACTAAATCTTAGTAGAAGCAGTGAGAGTATGCAGCACTTCGATATGACTGGTCTCCTATTCCCTGCTCTGTCTTACTGAAACTGCTCTGGGAGTTTGAACTGGGTGGGTGCTCTACGAAGACAGGGACGCCTTCTTCCCCCAGCTTCCAGGCCAGGCTACTCCATCTCTGGAGGGGCAGGCCATAAGTATTTCCCCTTGCTCTAGTTCCACAATGCAGAAGTTCTATGCCAGAAAAACAGGGTACAGATGCGTAGGGTTACCTTCTTCCAGCTTACCCAGTATATACAACAAAAACCCCATTCCAGGCTGGCAGGTTGAGAATGCTGGTCCCTGGTTTTCTGGGTATAGAGGTTCTATATCTACAGGACTAAGTCAGGTAGAACTTTCCCTCTCCCAGCACTTACTTGTTAAGCAGGAGTGTTCCTCTGGAAGAAGCATATACTGTTTCTGCCTCCACTTCTTGTGCAGTGATGGGAAGTTCCTGCCCACAAGAAAGGGCAGGCCAGAGAAGCAAGCCTTAACGAATCCTTCAGTTCTGCCTAAGGGAACTGATTTTTATTTAAAACAGAGTGTGTAAAATTCCATACCAAAGGATGATGAAGAAAACACTAGAGATCTTAGTGGACACCAATTATGAGAGTGCACTTATAGCTCCATGATACAGGTAGGTAAAAGTAAAATGGCAGAGCACTTAGAGGCTTAACATAGAACCTGGAAAAGAGATAGCCAAGAATAGTCCTTCTGGGGTCACTGTCAACCCTGGGGATTGGGAAGGCTGTGCATATATGCTTGGCTACACCCACTCAAGGAGCAGAGTAGGATCTAGGACAGACTTGAAACACATTTCCAAAGTCCCACACAATATCTGTCCAACTACTAACTGAACTGTGATTTACTGTGATCCAGAAGCAAGTCCTACTTAAGCCATGCTTAAAAATATAATCTTAATGCAACCCTAGGCATCTGGAAGCCTGCATATCCTATAAAAGAGATAGAAGTGATAAGAGATAAGGTAAAACTACTAGTCCCTCTCTGAATGTGGTTGGAATTGTAAACTCAATGAACTGTGATACAGCTTCTAAGCCATACACACATCCAATAGTAAGGGGTAAAACTTGGATTGCTAAAAGGGATTAAGCAATTTTTTTTTAAAGATTTATTAGAGAGAGAGAGTGAGCATCCAAGTGGGAAGAGGGGCAGAGGAATAGGGAGAGAATCCTGATCTTTGGCTCAGTCCCAGGATGACCTGAACCAAAATCGAGCCAGATGCCCAACTGACTGAGCCACCCAGTTGTCCTGGGATTAAGCAAATCTTAAGCCAATAAGAGGATCATTGCTATTTTGGGGGCAAACCATAAGTAGCTAGGGTAAAAGATAAAAACAAGAAAAATATCTTAGGGGTCTCTGGCTAGTTCAGTCAGTAGAACATATAACTCTTGATCTCAGGGTCATGAGTTCAAGCCCTGAATTGAGATCACTAAAAAAAAAAAAAAAAAAAAAAAAAAAAATCAGAGGACATCAGAAATTGCATGTTGCCAGAGATCTATAAACTTCAGAGTCATTTTTGCCAACTCCTGAATCAACCAACCAGGTGAACAACAACATCAATTCTTCAGGGATGAAAGAAACCAATATCCAAAGCTGCTACAATATATTATCTAAAAATGTCCAGTTTTCAAGAGGAGAAATTACTTTTGAAGAGGCCTGGATATTAGACTTAAAAGAAAGACTTCAAAGCAGCCCTTATAAATAAATATATTCAAAATAAAGGAGACAACATAGTAAAATGGAAAAACTCAAGTGAAATTTAAAATTCCCTAGAGGACACTCACCAGTTTATTTGTGCTGTCATAAGAAAGACAACAAACTTGAAGACTGATCAATAGGGTTTTACAATCAGAAAAAAGAAAAAAATAATAATGGAGGAAAATGAACACTCAAATATGAGCCATTAAATGCCCTAACATATGTCTTGTGGAAATGTCACAAAGAAAGTGAAGGAGACAAAAGTATTCAAAGAAATAGCTGAATATTTCCTAAATTTAATTAAAAAATTGAATGTATACATCCAAGAATCTCATCAAACTTTAAGGATAAACACAGAGAGATCCAAACACAGATACACAATAGTAAATGTTGAAAAACAAAGACAGAAAATCTTAGAAGCAGTGAAAGAATAACTCCTCTGTACAAGGGAATCCCAATGGGATTAATGGCTGAGTTCTCATCAGAAACCAGAGGTCAGATTCAAGGTTTTGTAAGTATAAAGATAAAACAAAAAATACCTTTAACCAAGCATTTTATATCCAGCAAAATTATCTTTCAAATATAAAGCCAAAATAAAGATCTTCCTGGAAAAACAAAAGCTGAAATAATTTGTTGCTAAAAGACCTGCCATATAAGAAGTTTAAAGTATTTGAGCTGAAAGCAAATGACACTGGACACTAATTTAAATCCCCATGAAAAAACAAAATGACTGATTAAACTATGAAAGTAAGTATAATTGCTTATTTCTCCCCCTTCTAACTGATTTAGAGAGTAACTGCATAAAAAGTTTCATTATATAAAATTTATTATATTACATAAAATTGTATACAGCAAATATTGTTTGGCTTAGCACATAAAAATGTAATATCTCGAAGTGTTACTGCACATGAGGGACAGGATAAAACTTGAACTGGAGTAGGAAAATGACATTAGAAGATAACTCAATCTGCAAGAAGAAATAGAGAACCAGAAAGGATAACTAAAAAGGTTTAAAACTTAAGAAATTAGAGGAAGTATATATTTATAATCTCAACTCTTTTTAAAACCTAAGATTGTATAAAATAATATAACACTATACAAAGAGGTAACATATAATAGCCCCAAATGAGAGGAGGGTGTGATGTATAAGTAAATTTTATTTCACTCAAATTCAGTTAGTGTAAATCTGAATTACATAATGCATATGTATGCATGTTCATACATACACATATATATAGTAAGCCTTAGAGAAATCATGAAGAAAATAATTATATATATGTTAAACCTTGTTAAATAAATTGAAATGTTAAACTACAAAATAAAAGAAAAAAATAAAATAAAGAAAGTACAGAAGAAATACAAAATAAAGAAAAAAAAATGTGCCCCAAACAGACATGAGCCAGATAGGAAAAAAAAAAAAAAAAAAAAAGATACAAATCCAACCATGTCAATAACATTAAGTATGAATAGGTTAAACAATCCAGTCACAAGGTAGAGATTATCAAATTAGGTAGAAAAAGATCCAACCATATGCTGTCTACAGGAGACCCATTTTAAAGATACAGTAGGTTGAGAGTAAAAGGATGGAGAAAGATTCGTCATGCAAACGGCAATATGAGAGGTAATACTATAGCTCTGCCATGTAATACATGGCCACACTATGTCAGACAAAATAGACTTTTAAAATTTCAAAAATGTAACTAGATAGAATTGGAACTTTTATCATTAGAAATATCCATCAAGAAGACAAAAAAATATAATTTTATAGTACATTTACTTAAAAGCCCAAAATACTGTAAGCAAAAATTGGCAAAATTGGAGGAATAGACCTTTCAATAACAATAGTTAGTATGACAGATATCAATACCCCATTGTATTTGTTTGCTAAGGCTGCCACAACACAGTACCACAGAGCTAGTGACTCAAACAACAGAAACTTACTTTCTCTCAGTTGGGGAGGCTTAAAGTCCAAGATCAGGGTGTCAGCAGGGTTGGTTTCTGCTAAGGCATCTTCCTGGCTTACAGATGGTGTCCTCATCAGGATGTCTTCACCTGGTTTTTCCTCTGGTGTCTTTTCCTCTTCTATAAGGACACCAGTCAGATTGGATTAGGACCCACCCAGTGGTCTCATTTTAAATTAGGTCTTTAAAGCTCCTCAAAATAGTCACATGAATTTTGAAGGGACATATTTTGGGCCATAACACCTGCTATCAATAATGGGTAGGACAACTAGGCAGAAGCTCAAAAAGGAAATGGAATAGTTGAACATTTTATACATTTTATAAGCCAACTAGATAAGAGAAACCTCTGTAGAACACTTCATCCAACAATAGCCCGGTACTTAACTGCACATGGAAGATTCTCCAGGATAGACTATGTTATGCTATAAAATAAGTCTCAATAGATTAATTTGGGTTGATATCGTGATCATGATCTCATATCATGATCATTTTCTCTGATCACAATGGAATTACATTATAAATCAAATGGAGAACTGAGAAACTCACAAATAAGTAAAAGTTAAGTAAAACAGTTCTAAATAACAAAAAGGTTAAAGAAAAAAATCACAAGGAAATTAGAGAATATTTTGTGATGGATGACAGTGACAATACAACACGCTGGTAAATTAGTCCTCTGAAAGATCATTATAGCTGTACGCACTGGTATTAAGGTCTCAAATCAGTAGTATAAGCTTTCACCTTACGATACTGGGAAAATCCATTATATCCATAGCAAACAGAAGGAAGGAAAAAATAATATTAGAATGAAAATATCTAGAATAGAAAAACAATAGGAAATATTGATTCTTAAGAAAGATCAACAAAAGTCGTAAACCATTAAGTAGGTTGACCAAGAAAAAACCACGAGTCTCAAATTACCAATGTCAAGAATAAGAGGTAGCATTATTATTAACCTTTAAGGGAAAGGTTACATGGGAATACTATGAAAAACTCTATGTCAAATCAGATTAATTTAGATGAAAAGGACAAACTCAAACACAAACCACTGAAACAGACTTTAGAAGAAATAAAAAATTTGAATAGGTCTATAGTAAGTAGAGGCTGGTTTAGTGATTTAAACACTTGCCACAAAGAAAATCCCAGACCCAGACCCTGATAGCTTCATTGGTAAATTCTACCAAATCTTTAAAAAAAGAATTAGTACCAATACTTTATAAATTCTCCCTGGTCCTACCACTGTTTAAAAACAAAAATAAAAACACAATTTAAAAAGACAAAAAACAAAAAACACTCACTAACATGCACACCCCCAGTAATCCTCCTTTATTCTAAAGAACATCCACAAAAAATTTATTGGTGAAGGACAGAAATCAGAATGCTTTTTCCTTAAGATCATAAACAAGGATGGCCTCTTGCCACTTCTATTTAACATTGTACTTGAGGATTCTAGTTTGATTAAATAGGCAAGCAAAAGTAATACAAAACCCAGATTGGAAAATAATTAAAATGATCTTGGAATTAAAAAAAATGAAAACTTCTATTTGCAGATGACATTCGTATGTATAGAAATCCTACAAAAATTTCTACAAAGGTTAGAATAAACAATATCAACAATGTTGCAGAATACAAGATCAACATACAAAGTCCATTATATTTCTAGACACTATAAAATAGACAGTAGACACTACTTCAGAAAATAAAATTCCACTATAATAGCATCAACAATAGGAATAAAATATAGGATTTATACACTAAACTATAAAATTGGTGAAAGATATTAAAGACAAAAGTTGAAAGAAAAATCATGTCCATGGTCTAGGAGACCAAATTTTTTTTTTTTTCAAATTCAGTTATCCAACTTATAGTACATTATTAGTTTCAGATGTAGTGTTCAACAATTCATCAATTACATATACCACCCAGTGCTGATCATCATGTGCCCTCCTCAATGCCCTTCACCCAATTGCCCACCCACCTCCCCTTCCACAATCCTCAGTTTGTTTCCCAGAGTCAAGAGACTCTCATGGTTTCTAGGAGACAAATGTCAAGATGACAATATTCCTTAATTTTTTTTAACAATTCAAAATTATCCCTATTCAATTCTTACCTTGATTTTTTGCAGAAATTGACAAGCTGACTTTTTCTTTTTTTAAAGATTTTATTTATTTATTGACAGAGAGATACAATGAGAGAGGGAACCCAAGCAGGGGGAGTGGGAGAGGGAGAAGCAGGCTTCCCACTGAGCATGGAGCCTGATGCGGGGCTAGATCCCAGGACCCGGGATCATGACCTGAGCCAAAGGCAGACACTTAATGACTGAGCCACTAAGGCACCCCTGACAAGCTGATCCTAACACTCCTATAAATGTGCAAGTGACCAAGAATTGCGAAAAACAACCTTAAAAAAATTTTGGAGGACTCAAATGTCCTGATTTCATATGTACCATACAGCTGCCATTATAGAGGCAATGTGAGACTGGCATAGGTAGATATGTATAGATTGATTAATGGAAGTAGTGTTAATTTCAGGACTCTCAATTCTAACCTTTACAGTCAGTCCATTTTCAATTTACAAGTCCATGGAGAAAGAGCAGACTTTACAACAATCAATGATGTTGTAACTGTATATATACACAGAAGAGAGAAAAGGTGGATCCCTTCATGTTCTACAAAAATATTAGGAAAAGTATACCTTTTAAACTATCTCAAAATGTATCATAGACCTGAAAGTAAGGGAGAGAACTATAACATTCTCAAAAGGAAAAAATAGTATTAAATCTTTGATCTTCAAAAGGCAATGGTTTCTTAGATATGGTACCAGAAGCAAAAAAGAATAATGGAATAGTGGAATAACTGGACTATATAAAAATTTTAAAAAAATTTTTTTCCATTGCAAATGATACCATTAAGACAGTTCAAAGATTACTCATAGTATGGGAGAAAATTTTTTTATGTTTGATAAGGGTGGGTCCAGTGTCCCAAATAAAGAACTCTTACAACTTAAGAATTAAACAACTCAGTTAAAAACAAGACACAGATTTGATGAGAGATCTCTCCAAAGAAGATATACAACTGGCACATAAAAAAGATGCTCAGCCCTATTAGCTATTTGGTGTGTGCAAACCAAACCATCATGAGATACCTTTTCACAGTATTTTGTGGATGTGATTAAAGTTCATGATCAATTGGCTTTAAGAGATTATTTAGATATGCTGGGAAGGCCTGATTCAATTCAAACCTTGACAGGTTTTAGGAGTGGAACTGAAGCTTCCCTGAGGGAGAAATTCTGCTTGCAGACAGGAAGTTCAGTCATGTCTAAATATCCTTCCTGATGACCTATCCTATAGATTTTGGATTTGCCTGGTTAGACTCTACAATCACATGAACCACATGAAAAATCACATAAAAATAACAGATTACCATTGAGTAAAATAAAGTTGTGTGTATCCATACTGATAAGAATATGTTAAGTATATTAAGACATTTCTTATGGTAGTAGTACCAAGTATTAAATGTAGAAGTAGTGAGGGAAACGGAAACTACCCATTTGGCAATGATGGCGGTGGTATTTTGGGTGAGAATCCTCAAAGGATACCAAGATACTGGTCAGTGGAAGTTGAACAGGAACAGAATATTGCCACAATCTAAGAGTACCTTCCTATGAAATTCCACTTATCACCAACGGCAAAAATTGTTTTTGTGTAGGAAGAAACTTGGCAGAAATATTACCCATTATGCTTACAGGTATCATACTTAAATCAGTCGTTTAGTTATATATATATATATATATATATATATATAGTTACTTTAGTTTTATATATATATATACACATACATATATATATTATATGTATCATTCTTTTTTTTTAAGATTTTATTTATTTATTTGACAGAGATCACAAGTAGGCAGCGAGGCAGGCAGAGAGAAGAGGAAGCAAGCTCCCCGCGGAGAAGAGAGCCTAATGTGGGGCTCGATCCCAGGACTCTGGGATCATGACCCGAGCTGAAGGCAGAGGCTTTAACCCACTGAGCCACCCAGGCGCCCCTATATTACCATTCTTATATGCAAGTGGTGGTGGTGTGTCCCCTTTGATGGGCTGTATTGAGAAGAACACAGCATTATATTTAGGATGTTTCTGTTAGGGATGCCTGAGCTGAGTCTGCTCAAGAAACACTAGACAGACCTGGTTTGGGTATCATGTAGACTCTGAATCTGTCAAGGCCCTGTAGGTAAGGGCAAGACTGAGGAATAGCTCCTGATTAAAGGAAGGATTCTGGACCAGAATGGAAATTGTCCAGACTATTGGGACCATTGGGACATTTGGCCACATTTGAAGGGATCTATGGATGTGATTATAGTGTTGAAACCATGTCAAGTTCCTGATTTGGAGGTTATGTCAAAATTACATACAATGTTGTTTTTTTTTTTTTTTCCTGGAATATTGTCTGTGAAGAGGCAAATGTAGTAAGATATTTACAATTGGAGGATCTGATTGAAGGTATATAAGAATTCTTTGTATTGCCATTGTAGCTTAAAGTTTGAAATTATTTAAAGATATATTTTATAAATAATGAAAATGTTTTTCTAGGTCTTATTATATGGTTCTTGATTTAAATTTAAAAACCTAAAATTGAATTGGTATATGGAACAAAGGAACAAAGCAGATTAAAGACTTTTTAGTTTGTTTTGGGCTTCCAACTATGTTTTGTTTTAAAAAATAGGGGTCTGGGTTGAGGGAATCAAAGATTGATACTGAAAAGTTTCTCCTCGCAAACCTTACCTTGTAAGAAATTTAACACTTCTCAAATGCAATTTAAAGTGATGGGTGGCTCAGATGGTTAAGCATCTGAGCATGCCTTTGGCTCAGGTCATGATCCCAGAGTCCTGTGATGGAGCCCCACATCAGGCTCCCTGCTCAGCAGGGATTCTGCTCCTTCTTGTGTTCTCTTTCTCTCTCTCTCTCTCTCTCTCTCTCTCTCTTTCTCTCTCAAACAAACAAACAAATAAATAACTTTTTATAAAAAAAAAAACAACTGATGAACAAAGACCCTTACATGGGATTCAGCATTGAAATCATTCTGTGAAGAAAGTTTTTTGTAGTCAAAAGGACAGATAATTTGTAAATATTTCCTGGATCTTGGCTTTCATTTTTCCTTCCATCATTTCATATAACCAATTTCTTTTTGAATTATTTCAGATGATTCTTTTTCTCTCCTACTGGTAACCTTCAAGCTCAGTATTTGATGAGGGCTCTTATTTTTGGCCCCAGCAAGTAATTACTTTTGGTTTTCATCTTTGTTTTTTAGATGCTTTCATCATGTAGGACTCTAGTCATGGGTGAATCCAATGTTTGTAAGAAGCAGCAAATGTTTATTTTGTGATATCAACTTGATATTTGAATTGGCACATGCTTTAACTTTTAATTTGATATCATTGTTCCTTAGCATAGAATTAGCTTCTATTGTTGTTTTGGAAGGCCGTCAGCATGAAAAAATCAATATGATATGAAAAGGCTAATATGCTGTAAATTATATTATTATGACCTGGCCAGAAAAGCTACTCTATGACTTCATTCAGTTTCTGCTGTGAAAACAAGTCAGATTGACACACTGCCAAAAGCAATGCCATGTTTATTTATAAAATCATGAACCAAGGAAAATTGTAAATTGACTCACTAGTGCATGATTCAATTTTTAAAATAGAAAAAACTTCACATTTTAAACCTCCTCTTTAAAAGGAAAATCCCAATTTATTTTTTTTATAAATTCATGGCACCCGTAGAGCTCAACCATAGTACACTCTGTGGTAGCAAAATATTGTGGAAAAAGTATATATTTTAGATTTGGATAGATATGGGTTCAAATCCTGTATCAGCATCTCAGCATATTTTATCATGAACAAATTAAGCTTAATGTTCCTCACAATTTCCCCAAAGTATTACATGGAAGAATTAAATAAGGACACATTTATAAAATATTATGCATGGTACCTTGTAACCAAAAGCTATTCAAAAGCAGCTCATTTTCTACCCTATTTATTTTGGGGTAGTTTTCTTGCAGTTTCTTCTGGTTCTCCCCTCATAGTTTCACACTGAAATTTTGTAGGATTTTATAAGATTGCTCTGCCCTTCAACAAACAGCTTGCTTTGGGAAATTTGCTAATCATTCTTAGCTTTATCAGGTCAAGAGGACAGGAAGGTAACTTTAAAAGGATGATGACAGGGAAAAAAGAGACCTAGCAAATAAGAACCATGAGAATTGCAGGTTATCGACTGAAGCTGAACTCTACCCTGCAGACATACCTGGTGGTGAAAATATGTTTGGGGAATATTGAAGAGTTTGATGTCAGTCAATCTTCACAGAGTTCGTATGTGAAGAGTTCATCTTGTATTAAAGCAAACAAGAAAAACTATCCTAGAGGGCCGTGTTCTTTGATCTCTGGCATCTGCGCAGTCTATTAAAAAAAAAAATGCCATTATGAAGTCTGTTGCTTGCAAAACTTTCAGTCCTGGAGTCCTGACCTGAAGTCCTAAGGCCTTCTTCTTATACACTCCATCAGTCATCACGTAAATATCTACAGAAAGCATCCAACAGGAATCAAGAGACTAACAGAGTAAATGTGAAAACAGAAATGAGCAGTGTTGAAGTAGACCATTGGGAGGGAATAGGGAAGTTTCTACCAGGTTTTGTGCTTTCAGAGCCCCCAAATATTGATTTTTCTGCTTTCTGTAGGTAGGGCATCTATGTATTTCAATGTTTTTAAAAGCAAGACTTCAACAACAAATAGATTTGTTTAAAATAACTAAAGTTTTACTTTGAAATATAACTTTTTTGTAGTAAATTTTAGCAAAATTATATCAACATACAGTTTCATATAAACACACAGATATCACCTTCTTGCTCCTTTTAGGGAAAAAAAAAACTATTGAATTTCCTTTTGCAGTTTGACTAAAACAGGAGTTTACCTATTCTGTATGCATTTTTCTGCTGCTGCTTTCAGAGTTTCTCAATTTAGGAAATACTGACCCAACTCAGTTGTTCATTCTTGTCTACGTTCTTCTACTTATCCCATTTATTGAACTTTCATTACCAATATATCTTGCTTTATTCATAAATCAGGCAAATAGCGGACAAGCATTCATAGTCAATCTTTTTTCATCACTTGATACTTTAAAGAACTTCATGAAGTAGGTGTTGTCCCACTTGATTTACAAAGATGCTAATGAGGACAGGAAAGTTAATTGATCAGCTCCAGATCTTAATTTCATAGGTCAGATAGTCTGAATTTGAAATTGACAAACTGATCAAAAACAGGCTCATTCTATATTGTATCCTCAGCACAATTATATACAGACTTCCCTTACCTTCTAGTTCCCAGTAAACCCATTGTAAGTTGAAAATATCCTGAGTCAAAAGTGCATTTAACACACCTCGCCTGTTGAACATCATAACTTAGCCTAGCCTAATAGTTACATTAGCCTGCACTTGGGCAAAGTCATCTAACACAAAACCTAGTTGATAATAGTGTTGTATCATGAAAGTTATTGAAACCTGAAAGTGAAAAACAGAATGGCTGTGGGTATAGAATGGTTGTAAATGTGTCAGTTTCCCCTTGGGATCACGTGCCTAAGAGCTGCGGCTCACTACCACTGCCCAACATCAGAAGAGTATTGTACCATGTACATTGCTAACCTGGGAAAAGACCAAAATTTAAAACTTGAACTTCTGAATGTGTAGCACTATTGTACCATCCCAAAGTCATAAAATCGTATGTTGAACCATTATTAGTCAAGACTGTAAGTAACTACCATTTATCAGTGGCTTACTATTTGCTCATTAGGGAGATACAAGGATGAGTATGTGTGGTAGAATGTAGTCCTGAAGTGCATCAGAGAGTAATATGGAGATTTTCAGAAATTAATATTTCTGAGTGATATAAAAAATATTCTTTATGTACCAGGTTCTGTGGAGATAGACAGGAGAGGGCAACTACATTGTGTACATGTAGAAAAAGCTACAGGAAATATGCAGTTGCTTTCTAATGAGTTTTCCACACTAGACTGGTTCTTGTATCCCATACACCAGGTTCCTTGTATGTGTTTAATAAATACTTGTTGGGTTAATGAGTAAGTCAAAGGGTCAAATATCAGCTAGATTTTGCAGAAAGGGTAGCAATTATTAGCCAGGTCCAGAAGAATAGAAAGAGTTTTCCAAGTAGAGAGTAGCATGTAGAAAGTAAACAGGGAGCATATAAAGGGCTTAGTAAGGATGGGCTACAGTGAGCAACTTGTTCATCCATTCAACAAACATTCATTCAATGCTCACTATGTGCCAGGAACTGTTAAAGGGCCCAGTAGTGTGTCCAAATTATAATGCTTATGGAGAAGAATGGTAGAGGATGATCTCTGGGATATGGGTAATGGCTTTTTGTCTTGAAGATCAGGCTGATGAGTTTCATATACATTGAGAGCAGCATGAAGCAAGGTTTGGTTTTAAAAACTAACTAACCTGTGAGGAGTACAATACATCAAAGCTGACTTTTATCTATTTCATCAAACTTTACTTTGCAAAGTGTATTTTGCCATGAGAAAAGTAAATACATTCATCATACACACATACACACACACGCAAACTTAGAAAACAGGAGCAGAGTGATGTTTAGAGAGAGAGCACTGCTGGATGAGAGGGAGGTAAGATTGGTAAGAGCCTCCAGTCAGACTGATGGGGGCTAAGAATCATCCAGCAGAGCAACAAAGAGAAACCAACAGTGGGCAATAGTTCTGAGGTAGGAACAGTTCTATAGAAGGTCCTACAGTGGGATTGAGGTGATCCAAAGGCTGACTGGTTGTAGTGAGACAATACAGGAATAACAGAGAGACGGTGAGTCAGAGATGAAACTGACATTTCCTTTTTTAGACGTCAGCTCAGGGTGGGAGCGCCTGGGGAAAAACAAATATGGGTTTGAGGTTAAAGGAAGAGCATGAGCCCATTTTGGAATTGGTGGTTTGGGTTGCATTTAGCAGGCAGTCAAAAATACAGGTGTGAAACTTCTGAAAAAGACTGAGGTTGAAAAGGTATAATTAGAAGACTTCATAACAGAAATTTTGGCTGAAGCAGGAAGGCAGATGTGCCCACCCAAGGAGAAAGTGAAAAATAAGAGGAGAAATCAAAGCGTGGAAAGCCAACGGTTAATGGGAGAGAGAAAGGAGACAGGGAATGAGCAGGCAGAGAAAAAGGTGGCATTCTCACTGGAGCCTCTGCATAAGGCTTCTGATTACATTCGTTTACAAGCTTGGAAGAGCAATAATTAATGCTGATGAGCTGAGTTGCGTGCAGATCACAGATTCTGTTGTGCCCTTGACACTGGGAATTACAAGACTCCCTGAAGATCTGAAAACAAAAGCAGCCTTTGTGGAATTTGAAAGCCAACTTTATGAATAAAGCACTCAAGTTAGTCCAAATAGAGTCTGGGGACTTGGCTTCAACTCTTTTCAAAGAGAAGACTATTTCTCTAGTTGCTGCTGAGTATCCACTTTTGCATAATCTTTGGTGCAAATTAATCTTTGCAGATTACAATAGTTTGGTAGGATACCAGGACCCAACACTTAAAGGCCATAGGGTCTGCTTCTATGAGACCAGGAATGACTGAGTAAATGGGGTTTTCTCCAAAATGACTTGAAATGAAGAAATTCTTTTAAAAAAAAATTAATCAATTAACTACAGGAGGGAAAGAGCCTTTAGGTGTCTCAAAAGAGGCTTATTATCATTTCTCTCTCTTCTGTCTTCCTGTTGGCAGGTATTATAAAGATGCTGGTTGGCTTAGTTTAGGATAATCAGTTTTTTTAAGATTCTACTTATGAGAGTGAGAAGCAGAAAGAGAGGGACAAGTAGACTCCTTGCTAAACATAGAGCCTGATGCAGGGCTTGTTCCCAGGACCTGAAATCATGACCTGAGCCCAAATCAAGAGTCAGACACTCAACTGACTAAGCCACCCAGATGCCCTTAGAATAATCATCCCAATAATAAAATTGTTTGTTTCCTATTATATAAAGATTTTTTTTTTCTCAGCACTTTAAAGTTTCCACCAATTTATCTATTTGAGAAGACCTTCTACAAATAGAAATTCCAAAGAATGCTCAGGTAAATCAAGACCTTTCCTAAATCTGTCAGATTATTGTTGGCAATTAGGGACAGACTTGCTACTAGCATTATGGGTTAATCATTTATACATTCATGTGTGCTTTCCTTTCCAGCCTCCCTCTGTCCCCAATTAGCAGTTGTCCTCAGTCATCAGGGATGTCTAGAGGTCAGATCAGCATGCCTGTAGGTAACCCGTCTAGCCGTGGCTATAAATCAAGAGGCAGCATGATGGCAGGCTGTATTGAGTATGGAGCTGGGGAGGCCTAGGTTTCACCACCTAATTACTGTGTGTGTTTAGGCCAGTTTCCCATTTCTTTGTGCTTCCATTTTTGTTGCTTTGTTGGGACTTTTAATTTGTAATATAGGGATGGTGACAGGATTGGGGAAGGCAAGGAGACACTTTGTGTTCTTGGGTTGTCAAAAGGATTAAATTAGGTAATGCATAAATACATAAAATGATTCATTTGTGTTCTAGTACTCTACAGGCATACCTGCATTAGTAGAATCATCCATATATTCTAAAGCATTCTGTATTAATCTCTTGGTGTTTGCAAAATTCTTTTAGATAATTTAATCTTAGAATATTTGAAGTTATTTAATAGAAGGGTTATTATAATGGTACTTAATAGCACTTGCCTTCTATTTTCCTCTTAAATTCCTCTTGACCATCTGCCTATTGTCATTGGCAGGACTGGGCACTCAGACTTTCTTTTGATCTTTCCATAGTTTGTGACACATTTAAAAAGTTGATCTTTACAATTTCTTATTTCTTTCATATTTAGATCACTATGCTGTTAGTGTTTTACAAACAAGATCTCTTGAGCCAGACCACTGAATTTAATGCTGACTCCACTTCATTTATACTTTCTTTGACATTAAGCAAGTTATAAAAACCTTTGTGCCTCAGTTTGCTCATCTATAAATCAGCATGATAATAGCATATATTTTATATAGTTATGAGGATTAAATGATTTGGTATAGACAAAGTGCTTAGACACTTGCCTGGTGAAAAAAAGTTTTGCCATTAAGTTAAATCAGTCATCTTTATGAGTGATGACTCTATCACTTCAGTAACACTTTGGGAATAGAGATAAAGTCACTGTCATGCTACGTTTAAGTTAACTGATATAACCAGCAAATATAAAAGATATACAGATAGAAAAGATTTGAGTGGCTCAGTCATTGGGTGTCTGCCTTTGGCTCAGGTCGTGATCCCACATCAGGCTCCCTGGTCAACAAGAAGCCTGCTTCTTCCTCTCCCATTCTCCTTGCTTGTGTTTCGTCTTTCACTGTGTCTGTCTCTGTCATATAAAAAAGTAAACAAATGTTAAAAAAAAAAAAAAAGATTTGAAGTATTCTGAAATTATTTTCTCAATGGAGAGAAAAGGCTTATTTGAATAGTCATTCTAAATGATGATGTTGGAAAAAAACAAACAAACAAACAAACAAAACAAAACAAAATGATAATGTTGAGGTACACACTTGGGCCAAAAGCTCTAGGTCTTTCAAAAAGTGAAGAATCAGGACATTAATTTCCAGAGAACTCATCACTGACAAAATCTATTTTAGATGAAATTTTTTTTTATTTGTTTATTTCCCCTTAGAGTAAGTTCAAATGGTTTATTTGCAGAGCTAATAGGGGCCAAACTCAAACTAATTTTTCCTCTGGTCATCCTTTAATTGACAGATACTCCTATGTTTCTTTAGTTTCTGACTTCATTGTTTTCTTAGTGATTACCATTTTACAAAAGAAAAAATAATGATAATGTTGAAATGACTAGCATTAAGTACAAGAAAGGAAATGTAAAAAGAGCTAGGTAAAAATCTGCCCCTAGTCTACTCATTCATCATAATTTTTCCCATGATTGAATTATTTTGCTAAATTGTGACTTCATTTGTTCCCTTTTTCTTTGTTTGGTTAACATATATCCTTGTCTTTCATCCTACTCTCTTAGAATAAAATAGTAATCAATTTTGAGACCTGGGAGTGTCATTCAACACCTCTAGTACAACTCTTTTAAAATTGAAAAAAACTGGTTCAGAGTCACTTTGTGACCAATTTAAGATTATACTTACTGCTGGTTGCAGAACCAATCATAGGTTTTGGGTCTTCACCCTCTCAGATCTCATTTTTCTTCTGGCCACCCATATTCCCCTTCTTAGCATCATTGTTTTTAATTTGCTTTTTTTTTTAAATCTATTTTTCTTATGGTTTTTGTTATCTTTCTCAGTGCTTTATTTTTATCTTCATTATTTTTCTATCTACCAATCTCTGTGGAAGAGTGACACTGATGAATTCAATCTTTTTTTTTTTTTTAAGATTTTATTTATATATTTGGCAGACAGAGATCACAAGTAGGCAGAGAGGCAGGCAGAGAGAGAGAGAGGAGGAAGCAGGCTCCCCACTGAGCAGAGAGCCTGATGCGGGGCTTGATCCCAGGACCCTGAGATCATGACCTGAGCCTAAGGCAGAGGCTTTAACCAATTGAGCCACCCAGGTGCCCTGATGAATCCAATCTTAAGTAGAAAACACAGTTATGAAAAATTGAACAAAGAAATGACAAAAATATAGACCTTTTTCTATTTTTATGTTCAATTCTTCATTCATCATTGATTTATTCCTAGAACTTGGAGGTATGGGTTAAATCTGTAATTGCCTCAAAATGTGAATACTTTCTTTGGTTTGGAAAACCCATGAATATGTGTGTTGCTACTTCTACCCTTGAAGAACAATGCAGCAAGGTGAGTATTTAGCTATATTTTATTTAAATGACAATGTTAAATTCATCAATAAGAACTTCAAGCTATACATTTAGTCAACTACCCATAACTGAATTTTTAAAAAATTGAGCAAGTGGAAATAATATATCAAACAGGTGAGAGAAACAATTTTAAATGCATGTGCATACACACACACACACACACACACACACACACACAGAAGTGAGCTTTCTAATTAGAGTAAGGTTAAATCATAAGTCTATTTTATTATCAGAAACCTAACCTGAATAAGATACTGAGCTACTTTGAGTTTAATAAAGAGAGTAATTTGGTGGTCCAGTAATTTTAGGAAACATAATATAATTATGTATGAATTAGTTTATCAGGGTAGAGTTGTTGAGTTTTTAACTTATTTTTTTTAGTATAGAGAAAACATGTCCTATTTCATTCTGATTTAAATTTAACAAAAACACCAAATTTGGGGCATTTATAATTCACTATCCCAGCCCTAATAAAAGCATAGGATGCAAATTCTCAAAAAATAGAGGCTTCCTTTTCTTATCCCAGCATTTCCAGCTATTTATTTACATTAGCACATTTTTATTAGACTCTCCTTGACAGTGATTTAAATAAAGTTTACATGCAATACAATCTATTAATTAATTGACCTCAAGGTAATTTTGGACCTCCCTCTGTGAGCATTTTTTTTTTTAAATCTTATTTATTTAATTGACAGACAGAGATCACAAGTAGGCAGAGAGGCAGGCAGAGAGAGAGAGAGAGAGGAAGCAGGCGCCCCACTGAGCAGAGAGCCCGATGCGGGGCTCGATCCCAGGACCTTGAGATCATGACCTGAGCCGAAGGCAGAAGCCTTAACCCACTGAGCAACCCAGGTGCCCCGAGCATTTTTTTTTTTTAAGAAACTCCTTGGGTTCTTCTAGGTAGGTTTTCTAGATCTCTAACTTGCTCTTCTTTGTTGATAATTTTGTGGGTAAGAGAAATAACTTATACAAATGCTTAGTTATGTAGTGAAGTACTTATGGTCGTGATTTACAATTTCTCCATATGACATTGAAATAGTATGTAATAAACCACACAACAGATCACACATAAAGGCAATATTCAAATTTCAGCCACAAGTCACTTATAAGTTCATATTTCTATATTTTAGAATAATGTTTCAAAGATAGTGACCCCATATTCACTTTCCCCATAGGTGCTCCTCAAACTCAAACATATGCAAAATATCCCTGACATTCTGCTCTAGGAGATTAACAGTGGTTTTATAACCGTTTCAATCAATTGCTTACCTGTTAGACTCACAATGACTCAGAAGCACTGCATTCTCATGCTAGAAATCGGAAACAGACTCTCAAGTAAAATATAACCCATTTAGTGGCTCTTTAAAGCCTCACAGTAACATTTCTCTCCAGATTTTCCAAATTTCACTACAATCCATTTTAATGTGTATACATACTATATAGTTTTTCGTATGTGCTGCCATTTTTTTCTTAGCCAAATTGTAAAGTGCTTGAGATCTCTAACTTACGTGGTAGTTCTTTTCCCACATTACAGCACATAGCTTAGTGCATGACCCAGGAATAACTTCTTGAAAATGTACTCTATCAGGCTCCAAGTTACTTTAAGAATCACATATTCATTCACAAAGTGTTTGAGTGTCTATTCTACATATCACTGGGCTCTGGAGTTAAAGATCATGCTTCTGTCATTCTTAGTTGTATGACCTCGAGCAAGTTCCTGAACATTTCTGTATCTCCATTCCACATGCTTTAACATGGGGATAATTAAATTCTCTCAGGAACCAATGAGAAGGTCCTATTCACATAATATATGTAAGGTTTTGAGAACAATGAATATCTTACATCAAAAAACACAATTAACTATTGTGTTTTCTGTGACCATGAGGGGTGAGGATGATGAAATGATGTCAGAGACTGACTACATAAAATAGACAAAATTGTCCTTCTTTAAAGAAATTTGTTGTCCAGAAGTGAAACAAAAATGGAGACCACGAAGGGCAAGACAATATAAGCTAGGACTTTGCGGAATGAAATAGAAGTCTGGGAGAGGGATATACTATGCTTATTTAGGGAAGTCTGTAAAGGCCTCTCAGATGAGAGTGCATTAAAGAGATTCTTTAAAAGATTAGCAACTTGGCAAGTCTATTAGTTCTTATAAAATGGGTCACTGCATTTAACCAGAACTGCAGGTGCCAAGTAGAGAGGCTTGGGAGAACATGGATATTCTGAGATCCAAATAATTCAGGATCACAGGAGGATATTTTGAGAACGTGTGTTCTAGGAAATTGAAATAGGTTGGGGACAAGATAATGCTACTAGTAATAATAACAAAAGCTGTAGGGGCGCCTGGGTGGCTCAGTAGGTTGAGCCTCTGCCTTCAGCTCAGGTCATGGTCTCAGGGTCCTGGGATCGAGCCCCACATCAGGCTCTCCACTCGGCAGGGAGCCTGCTTCCCCTTCTCTCTCTGCCTGCCTCTCTGCCTACTTGTGACTTCTCTCTGTCAAATAAATGAGTAAAGTCTTAAAACAAAAAACAAAAAACAACAAAAAAAACCCACAAAAGCTGTAATAGTAAGGACATAACTATGGTTAGTTACTATTTTCAAGCACTATGCTAAATACCAGGTATACACAAATTCATTCAATTCTGACAATAACCCGATGAAGTAGGTACTTGATTATCCGCCATCTTACTGAAGGGGAAAACCATTGCTTATTGATACTGATGTGCTCAAACTGACACAGCTTTGAAGTGACAGACCAATTTTTGAATCCAGTCACTTTAGTTTTGATACAAAACAAAGATTCTTTTTAAAACGTTTTTATTTTAATTCCAGTGTAGTTAAAATAGATGTTATTTTGTTTTCAGGTACACAATGTGGGGATGCAACAATTCCATACACAACCCAGTGCTCATCACGACAAGTGCACTCTTTAATCCCCATCACCTATTTCACCCGTCCCCTCACCCACTCCCCTCTGGCAACCATTAGTTTGTTCTCTATAGTTAAGAGTCTGTTTCTTGGTTTGTCTCTTTTTCCCTTTGCTCATTTGTTTTGCTTCTGAAATTCTACATATGAGTAAAATCGTGTGGTATTCGTCTTTCTCAGACTTATTTTGCGTGGCGTTATACTTTCTAGCTACAGCTGTGTGGTTGCAAATGACAAGATTTCATCCTTTTTATGGCTGAATAATATTCCATTATATATATATATTTATAAAAATATACATATACATATATATATATAAATATACCAGTTCTTCACCCATTCACCTATTGATAGACACCTGAGCTGCTTCCGTAGTTTGTCTACTGTAAATACTGCAGTAAACATAGAAAGTACACGTATCACTTTAAATTAGTGTTTTTGTATTTTTGGGCTAAATACCCAGTAGTGTGATTCCTAGATCATAGGGTAGTTCTATTTTTAACTTTTTGAGGAACTTCCATACTGTTTTCCCCAGTGGCTGCACCAGTTTGCATTCCCACTAAGAGTGCAAGAGAGTTCCTTTTCCTCCACATCGTTGCCAACGCTTGTTGTTTCTTGTGTTACTGATTTTAACCATTTTGACAAGTAGGAGGTGGTAGTTTTGATTCACATTTTTCTCATCACGAGTGATGTTGAGCATCTTTTCCTGTATCTGCTGGCCATCTGTATGTCCTCTTTGCAGAAATGTCTGTCCAGTCTTCTGCCCATTTTTTAAATTGGATTATTTGGGGGTTTTTGGATGTTCGGTTGTATAAGTTCTTCATATATTTTGGATGCTAATCCTGTATTGGATATGTCATTTGCAAATATTTCCCCCACTCAGTTTGCTGTTTAGTTTTGTTGACTCTTCTGCTGTGCAGAAGACTTTTATTTTGGTGTAGTCCAATAATTTATTTTAGCTTGTATTTCTCTTGCCTCAGGAAACCTACCTAGCAAAATATTGTTGGGCTGATGACATTACTGCCTGTGTTCTTTTCTAGGATCTTTATAGTTTCAGGTCTCACATTTAGGTCTTTAATCCCGTTTGAGTTTATATTTGTGTATGGTGTAAGAAAGTGGTCCAGCTTCATTCTTTTGCATATGACTGACCAGTTTTTCCAACACAATTTTTTGAAGAGACTTCCTCCCCCCCCCCCCCCACTGGATGTTCTTAAAGATTAATTGACCATATAATTATGAGGTTTTTTTCTGGGTTTTCATTCTGTTCTATTGATCTATGTGTCTATTTTTATGCCAGAACCATACTCTTTCGATTAGTATAGGTTTGTAATGTAGCTTGAAATCTGGAGTTGTGATACCTCCAGCTTTCCTTTTTTTTTTTTTGAAGATTTTATTTATTTATTTGACAGACAAAGATCACAAGTAGGCAGAGAGGCAGGCAGAAAGAGAGGGGGGGAAGCAGGCTCCCCACCGAGCACAGAGCCCGACACGGGGGTTGATCCCAGGACCCTGAGATCATGACCTGAGCCAAAGGCAGAGGCTTTAACCCACTGAGCCACCCAGGCACCCCGGCCCTGGCTTTTTTTTTTGACATTCATGTTCATGATAAATGTTTCTCCATACCATCACCTTCAGTCTGCTGGTGACTTTGGGTTTCAAATGAGTCTCTTATGGGCAACATTTTAGATGGGGATTCTTCTTCTTTTTTCTTTTCTTTTCTTTTCTTTTTTTTTTTTTTTTAATCCACTCTGTCACCCTAGGTCTTTTGATAAAGGATTTAGCCCATTTACCTTCAACCTAATTATTGATCTGTATTTATTGCCACTTGGGTTACTTGTTTTGTGGCTGTTTTGTAGTCTTGTGTGGTTTGCTTTAATGATTTTCATATAAGTGATATGCTTTCTTTATTTTATTTTATTTTTTTAAATTTTTTATTTTTTATAAACATACAATGTATTTTTATCCCCAGGGGTACAGGTCTGTGAATCACCAGGTTTACACACTTCACAGCACTCATCATAGCACATACCCTCCCCAATGTCCATAACCCTACCCCCCTCTCCCAACCCCCCTCTCCCCAGCAACCCTCAGTTTGTTTTGTGAGATTAAGAGTCACTTATGGTTTGTCTCCCTCCCAATCCCATCTTGTTTCATTTATTCTTTTCCTACCCTCCAAACCCCCCACATTGCATCTCCACTTCCTCATATCAGGGAGATCATATGATAATTGTCTTTCTCCAATTGACTTATTTCGCTAAGCATAATACCCTCTAGTTCCATCCATGTCATCGCAAATGGCAAGATTTCATTTCTTCTGATGGCTGCATAGTATTCCATTGTGTATATATACCACTTCTTCTTTATCCATTCATCTGTTGATGGACATCTAGGTTCTTTCCAGAGTTTGGCTATTGTGGACATTGCTGCTATAAACATTCGGGTCCACGTGCCCCTTCGGATCACTACATTTGTATCTTTAGGGTAAATACCCAGTAGTGCGATTGCTGGGTCATAGGGTAGCTCTATTTTCAACTTTTTGAGGAACCTCCATGCTGTTTTCCAGAGTGGTTGCACCAGCTTGCATTCCCACCAACAGTGTAGGAGGGTTCCCCTTTCTCCGCATCCTCGCCAGCATCTGTCATTTCCTGACTTGTTAATTTTAGCCATTCTGACTGGTGTGTGGTGGTATCTCATTGTGGTTTTGATTTGTATTTCTCTGATGCCGAGTGATGTGGAGTACTTTTTCATGTGTCTGTTGGCCATCTGGCTGTCTTCTTTGCAGAAATGTCTGTTCATGTCCTCTGCCCATTTCTTGATTGGATTATTTGTTATTTGGGTGTTGAGTTTACTAAGCTTTTTATAGATTTTGGATACTAGCCCTTTATCTGATATATCGTTTGCAAATATCTTCTCCCATTCTGTCAGTTGTCTTTTGGTTTTGTTAACTGTTTCCTTTGCTGTGCAAAAGCTTTTGATCTTGATGAAATCCCAATAGTTCATTTTTGCCCTTGCTTCCCTTGCCTTTGGCAATGTTCCTAGGAAGAAGTTGCTGTGGCTGAGGTCAAAGAGGTTGCTGCCTGTGTTCTCCTCAAGGGTTTTGATGGATTCCTTTCTCACATTGAGGTCCTTCATCCATTTTGAGTCTATTTTCATGTGTGGTGTAAGGAAATGGTCCAGTTTCATTCTTCTGCATGTGGCTGTCCAATTTTCCCAACACCATTTATTGAAGAGGCTGTCTTTTTTCCATTGGACATTCTTTCCTGCTTTGTTGAAGATTAGTTGACCATAGAGTTGAGGGTCTAGTTCTGGGCTCTCTATTCTGTTCCATTGATCTATGTGTCTGTTTTTGTGCCAGTACCATACTGTCTTGATGATGACAGCTTTGTAATAGAGCTTGAAGTCCGGAATTGTGATGCCACCAACTTTGGCTTTCTTCTTCAATATTCCTTTGGCTATTCGAGGTCTTTTCTGGTTCCATATAAATTTTAGATTATTTGTTCCATTTCTTTGAAAAAAATGGATGGTATTTTGATATGGATTGCATTAAATGTGTAGATTGCTTTAGGTAGCATAGACATTTTCACAATATTTATTCTTCCAATCCAGGAGCATGGAACATTTTTCCATTTCCTTGTGTCTTCCTCAATTTCTTTCATGAGTACTTTATAGTTTTCTGAGTATAGATTCTTAGCCTCTTTGGTTAGGTTTATTCCTAGGTATCTTATGGTTTTGAATGCAACTGTAAATGGGATTGACTCCTTAATTTCTCTTTCTTCTGTCTTGTTGTTGGTGTAGAGAAATGCAACTGATTTCTGTGCATTGATTTTATATCCTGACACTTTACTGAATTCTTGTACAAGTTTTAGCAGTTTTGGAGTGGAGCCTTTTGGGTTTTCCACATATAGTATCGATATGCTTTCTTTAGTGATATACTTGTATTCCTTACTCTTTATTTTTTGCATGTCTATTACTGGTTTTTGATTTGACGTTATCACTTAGTTTGTACATATCTCCTGCTGTCTATATTAAGCTGATGGTTGTTTAATTTTGAATTCATTCTTTACTCTTCTCCCCTCCACATTTCAGATATTTGGTGTTATATTTTACAGCCTTTTATTCTGTGCTTCTCTTGACTGATATTTAGAGGCATACTTTTTTTTTTTTTTTTTTTTTTTTTTTGCTTTTGTGCTTCCTATTTTTCTTACTACTTCTTTTTATTTTCCAACCAGAGTCCCTCTTAATATCGTTTGTATTGCTGGTTTAGTGGTTATGAGTTCTTTTACTTTAGTTTTTCTGACAAACTCTTTATCTTGCCCTCTATTGTGAATGGTAGCCTTGCCGGCTCAATTATTCTTGGCTGTAGATTTTTCCCTTTCAGCAGTTTAAATATATTATACTATATCTTCTGGCCTGCAAAGTTTCTGCTAAAAAATCAGCTAATAGCTTTATGGGGTTTCTTTTGTATGTAATTGTTCTTTTCTCTTGCAATCTTTAAAACTCTTTTTCACTATTTTTTGCCATTTTTATCTTGGTGTGGACCTCCTTGGGTTGAATTTGTTGGGGGAATCTCTGTGTCCCCTGATGTCTTTTTCCCTCCCAGATTTAGGAAGTTTTCAGCTGTTATTTCTTCAAATATATTTTCTCCCCTGCTCAAAACAAAGATTCTTAAAAAGAATAAGAAATCTGTGCTGTATAGTTTTTAAGTAAAACATTTTGCTGAAAATTCTGTTAAAAATATCAAGTAAGTATTAGAAGTCATTCTTTGGGATCTTGAGTTTGAGCCTTTCTGCTCAGCCACTTAGATTGGCATCACTTTATGCAATTATAAACTTGAACATATAATTAATAATATAATTAATGAAATGTGGGGATTGTAGGGAAATTAAAGAAGGAAGAATATCTTGCTTTATTTTTCATAGCATGGAATCACTAAATACTAGACATAAAATGTATATTAAAAAATGTATCAAGCAAAACTTGTAATAGATTTTTCTTAGTGATACCTTTTTGTAATCTTAAATACTAATGACTACAAATTAATATGTATTTTTCTCAAGAAATATTTGTAGTATTTCACTTTCACTTTAACATGTTTCTTTGGCAGTTGAAATTAAATTTGATGATTTTTTAGTATCCTGAGAAGTGTAATAACAATGTTATGCAACATTTCCAAACATTCATATTTTTACCTGCCTTTTAAAATAAGGAAACACATCTGGAATTGTTTTCTAACTGAAAACACTTTTAAAGATTTATATATTGTCATTGGCATATTTTTTTTGTCTGATGATTTTATATTGCTTATGTAATTTGTAGGGTGAATGTGTAATTTAATACAGAATACATTTATTTAACATTTCATTTCCATCGTGGAGCCTGGATACCAAAAAAGAAAAAAAAAAAAAAAGTCTGTGTCACCTGTGTTGAAGCTCTACTTGGTAGTGAGTGTGGTTCTTTCTGTCCTAGCAGATCTGTTTCTCTAAGACCCAGCAAGGGGATCAAGCCCTGGCAGCTGCAGCAAACCAGAGTCAGGCAGGTACAGACTTTAGGATTCATTCTTTAATTCATTCTTCCTCTGACTCCAAACCCTAAGCAAAATCCAGCATTTTCGGCATTAACTCCTAATACCTCCTCAGGGCTCTACTTCTGTCTGCACTTGTAGCTTCTTTCTTCTTTGGAGATTAATCCCCACTACGTGCTGAGTTCTCTGGTTCATTACCACACCCCATCCAGGGCCTCCCTCTGTAAGGAGTCCTCATTCAATGCTAACATTAGGCTTTGTCTCAATTTACTCTTCGCAGGTGGCTTCAGGGCTCTGATAACTCCACAAAGGGGACACTTGAGTATGGCAGACTTCAGGGGAGAAAGGGTAGCTTTTGTTTTCATACCTGGTAACATCTGTGTCTTCCTTGATGGTGTCTGCCTCAGGGTAGTAGAACTTATTAGGTGTACTGTTCCCTAACAGTAATGGTAAGAAAGAGTTTCAGAACTTTTGAGGTTTTCTTTTTTCTCTTCCTATCCTCAGCCCACATCTATGAATGTCTGAGTGTTACAATGACAGTGGCATGATGATTAAAACCAAAAACAGCAGGGACACTATCTATTATTTCTTTCCCCTGAATCCTTGGGTCACAGATATACTTAGAAGTAGTGTGCTACTTGCAAGGCACTAAAGCTCTGGGGTAAGGCAAGAAATTCTCCAGTTAGGATTAGGTTCAATAAACTTAACTGCAATTAAATTTTTCTGCAGCATCATTGACATTGCTTAATTGATTCACAACATGACTTCAAGGGCCTTAGATACAAAAGGAGAAAGAACTGACATCACAAAACTACACCTGATTCTTCCCAGAATTCTACAGGATAGAAATATCTTTTTTTTTTCTTTAAATAAAACATCTACCTTAGCTGAACCAGGTTATATACTAGGGCTACAAGAATATAGTCTATGGACACAGACTTGCCCTTAAGACCTGCTATCCAGTGGAGCAGGGAATCAGAAAACTAAAATCCAGGGAGGTAAGAGCAGCAAGGAGAGAGTGTTGAGAACCTTTGGGAAGAGCATCCTGACAAAGCCTAGCGGTCAGGGAGTCTTCCCAGGAGAGAGAACGTCTAAGCTGATGCTTAAAGCTTCCACAGGAATGAGCCAAGTGAAATCTAATGAAATCCTCAGGGAGGAGATTATGTTTAAACTTCTCAGAATTGTTGTGAATGAAGGTGCTACCTCTTTTCTTTTTGGAGCTTGTCTCCTCCCTGAGGCAATTACAGAAGCAAATTTTCCTGCATAAAAAGGAATCCACAGGGGCTAGTTTGCAACTTGGTTGGTCCATTGAAAACTGGCAACCAAACCTACAGATAGGGGAACTCTTCAGAGACCAAGAGGGAAAAATAACCAGGCCCTGGACTATCTCAAGATTCCTGTTTGTCCCCTGACTGAAAAGAAAAAGAAAGAGAAAAAACAACCCACACACCAGTGAGCTGAAAGCAAGGTCCCATATCAAAGAATCTTTCCCCAGAGCTACAGAGATGCTGAGCGAAGTTGTTGGGTTATCAGTGCTGTGAATAAGTGGTGTCAGCCTTGACATTTTCTTGCTGGCAGAGACAGAACACCCCTGAGGAAAAGACACTGATCTTAGTTTTGTTTATTCAATTGGGGGCGACGTCTTGCCATGTTTTGATAAATGTGTTTATAAAGTGAAAGGGATATGCTTATTGTGCTGCTTCTGCTTATTGTAATGTTGGTGGTACTGTCTGAATTTCAGAGTGGGTCCCGAGTGATGCATATTTAAAACAGGAAACCATCAGGTAAAAATTACTGTGGCCAATGCCTATTAAGATATGTTTGGCGATACCCCTCAAACCTTCTTTCCCCATTAGCCAGGCCAGGCTGTATTTGTATAAGATTTTAAGAAAGACGCCCTTTTCCCTGTAATAGCTGGTCATTGATGTATGAAATTCCCTTAAGTGAGATAAACTTTTTATTCTGCAGGCTGCTGCTGAGGCTCAAAATGCAAAATAGTCCTGGGGAGATAAAGCCTTTGATTTTAATACTTTCCTGTGAGTGAATTTAATGAACTCTTATCTTTTAAAAGCAAATTTTAAAATGTGTATAAGGACTGGGGTGCTTGTGTAAATGAATGTGCGTGTGGGACGGTGTAGGAGAGGGAAAAGAAGAGGGCAGTTTACTGGAAGGAAAAAAAAGACCGAGAGTTAATCATGACTGAGGATTCTCCCAAGATTTTTGGGTGAACAGTGTTGGACAGGTGCCATGTTGCCTTTCTGCATTTTAAATGGGGTAATATTAAAAACAAAGCAACAGATATGTAAATAGCTAACTAGCAATGGGGTAGATTAGAGAGGAAGGCAGATTCTCTGCACGGAGAAAGCTCTTGGCAGTACACACACCCTGCTTGAGTACCACCATCCTACTGATGTAGGAGGCCTGCGAGACCCTCACTTTCTGGGAGCGTTCAGAGTAAACTGGAGTCAACACCAGAAGAACTGAAAGTAGAGTGTTGAGAAGAGAAATATGAGTTTTTCCTCATCAGTGATAGTACTTCCTAAAATATTCTTCCTCAACAGGGATCTGCGGAGGACGAGAGAGTAATTTCTTTCCACAAGATAGAAAACACATATGTAATGAATCATCTTGCACAATTATTAACTTATCTGTTTGCATACGTATTACAAATATTTGTCCAATTTTAGAGGACACTTATGTTTTTTTCTTTCTTTTATTTTTCTCCTAATGATCCTCTAGTAAAATCCTCCTGACACATAGGAGGGAGGGAATGGAAGATAGTAATTTCAAGGTGTTAATTTCAGGGTACATAGGGAAGGAAGTGGATTCCAGTATGAGATGCACCTACAGCTCCAGAAAACAAAACAATGGAATAAAACTTGTTTCTCTAATTGCTTTGTAAAATAAGTAGGTCTGCCTTATACAGTTTTCTCGTAGACTGCTTAGTGTAATCTTTGTATTTGTTTGCTTATTTATATTCAGGTAAGTTTACAATATTTTAGAGGATGTTCATGGTTTCAACTTTAGAAGAGTTTAGGACATCTTGATTGATAGGAAGATAGACCCAGGAGAGTTCTAGATATATCTTGGTTTTAATGCTGAAGTTTGTAGAATATTTATTCTGACAAATATATATTTATATATATTGTATATAACAGACAAATATTGGACTTTAAAGAAGAGCTGGGAATAAGTATAAATGATTGATTTTCCTTTTTTGGTAATAGGAAGCCAATAGCTACTGATTAAGATGGAAATGTGTGAAAATCTACATGCAAATGCATACCAAACAAAAAACAATGATCCCCATAAATTTAACAGTTTTTATATTTGACTTTTTATTTTAGAGAATCCATCATAAAATATGGCCAATGAACCAAATCTATTCTGCCATCTCTTTTTATACATAGTCTTATTGAAACATTTATACCCATTCTATGTATTGTCTATGACTCTTTGATAGCATATTTAATAGTTTTAATACATTTAGTGAGTAGTCTAATTAATAGTTTTAATGCAGTAAGTAGTCTGCAAAGCTGAAAATAATTATTCTCTGGTCCACTGCAGACCCCTGTTGAGGTAGAATATTTTAGGAAGTACTATCACTAATGAGGAAAAACTCATGTTTCTCTTCTCAACACTCTACTCTCAATACTTCTGGTTACCAAATTGTAGTCCCCCCACCCGACACACACAGAGCTGAGTGTCCTACATTTAACTCAGTTCTGTCCCTATCTCCCTGAAGATACCAGGAACCAAAACTAAATATTATAACTGAAGAGGACACTATGGCTTTTATCTGTTTAGAATATTACAAGGGTTTTAGGAGCTCTGGACCAAGAATGAGGGGGAAAACCAAAAATATTGTTCTCCTTAGAAATCACATTTGCAATCTAGTTTTACTTCAGTTACATTTTTATTGTTATGCTCAAGGAAATAACATTATGCTTTTAATATAAATAGAGATATAAAATTGCAAAGATACATTAAATTATCTTTTTTTAAGATTTTATTTATTTATTTGACAGAGATCACAAGTAGGCAGAGAGGCAGGCAGAGAGAAGGGGAGGGAAGCAGGCTCCCTGCTGAGCAGAGAGCCTGATGTAGGGCTTGATCCCAGGACCCTGAGATCATGACCTGAGCTGAAGGCAGAGGCTTAATCCACTGAGCCACCCAGGCACCCCTTTTTAAAAAGATTTTTACTTAGAGAAAGCACATGCACACTTGAGCTGGGGGAGGGACAGAAGGAGATGGGGAGAGAAAAATCTTAAGCAGACTCTGCACTGAGTGCAGATCCCCCATAGGGCTAAATCTAAAGACCCTGAGATCATGACTTAAACTGAAATCTGGAGTCAGAGGCTTAACTGACTGACCCAACCAGGCACCCCACATTGGAAGATCTTATACATAAGACCTCTGTGCCTTAAAAAAAAATGAATATGTAAGATTTTTAGCAAAAACTGTCAAATGAATTAGACATCAGATTGGGTTTGGGCTGTCCCTACTCAAGTCTGCCTTTTGTTTTTCTGGTAGTAATAGCTTATGTGACTCTGGTAGCCAAGCTACCATGGGTAATGTTGGGACAGAAGACTTCTCTTCACAGTGGATTATATATTTGCTTGCTTTATTTTCCTCAATTTGAAGACTATTTTCCAAAGTATGAGGAACTAAAACCTAGAAGTTTCTTATTTGAAATCCTAATTATAGATGCAGTCTTAATGAAAATAAACTTGATCTTTCCTGAAGAGCCCATTGAATTCTGCCCCTATAATAATGTGGCCTGGAGTGTTTTTACAGGTCTAGAAAACTTTCTTCAAGTTGATTTTTATGTAGTCACTCATTACACCCTAATAAATAGGAGTCAATACAGCCGTACCTCAGAGATATTGCAGATTTGGTTCCAGACCACTGCAATAAAGCACTTCAAATGATATTTTGGTTTCTCAGTCATATAAAAGTTATGCTTACACTAAACTGTAGTCTGTAAAGTGTGCAATAACATTATGTTTAAAAAAGTACATACTTTTGTTTAAATATACTTTTAATTTAACTTGTATTTTTTTAGAGGGAGCAGGGGCATAGAGAGAATCTTAAGCAGGGCCCATGCCCAGCATGGATCCCAGTGTAGGACTCAGTCTCACAACCCTGAGATCATGACCTGAGCTGAAATGAGGAGTTGGACACTCAACTGACTGAGCCATCCAGGGCCTCAAAAATGTATATACCTTAATTTAAAAATACTTTATTTAAAAAAAAAAAAAAAAGCTAGCAATTATCTGAGCGTTGGGAAGTTATAATCACAGATCACCATAGCAAATACAATAATGAAAAAGTTAGAAATATTGTGAGACTTACAAAAATGTGATACACCAAATGAGCAAATGCTATTGGGAAAAAATGGTGCCAATAGACTTGTTCAATGCAGCGTTGCCACAAAGCTTCTATTTGTAAAAATTGCAGTATCTGTGAGATGGAATAAAGTGAAGAATGATAAAATAAGAAATGACTGTATGTAGATTTATGTTACAGTTTTTAATGCTGCTGCATAGGGCGGACAATTTTGTTGGGAAGGAAATTTTTTCCTCTACCCTTCTAAATTCTTTTGGCCGGTCTATTAATTGACATAAGACAGACTATTGGGAGAAAAACAACTTTAATTTCATACATATGGGGGTTCCACAAAAAAATGATGGGGTCTAAGTTGGGCAACTGAGACTTATATGCCCTCCTGAGGTAAGGAGGTAAGGAGGAGTCTAGGGCTTCAGAGGGAAGGAACACAATTCACAGGAAGATGGGAAGAGGAAATGTTTGGTAAACACATGCTTGTCATGCCCCGTAGAGACAATATGATACAGAGGGGGAATCTGAGCCTAGCCTTGCTAGGTTTCCCCTAGTTTACTATACCTGCCACCCCTACCTCACACTCTTTATAATTCTCTCTGGGGATAGTTCCCTTCCTGTACCAGGTCCTCTACCTAAAATCTTAGAGACAGTGAAGGGGAAGGTAGAAAGCTCTTCCTGAATCTTTTGGGCCTTGATTATCCTCAACTCAAAATCATCCACATGCCAAAGTAGCACATTTGGGGGAGGTTCATTGTGAACTCCTTCAGTTGGAAAATCTTACAAAAACTTGTTAAGGTAAGGGTGCCTGGGTGGTTCAGTTGGTTAAGCATCTTGCCCTCATGATCCCAGGGTCCTAGGATCGAGCTCTGCATCAGGCTCGCTGCTCAGTGGAGGTCTGTTTCTCCCTCTGCCCTTTGCTGCTCCCCTTGCTTGTGCTCTCTCTCTTTCTCTCTCTGTCAAATAAATAAATAAAATCTTTGGGGGGGGGGACTTGTTAATCTAAATGAAACACACTTTCCAAACTTTTTTTTTTTTTTTTACAGGAGGACAACACATTCAGTTTTATTTCAATCAAATCACAACACTTTCTTTTCCAACCGCTGCAAAGTGCATCTACAATTTGCTATTACAGATCCACTTTTAAAAGGTTTCCTGACATTCCTGACATATTTTTCCCCCCAAACAGAGGAATATTCCCAAATTCTTCCTCAAGTAAAAATAAAAACTCCATTCCAGTAAATGGTAATACATGAAATTACAGTAAACCAGACATTTAAAAGGACAGCCAAAAAAGTCTTCCAACAGTTTATTAGAAAGAATGTAGACGTTAAAAAAAAAAAAAATCTCCACTGTCATGAACATAAATTGAGGTTTTCAGCCTGGGACAAGCTGAATCAAAAAAAGAAATAAAAAATCCAATAGTGTATTAACATTTTTTTTTCACTCATTTGCCATACTGACAATGTAAATACAATTTGGTCTAAATGTACAGACTCTCAAGCAACAATGTACAGCCTTTCTTCATCCTCCATGCTAAGAGATGTAAAAGTTTAAGGGTCAAACAATACCAAATGTACAGGCTTCAAAACCATCTAAGTTAGGGCATTTGCTAGTTTTAGCTAAGATACATCTGGAACACTGACAAGTGATTACTTACAATAATGTGAAGTAAATTCTTTGAAAAATAAAAACTTTAGTGGAATAATCCTGGAGGATATACCAAAGGACAAGTTACCAAGATTAAGGTATCATCCAATTTGTTTCATCAGCCACTTTTGAGTCCATTTTCTAAAATCTAAAATTTAGTTATCTTTCTTCTAAGCCAAGAGCTTCCTATCATGTTGGTATCTATGTTATGAAGTAAAGGAAATTGAGGTGAAATGTTTTTATTTATCACAACTGCTATGTCAATTGCCTAGGACCTCAACAGCATCATGGAAGTTTGGGGAAAGTTCATGCATAAGGTTATTGCCTTAGCTGACTTAAAACTGCCCCATACAATGGTACGTATCAACCCTTAGTAAAGCCTTTAAAAAAACAAACAGGTTGAAAAATGGGTTAAAGGAGGCAAATACAGCATCTGCCTTTAGAGCTATCGACTCAGGAATTCTCTCAATTATGAAATCTTGCAGAGAAGTTACTTTTCTTTTCTCAAAATCCGGTGATGACACCATTCTTTACTCCAGATCTGGCATTTTTTCATCATCACTGTTTTGTGAATCATCATCTGCTCCATCTACTTCTGGTAAATCTACATCCTCATCACCACCCATGTTGTTCATCATCTCAGAGAAACGATCAAAATTAGACACATCTTCATCTGCATCATCTCCCCAGTCTTTCAATTATTGAAGTCCACACCAAGCCAATTAAGCGTTGCCCTTTCTTTCGTTAACCGTGGCCATGACTGGCCAGACTCGCCCTTTCGTAAACAACATAAAATTGATCTGTCCGTTCTTTTATGCTTGGAATCATTTGGATCAATACAGTGAAAAAGATCGATTTCATTTAAATGTTTAAAATGATCACTTCCTCCAAGACAAGTGAACCTAAGTTTGGATTTTTCAAAATTTACGTTAACATCTTTACTGTCTTCAACACAAAAGTCAACGAAGACGTAGTGCCTTCGATCGTACCACTTTGCAGAAGCAGGCTGCATCGGGAACGGGGCAGGGGGACGGGCGAGCGGGTGGGCGGGCCTCTCAGGCGGCAGGGGCGGGGCAGTCGGCTCGTCTCCGGTGGCGACTCGGCGTTCTCTTTTCTTCCGGGTCGCGACCTCTTCTCGCTTCCCTCAGACGAGGGCGGGCTCGACCTGGGTCCCCAGAATGCACTGCGCGGAAAGAGCGGCTCCTCCGGTCGGAGAGAAGAGCAAAGTGTAGGAAAAGGGGCGCGAGGACGGAGAATCCACTTTCCAAACTTTTAAAAAATAATTTTTTTAAGAGATTTTATTTGAGAGAGAGAGAAAGAGCGAGCGCAAGTGAGCACAAGCAGGGTGGAGAGGGAGAAGCAGGCTCCCCGCTGAGCAGGGACCCTGATGGGGGACTGGATCCTGGGACCCTGAGATCATCCCCTGAGCTGAAGGCAGACACTTAGCCAACTGAGCCTCTCAGGCACCCACTTTCTAAACTTTTTGTTTCTTGTTTTATCAATCCTATTTGTATATAGGCTTAGAAATAATGAGAAATCATGTTATTAAAAAAAGTGTAATGTCATTGAGAAGTAAAAAACTTTTCAGCAACCGAGTGATTTGACAGATTTAAAAAAGGAAATAGGAGTTTCAAGGGTGAATCATATTTAAATATTTGAAACTGTTACTATCCGATTGGAGTGCTGCCTATCTAATGTGGAAAGATGGCAGAACAAGCCACCCCAAGATATGCCACTTTGGAATAAAGTTAATTTTGAACTAGACATTTGAAAAACAGCAGATACAAAAGGGACAAACTGTGCTCCCTGTATGAGAAGAAAAGAAACTTGTCATCAGAGATGGGGAGTGAAAGCCAAGAAAATCTGTACAAACAGACCTTGTTAGAATAACTTTTGCTTGTCTTTAGCCTCAGACATTTTAGTTCCTTTCCGCTAATTTCCACTCTTTGTTCAACCTCCAAGATAAGCATTTAGGCTTTGCCACTTCATTTGGTTTTCATTTTCTTGGGTGGGGTGCTCCCATGTACATGTAAAAATATCTATGCTTTTCTCCTATGAATCTGTCTTGTGTCATTTTATTTTTCAGGCCCTAAGATAGTAAAGGTAAAGTTTTGCCCCTGCTACAAAGTTTGCCTCTGTTTTGTATTCATAGTTGAAAAATGAAATTAATGCAAATAGATTAAAAATGAAAACTTGGACTTCATACACATTCCTTACTTTTCAGTACACTAAAACGTAGTACAGGGATGCCTATGTGGCTCAGTCGGTTAAGTGTCTGCTTTTGGTTCAGGTCATGATTTCAGGGTCCTGGGATCAAGCTCCCTGCTCAGCGGGGAGCCTGCCACTCCCTCTCCCTTTGCCTGCCACTCCCCTTGCTTGTGCTCTCTCTCCCTGTCAAATAAATAAATAAAATCTTAAAAACAAAACAAAACAAAACCATAGTGCAAGGAATACCTGACAGTTCTTTTAATAATGACAAAAGTCATATAAAAATTACTTTAAGGTAAACAACTCCTTTCACTCGTAAGATATTAAATCTAGGGTTTCCAAAAGTATCTTAGGGGAGGGATGAAACCTAGAAATTAATAAATGGTTTCCGACTACAGACGTTATATATTGATATTCAAGTTGTACCAAAACAAAAACAAAAACCCCTAATTAAAAAGGGCAAAGTGTTTTGAGTATAAGAAGGTGAATTTTCTACTGTAGAACTATATACAAGCATATGACTGTCTCTTGATAATCTACACTTAAAGACAGAGTTACATTAAGACAGCAAAGGTCTGTGATGCTTCTTGACGACATTTTCCACTTAATGGTGGTGAAACAGTTGGTAGACAATGCAAATGTTACATTTGTGCTAATGTTATTGTGCTCAGAGGGTCACAGATACTTAACCACACAGGATGGAGCAGAAGAGATTCTGTTAACAAACTAACCATCTGTAAAAGAACTGACATTAGAAATGTATAAAGATCTAGTTGCAAATGGTCAGATAATTTATATCTTTACTTCCCTTTTCCCTTATTTAATGAGGTAAAATTTACATTAAGAAGGAGCTTAAAGTATGGTATTTCAAGTGTTTGGCTCAGTGAAGGTTTAAATATGCAAACACATGTTTTATTAGATGCAAGAACAAGATCTGCATTTCCAGCCGCTAAAAGGGATCTCTTATCCTTTGCATATCAGTACCCCCTAAAGGAACCACTGTTCCAGCTTCTCTTGCTGTAAATTGATCATGAGACTTCTTGAAATTCATATTTAATAAATCACATTATATGGAATCTTTTGTATCTGGCTTACGTTGTTTAACCTAATATCGGTAAGTTAAAGCTATGGTTTTTGTTCTTGTATGTTGCAATAGTTTATTTTTTTCTTCTGTTTACTATTGTGTAATATAAAATGTATGTATACTTCAGTTTGCTTATCCATTCTACTATTGATGAATATTTTTGTTTCAATTTTGGGTTATTTAAATAAAGGTATGAACACTCTGGTGTGTCTTTTGGTAAGCAAGTATGTTCACTTCTCTTGGGTATCTATCTAGGATTGGAATTGCTTTAACAAATACTACCAGTTTTCCACTGTTTTACCATCCTACACGACCACCAGTAATGTGGCAGAGTTCTAGAACTTTGACAACACTTGGTGTTATCAGTCTTTTTAATTTTAGTCATTCTAGTGGGCGGTTTTTAATGTGTATTTCCTTTATGAGTAATCATGTTGAACTCCTTTTTCATGATCATTAGATAGTTAGATGTGCTCTTTTTAAAGGGGATTTCAAGTTTTCTCTCAATTTTTGTCAGATTTTTATATTTATTGATTGCTTAAATTCACAATACTTGGGAGTCTTCTGGTTACCTTTTTTTAAAATTACTTTCAGTTCAGTTTAAGACCTATTTGGTCAAAGATCATTTATGTTGTTAAGTACTTTGATAATGTTTACTATATAGCCCAGCATATGACCTGTGTTATTAAATGGTTTACACACACTTCAGAAGAATGCATAGTCTGTGGTTATTGATTATAATGTTCTGAAAAGCAATTAAATTGGTATAAGAGCTTTGTTGAAATCTTCTCTATCTGAAATGATTTGTGTCTGCTTCTATCATTTGTTAGGGAGGTTTATTAAAATATCCAGCTATGGCTGTGGATGTGTCTGCTTCTCTTTTTATTTCTGTCAAATTTTGTTTTTTGCACTTTGAAGAATTATTATAAGTACAAATTTATGAACTCTTAGTCCTTTTTAATTTAATGTTTTGCCAAAATGAAACATCTCTCTATATTTTTAATAATTCTTCTTCCCTTGGAATCTTTTGTATCTGATGTGAATAAAGCTGCAACGGCTTTCTTTTGATTAGGATGTTTCTCTTGCTTAACACTCTACCTGTGTCTTTGGGTTTATAGCGAGTCTGTTATAAAAAGTGTAAAGGTAGATTTGCATTTTTTCTTGCCAATCTGACAGTATTTTAGTACTATTTATTTATATTTCAGGGCACCTGGGTGGCTCAGTTGATTAAAGCCTCTACCTTCAGCTCAGGTCTTAATCCCAGGGTCCTGGGATTGAGCCTGCATCAGGCTCTCTGCTCAGCAGGGAGCCTGCTTCCTTCCCTCTCTCTGCCTGTCCCTCTGCTATTTGTAATCTCTGTCTGTCAAATAAATAAATAAAATCTTAAAAAAATACTATTTATTTATATTTAAATAGAGATACTTGAGTATAAGTCTACCCTCATGCTATGTATTTTCTTTTGTCTCATCTATCCTTTCCTGTCTTTTTAAAAAGGTGGGGAGTACATCCTTTTTAAGATTGTTATTTATTTATTTGACAGAGAGAGAGTGTAAGCTTCCTGAGAATCCGTTTGTTTACTGATGGATACCCCAGAGCTTAGAATAATGTCTCCTGCTTAGCAAGTGTTTAGTATGTGTTTTGCTTTTTGAATGAGCTAATAAAGCTCTATTAAAGATGACCTTTTAAATTTGAAGGTGCTTAGGAGATGTTACTAGTAAAAATTATTCTGGGACCTAAGTTGATTGTGCAACAACCATTTCAAGTTTGACAGTTGCTACACTAAGTGAAAAGGGTTCTAAAGGAGTCTTACCTCTCAAAAGTACCAGAACGACTTGCATGCCTCCACTCAACCATGAGAAAGCTGGAGATAACCAATCCTGTAATTTTCCTAGAAAGGGGGCTAAGTGGTGGTACCTGGCAACTATCACTCATGGTGACCTACTGCATATATTCTTTGAGGGCTTAATATTTAATTATCATATCAATTTTGTAATAAACCTTTTCCAATACCATTTTTATATGGCAGCATAATATCTTACATCTGTCATGGTTTATTGAACCAATCCTTTCTTTAGTTTGTTTCAGAATTTTCGTGTTGTAAATAATGCTGAAACAAATATCTTAATGCATAAATCTCTGCTCATAGTTCACATTTGTCATCAAGAACAAATTAGGAATTTCCTTGTGAAAGAACTGTTAGATCATATTTTTGTGATTTTAAATTCTTTAGTACTGTCTATTTCTACCTTTAATTTGGTTGATTTATTTCTGTCATAGCATTGTCAGGGAAGATGATGGGTTAGTTTTTAATTTTATCTGAAACTCCTTGCAAGTGAATTCTATCAATCTTTTATACCTAAAAATAGTTGGAGTGTAAAACTCCAAGTCTCCTTAAAGAATAGACAATAATCTTCGAAATAGATGATCATTATTATCTTTCTAAAATGTGTTATTCGCATCTTTAAATGGAAAATAAAGAGCATACACTTATATCCCCTTAGTGACTCAGGCCATTATTACGAAAATCAATTAGCGATCTTGCATTTGGTGTGGTTAAAAGTGTATCCTCTTTGGAAATAACCAATACTTTGAGAGCACCGTTCTTCTACATTAGCAGCTGTGTAATATTGGATAAGCTTAACCTTTTTCGAATTTCATGTTTTTGTTTCCTGTAAAATGAAAACAGTATGTACCACAAGAAGCTGATATGTTGTTTAGAAATAATACATATGAAATGGTCTCAGTCATGGCAGACTCACTGCAGAGGACAGTAAATGACAGCTCTGAAGGAGATGGTGTTGTGCTTGAACACATAATGTATGGGCCTGCTTTTCACTGCAATAAATATTTCCTTTGCATGTGTGGCACGTGTATGTGTGCAAATGTATATGTATGTGTGTATTTATTTTATGTGTTTTACCTGTGTCTGTATTTTTCTAAGTGCATGTGTGTGTGTACATACATATGTGTATACACATGCATTTTTCCCCTCCACATCTGCTGTTGGTGATAATCTGTCCTGGCTGTCAGCATACTGCCTAAGCAATCTCTCCTAGTCTAATTCATTCCATTCAACTTCAAGTTTGGAAACCAGAGCCTCCTTAGCAGTACTGTGTTTAGAAAAGGAATAAAAAGACCTTAACTGAAGCTGTGAAGGTAAGTAATCTGAGTAAAGTTATTAAGCTCTAATGCTTTTGTTTTCTTACCCTAGTTATTAACGATCATTTTTATTCCACTTCCTGTGCCACTGGTGGAATTGTGAATAAGTGGGTTTTTGAGATATTTAGGTTTCAAATCAGTGATATTAAGCTATAAATATTATTCATCTAAGAATTTGGTCATTTTTTTATGATTTTATTTATTTATTTGACAGAGAGAGAGAGATCACAAGCAGAGATCAGAGAAGCAGACAGAGAGAGGGGGAAGCAGGCTCCCCGCTGAGCAGAGAGCCCGATGATACGGGGCTCGATCCCAGGATCCTGAGATCATGACCTGAGCCGAAGGCAGAGGCTTAACCCACTGAGCCACCCAGGCGCCCCAAGAATTTGTTCATCTTAATTGGGTATTTATTCTTCAGCTCCTGGAACACCAGTTTCCTACTCCAAGTCCTATGTGTCTAACTTGTGTCAACCCTTAAGAAATTAAGTATAAGAATTGACTCAGCAGTCTGCTAAAGATTTCAGAACAGTGTTTCTGGTGATCTAACTCTTCATTTATGGCCTTATTGTGTCCTTAAAGTTTTACACCCCATAGTGAGCGTTTTTAGTTAAAATGTAGATTTATACTCAACTTTCCCCTAGTCTTAAATTAAGACTAACTCACTAGGAAACAATGAAGTAATAAGAACAGCAAAAGGAGACGAAGTGAGTGAAAACTCAAACTGGTACTCCTCCCCTATTTTTGAGGTCCTTTGAGGTCTTCCTCCAGAGTCGTGTTAAGTTGGGTCTGCCTGCATGACCAAGACTGGAAGCATGAGCCATTTATATCCGAGCACTAGGGAAACAGGACCAAATGGATAACTTGTGGGGTCCAGTGAAAGATGCAAGGGAGGGGGGTCCCTTGTTCAAATGACAATCAGGCATGGTTGTTTGTAAAGCTGACCTGTGAGGGTGAGCACTTCCCTGTGGTGGCCCTGGGGTGACTTCTTATAAGTTAGAATTGTGCAAAAGAGGGGGAGGGGGAGGGGGAGGATTATCCTTTATTGATCTTTGTGTGTCTGCAGCTTCCTTGACACTTACTTAATTCTCACAGTAACTCTGCTGGGCAAATGTTGTCATCACATTTTTACATGTGGGAAATAGAGTCAGGATGTTTGTCAGGGTCCAGGAAGTTTCTTGTTCTTGGGTCCCCAGCTTTTCCCACCATTTCCCCTTTCCCCATGCCAGCATCTGCTGAGCTGCTCTTGCATTACAAATGCATGCACTGCTGGGATCCAGGCTCAGATAACACTATAAAGGTCTTTCCAACTCTGGGTGTAGGTGATTCTGAAACACAGAATTGAAAACAAGGTATCTCAGGATCTGTGGTATTTGGACACTGTGACTAGGCCACATTTGGATTGTGTGACTAGGCCACATATCTAATTAATTAGCAAAGATCTACTTCGTGATTCACATCTGAAACCCATCAGCTACCCAGGCTTTGTGTCTGTAAAAATGTCACACCTATTCATTCTTTTCTAAATGGCCCCTGGAATTTCTTATTTATCTCTTGTCTCTAAAAGCAGACACTACCAAAATAAAACAAAAATGTTTCAAAGACTCCTAGAGCCCTCTTAATGAGTAAAGAAAACAATTTACTTGAGAAATTTTCTAGAAAGTGATATGAAGTAAAATCATTTTCTCCTCTTTGGATAGATATAATTGCTTGAGTTTATATAATTATAAAGACTGCCTCTGTGATATCTATTTTTAAGGGGACTAAAAACTTAATTTTATAAAAATTAAATTTTTAAATGAAAATAATTTAAAATTGTGAATAAAGGAAGAATGACACTATTTGATCCTTTTTCTATTTCTGGCGCATAAATATAATGGAACCAGTAAGCTGCTCAGATGATATTAAAAAAAAAAAAAGCTGAAGCACTTATAGTAAGTTACTTGGTAAGAGAATAAAAAAATTACAGAATAGCATAAATGTTTACAAAAGGAAATCACGAGATTCACTTTCACAACATCTGTGTATCCAGTAAGCAACACTTTCAACTAAGCATTTTGATACCATTTTGAAAGATTATCTGGTTGAAAAATGAGGTAAAACCTTGACTGGTTATAATTAAAGCTAAACCTAAAGGTTTTCTCACACAGGACGTCATGAATAAGATTAAGTACAGTAAGTTAAGCATTGGATATTTGTATCTGTTGGAAATCTGCTTTATTCAGGTTTGATGAAAATTCTGATGTGCTTTTTGAATTTAATTTTTTTTTTTTTAGTGTTCCAAAATTCATTGTTTATGCACCACACCCAGTGCTCCATGCAATACATGCCCTCCTTAATACCCACCACCAGGCTCATCCAACCCCTTAACACCCTCTCCTCTCCCTCCCCTCCAAAACCCCTGATGTGCTTTTAAGCTGAGTTTTAGTTTACATATTCCTTTGGAGAAGATATCTTCTTAAATGCTTCTGGACAGCAAATACTCTTAGAGCTTGTGGAAAAAAGAGTTAAGTATATGGGATAAACTTTCACAAAGAACATACTAGGAGGCGCTCACCCTGAGTTTCACAAAAGACTCGGAGTGAGTCAAGCCAGATTGTGGAGAAGAAACACCTTTCTAGGTATGAGTGGGTTGTTTTAGGAATTAGTGTTTTGTTTGTTTGTTTGTTTTTTCAGTTTTTCTTTTCAATTCTTGTCGATGTGATTTTAGGTTCAGTTGTGAGGGAAGTGGAGGTAATGGTAACAATCTGGTAAACACCAGGATATTAAGAGATTACTTACTGGCATACTTTACATTGATTCACTTACTCCATAAATATTTTTTGAGAACCTAAGTTTGCCAGACATTTGAGGAGGAGCTGGACATGTAGTAGTGAACAAGACAGAGAAAGTTACCACTTGTCTGAGTGTTAAGTTTCAGTAGAATGAAACAGAACATGAAGTGTCCAAGGTGATTTTATATGGTGATAATTTCCATGAAGAAAAGCAGGATGACCTAGGTAGTGACACTGCGCGTGTGTATGCATGTGTAAGTACATTTGAGGAGATGACAATTGAGCTGAGACTTGAAAGATAAGAATGAGACATTTTTGCAGAGAATTAGGAAATCATTTATTATCTCCATTTATCTGGCTAATCAGTTGCCTTATATTCAAAAATATTTAGGCCCTCCCAGATTGGATGTTTCTTCAATGTTCTCATGGGACCATTTGAGTTTAAAATAAATAATAATCGAACTTCAGAGAACCTTTCTTTAAATTATGTAAGTGGATGGAGGTACTGCCTCCAGCCACATTAAAAAAAAAAAAAAAAAGTTCACCATCAGCCATCTATCCCCATCTCAGTTTGCAGTGGGAGAAATGGGAACTGGGATGGATGGTTTTAATACCATCTATGCCATGGTTGCAAACCCTAACCATAATTCTCTTTAATCAACCTTTGTCCCACAAACTTTGAGAGGAGGTCAAAAGGAAAAAAGAAGACAAAGAAAACCAATCCTCTGCCAATCACTAAGCGCTTGTGTACAGAGTTCCTGCTCTGTGCTGGGCTCAGTACCTGTGCTTTAGAAAGAAAGTCTTATGGGGCTTCCAGACCAGCAAAATTTATCTCTGGAGGTAGCTAGGAATCTTCATGGACTTATGTCCATTTGAAAGAAGGGAGTGTGAGCATAGAGAAACTGAAATTCATGCTTTTCAAAGGTCTTTCCTCCCACGCCCCTGCCTCCCTCTAAGAATCAGAGCTACTTTTCCTTGAATTTCATTTCCTTAGGCATCGATCTTAATCAGTGGTACACTGGGCTCCTACCAGCATTTAATCACTGCATTTTCAGGAATTTTCAAAGGGGTTTTACATGTTGATAGCTTGAAATTGGCTATGGTGGGATTATCTACACCATGACAATTCATAGATGGTGCACATTAAGTTTGCTTTGCTGAGAGCCCCTCAAGTTTTTACTAGTACATCACTGGACTCTGAGGATCAGGAAGGATTTCTCCTTTCTCTCCTCTTCAGCACCAGTTAATACTTAATCATTGTACGGAGTGGCAGAAACATGCAGTAACTAGGAAGTGATTCCTTCCTGGTGTCAGAGATCAGTTTAGACAAAGAAATGAGTTAGGGGAAGAGGCAGAAAGATACTTCCTGCTCTGCACTGAGTTTCTCCAAAAACCTCCCAAGAAAAGGTAGGTCCCTGAGAGTTTTAGAGTAATTGGCCCTCCTGGGCCATCCTCTGGCTGATTTCCCAGGCCATGAGGCATGAGGCTTCATGCTCAGAGACTCCATTGGCATCTGGGGGAATCAAGTTGGCAGACAGGTGCTGAATGTAGTGTGGAAGCCCATGGGGATTGTCATTGTTCCACTGACGCCATTTTCTCAGCTCACGACTGTTCTCATGCATTTTCACTTACCAGGTGTTTTGCACAATTAATGCTTTGTTGCCTTAGTTTGGTATGAGGTTTTTAAAGATTGTGCTATCTGTTAGATGACTTCACTACCTTAATTCTATAAGAATTCTTATAGTCACATTTTTAAGAAAGATTTATTTTTTAATAAATCTTTAGAGAGAGGGTATGTGTGTATGTGGTGTGTATGTGCACGTGACAGGTAGGGGAGAGAGATTCTTAAGCAGATTCTATGCTGAGCGCTAAGGCCCATGCAGGGCTCAATCTCATGACCCTGAGATCATGATCTGAGCTAATACCAAGAGACGGAAGCTTACCCAGCTTTCCTACCCAGACACCCCAGTAGAGCCACATTTTAATCCCTCTCTTAGAGTTCTGTCCTAAATGACATTTTGTACCCTTTGGTTCCTCATCCTGTTTGTCATAATAATTCCTACCTTTAACATCAAGTCTATTAATATATTTCGCAATCTAATGACTGACTTGTGCTTTCTTTTCTGTGCCTTTATAGTTGGATTGCTTTGTAATTTAGAGGGGGGACAATGATGTTCCCACAGTTAGCATTTTTCTAAGATGTGTCTTTGGGGGAAGTAATTGAATCCTGCTGTCTATGCAATGGGCATCAACATTTCTTTCCCATAGACTTCTTGAGAAAACTGTGTAAATAAGTGAGACCACGTGAGATGTTTTATGCTTCCTAATGAATAGACTGCGCATGTGGAAGTACAGGAATGCTATTTGAGATTCAGGTAAGGCCCCTTCCTCCTGTATAGTTCCTTTCTCACTTAGGTCTTCCAGTCCATCTTGCTGCCTTTCTTGACCATACCTATGTGAGGACATTTTCTGTTCCTGTACTAGGTGAGATTTCTGTTCTGCCACTTAATGTTGCTTTTGATATTGATCTTTTTGTATCTATGGACCTTGTTACAGTATTCTTTGGAAATTATTATGTAATAATGAAACATAATTCACCCCCCTTGAAATGCTCTGCTTAGAATGAGACATTATTGGTTTCTAATGTCTCTCTCTGTGTGCATCTCTCGGGCACCCTGCTCTCACCAGTTTTCACTCCCAACCCAACGTGCTTTCAATAGATCATTGTCAAGGCTCACACCAACTAAGTTTTGCATGGATCTGGATTTCCCTGCTGCATTAGCTTGTGATATCATCTGTTTCATTGCTTTTGCAAGAGAAACATGGAATAAGCTCTTTTTGATGCGTTGCCAATTACATTAAAGAAGGAGGAAAAAAAATAAAAGAAATCAAAGAACAAAATGGACCTAGCAGAACCTAGGGACACTGTTGATGTGCTTGCACAAGCTTTGTGGTTTGTTGACTAGTTCCAACGGAAATTTCAGGCTGCTCTCTGAGTGTTTATGTCATTGTTTTCTAGACTTAACGTGACCTATTTGGTTGCTCTTGACTCTTACTACTTTGTAGATGACTTCTCTTGCCCTTACTTCCCCAGGTTTTGCTCAGCATGGAAAATGAATGGCTTTAACAGCCGTGGATCATGCTAGGAGGAGCCAATCCCAGTTCCTTTGGTTTCAAAGGCTCCAATTCCAGCAGACTTCTAGCTACGACCTTCCCTTCCCTCTCCCCACCTTACTGGTCCATGAGATGCTCAAACCACGAGGTAGAAGCTTTCCTTTGTTCTCCTTCTTTAAGATTTTCATTTCCCTCATTTGAGGAATTTCAGGGGGACCCACTATCCAGATTGGCTGGAGACTTTCTTGGATTTAACACTGAAGTTCCCATATGCTGGCAAACTGTTCAGTGATGGGCACACTGAAATAGTTGATCACCCACTTCTGGTTAATCAGCTTAGGGACATGAAATGAATGCTAACATCACATAGTGCTGTCTTAAGTCTTTTATTGAACTCAGACCTGTGTCTCCTACCAGGCGAATGGACCACAGCCCATCAGCCACATTGAGCCTGGGGCCTGTTTTTGTGTAGTCTATGATTTAAGAATGTTTTTTACATTATCACAGAGTTGTTTAAAAAAAAAAAAAAAGGTGAATATAGGACAGAGACCACATGGCCTACAGAGTTAAAGACATTCATTCTCTGGCCCTTTGTAGAAAAACTTTGTTGACCCATGGATTAAACCTTTCTTCCTTTGACATACAACAGAGCTTGGGATGCTGGGCCACAGTCCATTTTGCTAATGAAATGCAGGGAGAAAATAGTGATCTTTAATTATTGAAAGCAAATCTTAGAAATGACTCTATTATCATTCCTTTAATTGTTAATATTTTTTTTTTATCCTGGAGAAAGCAAGCAGAGTGTATGGACCATAAATGACACTGAGTTGTGTTTAAAAAAAAGGTGCTTTAAATTTAAATTAACAATAGTGATTGTAGTCTTTTTGCATGAAGTGGCTAATGGTTACAGATGATTTCCCCATATCTATCTGCTATAAATGATTCATTTAAACCAATAAACCTTTCTTGGTCCAGGGATAGCATATGTCCCAAATGGGCCTAATAAGATTGAAGGAAAGGATTTATATTCTATGGACATTAACAAAAAGTTGAATGTGTACCCAGACACTGGGCCTCTATGCAAGTTAAAAAATTTTTGATAATTCCAGGGATTTTCTACACTTTGTGAAATTGGCTTTTTGTGTGTTGTTTTGGTTTTGGTTTTAGTTAAGACCAAGGAAGGAAAACAAAATCTTAGGAGCTGAACCCTCTTAAGTTGACTTTCTGTTGCATCTTGTGTCAGGCACATGCAGTTTGACTTATATTCTTAAATTCACAGTAATTCTTATTAGATCAGATCATCTTTTTATTCTTTACATTGTATAAATGTAACTTAAAGCCCTGCCTTATGTAACTTTCTCTTTGTTAACATAACAAGAGTACATACAAACTGTCAGAACAATTAGAAACCAGGTTATTTGGCTGTGATACTTGTTTTGCTTTATACTCTTATAGAATATTTTAAAAATCCTATGTAAATCTCAAATGTTCCCATTTGTTTAATTCTGAAGCTAATAACACGTGTTCTACTCCAGTAAGAATTCTGTTTTGCGTAACAGAATTGTGAAGGTTGGTTTTATTTATTGCTCTCTGAGATAGAGCCTATTTCCTTTTCCTTTCGAATGTCCTTTGCTGCTCAAATGTGGCCTTATTTTTGGCAATTGACAGTCACCAGGCTTTCCCTGGCTGAGCTCTTTTCGACTTCGTCATATTGCCTAGCTAAAAATTCTAAATTTTTTTAGAATTGTAAATGTATAGGAAACTGGTTTAATACAGAAGCTGTTGACCAGTAGTCAACTGATTCCTAGTGAATTCATAAATGGGCTTTAAGGATTGTTTTGAAAATGTATGCATTGAATATGTATGCATTCACTACGTGCATTTCAAGGAAAAAGCGTCCAAACTTTGAGGACGTTCTCAAAGAGAGCCTTGCTAAATAATGATGCAAAATGACCCTAAGCATTATTCTACAAATGGATCAAATGAGGCATCGGTGGTTATAGGACTGAACGTGATCACCTACCTAATTAGAAATCCTCGACAAAAACGCAGGACATCTGGCTTCCAGTCCAGGGTTCTTGCCACTTAAGGGAAATGTGTGTGTATGTATGTATGTGTGTAGAGGATGGTAAATCAGTTCTTCCTCCAACTTAATGTGGATCTTTGTGTGGGGTAGGCTTTCTAGAAATGATTGATTCTTCACATGTGTCTTGGGAAAACTGCCTCGTTCTTCCATATGCCCAACTCGAATATGTGATAGAGTTGGGCTCGTTATTATAATGAATACATTAACAGATGATGTCATCTGTTTAAATATTTAAATTTAAACCTACAAAATTTAAAATTTAGTTTAAAAATTAACTATCATTTAAGTTGCCATCTGTAGATACGTTGAAACCTGTGCCAGTCTAATTAGCAATCAGGAATATGGTAATTGCTTTTGGCATGTGAATGTGGAAAACTTCTGGAGTAAAATAATGCCAAGTTGTGCATTTGAGTATTTTTCTTCAAGCTTGACAGTGTTAATATTCTAATAATATATTACTTGGCATTCTGCTTGAGGCTTTAAAAAAGTTTTTATTTTTTTAACAAATGAATGTTATCTATCATTTACCTATCTCCTTAAGCCTAGAGCAGAGTTTCTTAATCTGGGCACTCTTAACATTTTGGAACAGATAATTCTTTGTTGTGGGTACCACCCTAGACATACAGGATATTTAGCAGCATTTCTTGCCAATACCCACTAGATGCTAGCATCCTCCCTTCCCATGATCACGACAACTAAAATGGCCTGAGACATTGCTCCAGCATGAGAAGCCAGGTATATTCTATAAACTGTTTTAGACATAATGCTTCTGGGAAAATGATTTTCTAAAGTTAACAGAATAAAAATGTGAGGTCTCATGCTCAGTTCATTTACAGACCCACTTCAGATACCAAGTTTTTATATTCTTTGAATATATATTTCCTATTTGAAGGCCCAATGTTTATAGTTTATTGTTTTATTATAAAGGTTCAACTTTTGCATGGTGTATATTTTTCTTCCCTCTGCATTTTCACAACTAAAATTCTTTCCACACAGGAAAAATGAGTTATTTTTTAAGATTAGTAGAATAATCATGATTGTGAACCATTGCACAGTTGCATAGAGCAAGTCTTCAATGAAGTAGCAGCTGCTTGTGGTTGGGGAGATGGTCGCTGTCCTCAGCTATCAGAAATGGCCAACCCCATGGGAACACATAAATATTTACCTGGGTAAGGCCCCTGGCCTTTGCAGATAATTTCCTATATGCCAGGTTGCCAGGAAACAAGGAGGTAGGGAGCAGCCCCAGGAGTAAATAAGCATTTTGTTACACTGATAGGCAATCTAGGAAAATAACCTCCACTCTACTACACATCCTATTCCAAATATACATTTCTATGTAGCCTATAGGCACTGGGCTTTCAAGTGTATTTTCAGAAAACTGTTTTATAAGAAAGTAGAGGAATGTTTTTATTTCCTTTATATTCATGATACAAATTACACAGCAGATATATGGAGAATTCTTTTTTGCTTTTCCCTAAGATCCTTTTTTTTTTTTTTTTTTTTTTTCCTGGCCAGGCTGTGGAGATTTCCCAAATTCCCTTCCAGATTTAGCGCTGATATTATGGTCCTTAATCCGATAGTGACTTCTCAAGTAGCAGTTCTCAGCTGTTTGCTGTGAAAAAAGAAAAAAAAAAAAAACCCTCTTTGGAAAGCAGTTTCATCTTTCTTTGTGTCACCTTGTTTGAGGAGCAATGAAATCCAATTATCTTTTACAATGATTTGTGAAGTAGCAAATGGAGTTGACATCTGTTCAGCAAATTCTGAAGACAGTCCATTTTTATTTTTCCCTCCATGGAACTAAAGTCATCACAGATTTTGTCCTTTGGCCTTCCTTCAGTCCCTTGTTATAGCCTTGTGATTGTCTAAGCAAGGTTGATTTTAAAAACCAAAAGGAGAGGGACAGGGGAGGAGAACAGAAATAGCTTGTCATTATGCGGTGGGAGGAGTAGTGTTTTGCCCTAAGCATTGCATTGAGAGATCAGGACAATTAAACAACCCGTGGTTTTGTGGCAATTTATTCACTTATTAATTTAACTATGTGTATTTATTGAACCTCTGTAATGTGCCAGGTGTTTTCTGGTAGTGGCAGGCAGGGATGTGAATAATACGTACACTTTCTCTACTTTCATGGAGCAGCTAGACAATAAAGAACTAAATACACAGGCAAGGTAATTACTGATAGTGAAAACTCCACAAAGCAACCAGGAGAGACTACCATGATCAAGAGAGGAACAAGTGATGTTCCTCCGGGGACATCAGGAGCCAACATTGAAATTTCTGGATAGAAGGAAGGCAGTCCTGTAGAGGCTGGGGTAGGGGCAAGGGACAAGAGTATGTAACTCCAAATTTGTCACGTAGGCATAAGGATTATTTTGAGCTCAGGGTCTGTTTGGGACCCCTGGAGCCAGGTGCCCTTGCACTCGTGCACACCAGCTACATAAATATAATGGAGTCAAGGCAACCCACATGTATACTAGTAGTATGTGCTTTTGGAAAAGAGTGGAGGGGAGCACCGAATAAGACAATTTTACAACAGTAGCTCTGAAAGAAAGGGTTTACCCTCTCCACTACTGGATGAGAGCAAGGGCCTGCATTAAGAAAGATGAAAAGCCTAGAACATTCTAACTACTCTCAGTTAACTTGCTAGGTGACTTTCTAGGACAGGGTCCTACACCGAGGAGGAACTTCCCTTGAGTGGAATCAAAACCAAGCCAGCATAGGGCCAACAGAGATGAAGGCGGGAGATGATTGAGACTAAAATGAGGAGGGAGAGGAACAGAGCCAGAGTATCTCCACAAAAATCACTAAATTTTTTAACACTACACACATAAAACAGAAGAGAAAGGTCTGTGAAGTTTGAGAACGTTTTCTGATCCCTGTCTCTTTCTAAAAGTTCTGAAACATTAATTTTAAATAAAAATATCTGCAGTGATAGAGCTTCATTGTCACTTAAAGGCTAAGGGAATTTGGAGAAAATCCAGATGGCGGTGAAGCGGCAGATAATATAGGAGAGTTTAAAAATATATAGTGGTCAAAGGAGTAGACAGACCAAATGGTTAAATAAATTCTAATACATGAAAAAGAAATGATTGATTGATGCAGTCACCTTGGCTGCTAGTAAGTGGTGGTTGGGAAGAGCTGCCCTAGGTGGTGACTTGTAACTACTGCACATCCTTGCATACTCTACTAGTTAGCTGCAAATGCTGTTTTCAAGGAGAAGCCTGTGAGGGGTTTGTACAGCATTTGCATTTACGTTTCATTGAATTTCAGCAATTTTCTTTGACATTTTTAAAACTTTAATTTTAGTGTAGTTAACATACAGTGTTACATTAGTTTCAGGTGTACAATTTAGTGATCCAATATTTCCATGGAGCACTCAGTGCTCATTAAGGCAAGTGTCTTCTTAATCCCCTTCACCTAGTTCATGGATGCTCCCCAGCCCCCTCCCCTCTGGTAAACATCAATCAGTTCTTTGTAGTCAAGAGTCTGTTTCTTGATCTCTGTTTTTTTTTTTTTTTCTTTTTCCCTTCACTCCTTTGTTTCATTTCTTAAATTCCACAAGTTAGTGAAATCAAATGTCTTTGTCTCCCTCCGACTTATTTTGCTTAGCGTTATTCTCTCCAGCTCCATCCATGTTGTTGCAAATGGCAGGAAGCCATTCTTTTTTTTATTGGTGAATATTATTCCATGGTGTAGACACACCACTTCTTTTTATTTATTTATTTATATTTTTAGGATCATGAGATTTTTAATTTATTTTATTTTATTTTTTAATTTTTGTTTTGTTTTTGTGTTCCAAAACTTCTTTATGCATCCATCCATTAATAGACACTTGGGCTGCTTCCATATTTTGACTATTGTAAATAATGCTGACATAAACATTAGAGTGCATATATTGCTTCAAATTAGTGTTTTTGTATTCTTTGGGTAAATACCCGGTAATACAACTGATGGATCATAGGTTAGTTCTATTCTTAACTTTTGGAGGAACTTCCATATTGTCTTCTAAGGTGGCTGCTACACCAGTTTGCATTCCCACCTGTAGTGCATGAGTGTTGCATTTTCTCCACATCTTTATTAACACTTATTTCTTGTGGTTTTGATTTTAGTTGTTCTGACAGATGTGATATCTCATTGTGGTTTTGATTTGCATTTCCGTGATGATGAGTGAGGTTGAGCATCTTCTCATGTGTCCCATTGACCATCTATAGGTCTTCATTGGAGAAATGTCTGTTCATGTTTTCTGACTATTTTTCAGTTGGGTTATTTGGGATTTTTTGGTGTTATATCAGTTCTTTCTTTATTTTGGATACTAACCCTTTATATATTCATTTGCAAATATCTTCTCCCATTCGCTAGATATTTTTTTAGTTCTATTGGTTGTTTCCTTTGTTGTGCAGAAACTTCTTATTTTGATGTAGTCCCAATAGTATATTTTTGCTTTTGTTTTCTTGCCTCAGGAAACCTATCTAGAAAGATGTTGCTATGGCCAATGTCAGAAATTATTGCCTGCGCATCCTTCCAGGATTTTTAGTTTTAGGTCTCACTCTTGGGTTTTTAATCCATTTTGAGTTTGTGTATGGTGTAAGAAAGTGGTCCAGTTTCATTTTTTTGCATGCAGCTGACCAGTTTTCCCAACACAATTTGTTGAAGAAACTTTTTTCCTATTAGATATTCTCGCATCCTTTGTCGAAGATTAATTGACCATGTAATTGTGGGTTTGTTTTGGGGTTTTCTTTTTTTAAAAAAAGATTTACCTATTTATTATTTTAGAAGAGGGAAGGGCAGAGGGAGAGGGAAAGAAAGAATCTCAAGTAGACTTCCACCTGGGAGTGGAGCCTGACGTGGGGCTTGATCTCATGACACTGAGATCAAGATCTGACCTGAAATCAAGAGCCCTATGCTTCACCAACTGAGCTACCCAGGTGCCCTTATTTTTGAGTTTTCTTTTTATTCTGTTCTGTTGGTCTATATATCTATTTTTGTGCCAGCACCATACTGTTTTGATTACTACGGCTTTGTAATATAACTCGAAGTCTGGAATTATGATACCTCCAGCTTTGCTTTTCCTTTTCAAAATTATTCTGGTTATTTGGGATCTTCAGTGGTTCCATGCAAATTTTGGGATTGATTGTTCTAGCTCTGTGAAAAATTCTGATTGTGTTTTGATAGAGATTTCATTGAATGTGTAGAGTGCTTTGGGTATTATAGACAACTTAACAATATTTGTTTTTCTAATCCATGAGCATGGAATGTCTTTCCATTTCTTTGTGCCATTTTCAATTTCTTTATCAGTGTTTTATAGTTTTCAGAGTATAGGTCTTTTACTGCTTTGGTTAGGTTTATTCCTAGGAATCTTATTACTTTGGGTTCAGTTTTAAATGGGATTATTTTCTTAATTTCTCTTCCACTGCATTATTAGTGTGTAGGAAAGCACATTGATTTTGTATCCTGTAACCTTACTGAATTCATAGTTCACTTCTAGTAGTTTTTGGTGAAGTCTTTAGGGTTTTCTGTATATGGTATCATGTCATCTTCAAATACTGAGTTTTACTTCTTCCTTACCAATGTGGATGCTTTTTATTTATTTATTTTTTATGTCACCTAATTGTTGTGGTTAGGACTTCCAGTACTATGATGAATGAAAGTGGTGAGAGTGAACATCCTTGTCTTGTTCCTGACTTTAGAGGGAAAGTTCTGTTTTTTCCCATCGAATATGATGTTGGCTATAGGTTTTTCCTATAAGACCTGTATTATATTGAGGTATGTTCACATAAACCTACTTCATTGAGGGCTTTTATCATGAATGGGTCTTGTACTTTGTCAAATGCCTATTCTGCATCTACTGAAATGATCATATGGTTTTTATCCTTTCTCTAATTGATATGATTGTTATGTTGATTGATTCATGAATATTGAACCACCCTTGCATCCTGGGAGTAAATCTTATTTGATCACAATGAGTGATATTTTTTAATGTAGTGTTGAATCCAGTTTGCTAGTATTTTTTGTTGAGGATTTTTGCATCTATGTTCATCAGAGATATTGACCTGTGATTCTTTTTTGTAGTGGTATGTTTTTAGTGGTTTTGGTATCAGGGTAATCTTTGCCTCATAGAATGAGCTGGAAGTTTTCCTTCTATTTTGCCTGGAATAGGCATTACTCTTTTTTAAATGTTTGGTAGAATTCAACTATGAAACTGTTGGTTGGGAGTTTTTTGGTTACTAGTTCAATGTCCTTGCTGGTAATTGGTCTGTTCAAATTTTCTGTTTCTTTCTGCGTCAGTCGTGATAGGTTGTAGCTTTCTAGGAATTTATGCATTTCCTCTAGATATTCAATTTTTTGGCATATGGTTTTTCATAATAGTCTCTTATAATTATTTGTATTTTTATGGTGTGGTTGTTATTTCTCCTCTTTGATTTGTGAATTTGAGTCCCTTTTTTTTTTTTTTTTCTGATGAGTCTAGCTAAAGAGTTATCAATTTTGTTGATCTCAAAGAATCAGCTTCTGGTTTAATTGATCTTTTTTGTTTGTTTGTTTCTATATCATTTATTTCCCCTCTAATCTTTATTATTTCCTTCCTTCTGCTGGTTTGGGGATTTTGTTTGTTCTCTTTCTAGCTCCTTTAGGTGTAAAGTTTGGTTGTTTGAGATTTTTCTTGCTTTTTGAGTAGGCCTGTATTGCTATTAACTTCCTTTTTTATAACTGCTTTCCAGAAATTTTCTGGAAATGCTTCCCTGCATTCCAGAAATTTTGGGCTATTGTGTTTTCATTTGTCTTTCTCTTCATGTAGTTTTTGATTTCTTAGTTGACCTATTCATTGTTTGGTAGCATATTATTTAACCTCTATGTGTTTGTGCTTTGTCCAGGTTTTTTTCTTGTGGTTGATTTCTTATTTCATAGTGTTGTGGTCAGATAAGAGGTATGATATGACCTAGATGTTTTTGATTTTGTTAAGAGTTGTTTGTGACCTAATGTGTGATCTGTTCTGGAGAATAGTGCATGTGTACTTATACAGAATGTGTATCCTGCTCTTTTAGGGTGGAATGTTCTGAATATACCTGTTAAATCCATTTGATTCAGTGTGTTATTCAAAGCTACTGTTTCCTTGTTGATTTTCTGTTTGGATGATCTGTCCATTGATGTGAGTGGGATGTTAAATCCCCTACTATAATTATGTAGCTATAGATTAATTTATGTTTGTTATTACCTGTTTTATGTATCTGGGTGTTCCTATGTTGGGTACAAGAGTATTTACAATTGTTACATCTTCTTGTTGGATTGTCCCTTTTATTATTATACAGTGTCCTTCCTTGTCTCTTGTTACAGGCTTTGTTTTAAGTACTTTTTTTGTCTGATAAAAGTACTGCTACTTCAGCTTTCTTTTGACATTCATTTGCTTGTTAAATATTTCTCTATCCCATCACTTTCAGTCTGCAGGTATCTTTAGGTCTGAAATGAGTCCCTTGTAAGCAGGATATGGATGGGTCTTTTTTTTTTTTTTTTTTTAATCTGTTCCATCGCCCCATTTCTTTGATTAGATTATGTAGTCCATTTACATTCAAAGTAATTGTTGACCTGTATTGCCATTTTCTTATTCTGTGGCTATTTTTGTAATTTTTCTCTGATACTTTCTTGCTGTCTTTCATGGTTTACTGACTTTCTTTGGTGATAGACTTGGATTCGTTTCTCTATACTTTGCAGATCTATTACTGGTTTTTGATTTGTGGCTACCATAAAAGTTGTACATAAATCTTCTGCATATAGCAATCTATGTTAAGTAGATGGTTATTTAAGTTTGAAGTCATTCTTTACTCCTCTCCCCCCATGTTTTTGGTATATGTTATCATATTTTAAATTGTGTGTGTGTGTGAGAATACCTTGACTGATTTTTATGGATACACTTATATTTACTTCTTTTATTTTTCTTACATTCATACTGTCAGTTTTGTTCTCTCGTTTCCACTCAAAGTCCCCTTAATATTCCTGTAGGCCTGGTTTATTGGCCATAAACTCCTTTAGTTTTTATGTCTGAGAAACTCTTTACCTCTCCTTCCTTCTGAATGATAGCCTTGTTGGAGAGAATACTCTTCGCTGCATATTTTTTGCTTTCAGCACTTTGAATATATTATGCCACTCCCTTCTGGCTGCAAAGTTTCTGCTGAAAAATCAGCTGATAGCCCTAGGGGTTTCCCTTTATAGGTAGCACTTCTTCTTGCTGCTTTTAAAATTGTCTTTATCAGCACTTTTTTTTTTTTTTTTTTTTTTTTTTGCCATTTTTTACTACTAACTGTCTTGGTGTGGACCTCTTTGGGTTGATTTTGTCTGGCAGTCCATGTGCTTCCTTGATCTGCATATTTTTCCTTCCCCACATTAAGGAAGTTTTCAGCTAATTTTTCAAATAAATTTTGCCCCTACTTTTTTTCTGTTCTTCTTTTGGGGTCTTTACAATACAAGTGTTGTTAAGTCTGATAGTGTCATGGAGTTTTCTATCTTTATTCTCATTTTGCATATTTTTTTTCTCAACTACTCAGCCTGATTACTTTAGATCATTCTGTCTTCCAGGTTGCTAATTTGTTCCTCTGCTACCTCTAGCTTGCTATTTATTCCATCTAGTGTATTTTTTTTAAAGATTTATTTATTTATTTATTTATTTGTCAGAGAGAGAGAGGGAGAGCAAGCACAAGCAGGCAGAGACAGAGGGAGAAGCAGGCTCCCTGCCGAGCAAGGAGCCTGATGTGGGACTGGATTCCAGGACCCTGGGATCATGACCTGAGCCGAAGGCAGGGGCTTCACCGACTGAGCCACCCAGGTGTCCCATCTAGTGTATTTTTAATTTCATTTATTATATTCTTCATTCTTCATCTCTGATTGGTTCTTTTTTTTTTTAATCTCTTTAAGCTTCTCACTGATGTCCTCCACTTTTTTCTGAAGTCCAATAATCATCTTATAATCATTACTTTAAATTCTCTGTAAGGCATATTACTTATATCATATCACTTAGTTCTCTTGGTGTGGTTTTGTCCCATTCTTTCATTTGGAACATATACCTGTGTCTCCTTATTTCGTTGAAGTCTGTCTTTCTGTGTGTTAGAAAAGTCAGTTACATCTCCTGCTTTTAAAGGTAATGGCCTTGTAAAGAGGAGATCTTATAGCACCCTCTAATGCAATGTGCCCTGTTCCCCAGAGTCTGGCACTTCAAGAGGTATCTCTTATGTGTGCTGTTTTGTCCTGGCTCCTTTTTCCTTCAGTCCAGTGATCTGCAGAAGCTCTCTTTGTCCATTGCGAGCAGTGTTTGTTCTCTAGCCAGGGTGGGGCACACAGGTCTCTTTGCGAAGGGAAACCTGTGTTTCAGGGCCTGGGGTTGCCTGGGTAGGGGCACAGTTTTAACAAGCTGTGCTTTGGGCTTCCACTACCACTGGGAGCAAAAGCCTTCAAAATGCATAGGTCAGGAGATGTGGTGTTGGCAAGGTCTGCACAGGTTTTCTGAAGGAGGGGACCCACAGCACATAGGCTGAGGGAAGCATGACTGGTAAGGGTGGATCCACCAAAATATGGCAGGGTAGATCTTGGTGTTAGCAAATTAGGTAGTGAGCATGACTCTGTGCTGGTTTTGCAGGTGGGCATGTGTTTATGCTGTGGGGCAGGGGAGGAAAATGGTTCCTGCCAGCTTCTTTGTTCCTGGTGGAGTCTCCCCTAGGACAGGATCTGAAACGAGTCAACTACTCTCCCTCCCAAATGCTCTACGTGCTTTTCAAACTATTGTTTCTATGCTGTATCTCTGCTGGCCCGTTTGTCACATTGTTTCTCTAGGGTTGAGGACTAAGTTTCATATCTTTCTCAGAGCAGATTCCACTGATTTTTAAAATTCTAGGCTTTAAGTCTCTCTGGTTGTAAGAACTCATGAAATTAAGCCCCTCTTGCTTTCAACCCGAAATGCTACTGGAATTTGTCTTCCTCACAGTTTCCTTAGAATGACCGTATGTTTCTTGCCCTTCTCCATGCCCTTGGCTCCCTCCCACCTGTGTACAACACAATCCATTTTACTTCCCACCACATCTCTGCCTCCGTACCCTCTTCAATGTGACCTCTTCTGTACCTTTAGTTGTAGAACGTGTTCTGCTGCCAGTCTTCAGGTTGTTTCCTGGGTTTTTTACACTAATGTGTTATCTAGTTGTATCTGTGGGATGAGGTGAACTCAAGGTCCTCTAACTCTGTCATCTGCCCAGTCTTAAATTTCAGCAGTTTCTTAGTCAACCAAGTATGCATCACGGGAATCCTTGGCAGTGTAAGCTAAGGAAAGCATTATTTAACTGTTTTAATGTTCATTGTATTAGATTTTTTTGATTTTTGTCAAAGCTATACTATTAAGTTTTGAATATTGATCTCTATGTTAAATGTTCATTTGAATTTCTTTTCAGATTATTTTTGTCCCTTTTGACCGAACATGAACTGATCAGTTGTTTTCTTTTATATGCAGATTAACTGTTAAACAACTTTTCCATTAAAAAGTCATAATACAAGTTTCCTTCCAAAATGTTTTACCACACAGTAAGCACTTTCTAAGCTACTGGAAAAAAAAGAAACGAAACAGAATAGACAAATTTAAGAGAGAAGATAATTAGGAAAATATAAAAAGAAATGCTTGATGCTTTCATGGTAATATCTAATTTATTAGCTTTTAATTTATGTAAGCAAACAGTTGTAGCCACCAATACCTGAGAGGTTGGTCCCTCTACTGGGAGCCACAGCTATCATTTCCATCTTAGGGATTAACCTTCATCAAACTTTAGTAGTACTTTTTAGGAGTTTCTAACTTGTTAGGAGTTTTTATCTCATGAAAAACAGCTCCTTCTGTTCTTCCTCTAAATACTAGTATCCTACTCCATTTCATGCCTTATGCCCTCACCACCTTTGAAGCTCCATTATAAACAAACCATTGAATTTCAAATATACTGTCCACTTATCATGTCCTGGAACACCATGTATTCTGACTTTTGATTCAGAAAACATGGCTTTTCCATCTGTGGAATCCAGTCAGTATAGATGAAGGTGAAGTTTGTTCATATTGTGTTATGAAAAGGTGGAGTCTTTTAATGCAGGAGAGATGAGGGTAGATGAAAATTACTCCTGGCCTCTTCCATTGGAACCTAGGTTGTATTTCCCCCCCAGAAATTATAATAGAAATGTTAAGTTACATAAGAGCATGGGGCTTTCTTAACTCGTTTTAGTTAAATAGGCTTCCCTGGCAAACTAATTTCCCCTATGCCATTATTTCTAGGGGCAAATATGTTCAAATTTCAAGTGATAAGTTAGAAAAACACCTCTTGGGAGATAGCCCAGTCATAAGCTGTAGACTTCTTATAAAAATTCTTCAACACTTCCTATGCATTCTTCTTGTGTTGACAATATATACACTGTTGTCAGGTATATACTCAAAAGGTAGATAAGATAGAAGGCCAAAGAATACATTCTTTAATTAAATATTACCAAAGACTAGTTTTATAATCATGCCGCATGTATATATGAATAAAGATTTTAGCTCTGTCCTCAGCTCATTTTGAGAAAGAGAAACTCACATTAATAGATGAATATACAAGGAACGTACCTCATTCAAGTACCATTTTCTATGAGAACATACTGGAAAGGGAGGTTAGTTCTGCACTGTGGGGTAGAAGAAAGCTCCATAGAGGAATAGTCATTTAAGCCATGTGGCAAAAATCGAAATGCCAGTCTATTGGAAGGAAGAAGGGGACTGGATATCTTGAGCAAACTCAACAGATGAGTCTTCTGTTTGAAATGCTGAATGTGATTCAGTTTCTACTGTTCATCTCCCATAACCCTTTACTGCAGTCCAAAACTGCTGTGCTTTTCTCTTTAATCCTTTAATTCTCTCCAGTTCCTCTACATGTTTCACATAGTCAGAGATTATCACACTGTCATAAATGCTTGATGTCTCTAATTTTCTGAAGATAGCATGAGCATAAAAGGCATTAGGATTGATTTTGTTCTCCTCCTCCCTACCAAAGCCTCCCGGGAATATCCTCAGATAGGAACAGCAGAGGTTATCCTCACTGACTCTCTTTCAACCCTTTGTTCGTTCCATCCATTCTGAATTTTTCTCTGGTAGCAGCATGCACCATGTTTTCTCTCCCCGCCAAGGTTTTTCATAGCCTGTCTTGTGCCTTGGGCATTTTCCATAACCACTTGGCTTAGCTAATTTCTGACTTGTGATTCAGAATGCAGTTTTGGTGTTCTTTCATTTTGGGTAGCCTTCCCTGTATTTCCAAACCTACCAGACCGTTGTGCATGTGGTATTTCTCTGCATCCATTAAGCCTCATATTTCTTTTATCAAATAACTCTATATTATAATTGCTTTTTTAATCATCTGTACTTACCACTAGACTGCAAATTCCATGAAACTAAAGATGGTTTGTCTTATTTATTAAGTTCCCTATTTCTGCTACCTTAATGCTTATATGAAATAGCTACTTACAGAATATTAGTTGAATAAGTTAATGGACATTGAGTGAAATACTACTACCAATACTGTCTTTAAATTATTCACCATTTTTTACTTCCAGATACTTTAATTATATTATTTTAATTTTGTTGTCAATATAACCATTTATAAGAGAGACTATTGTCTTTATTTTTAGATAAAGAAACTGAGATTTGGAGAGAGAACTTGCCAGAGATTTCACTGTTCAAAATGGAGCCACTTTGGGGCTTCTCTAAAGCTTCTTTTCCCCCAGTGTGTTTCCCTTTGTACATTTGTTTAGCCCATCATTGCATTGCTGTACTCTCCAGGAGAGCTCTTTGTAAAATCCATCTTTTTTTTAGAAGTAGGGAAGTACCTTTGCCAAGAGTCAATAAACAGACATTTCCAGTGGTTCAAATTTGAAAGGTAGACTTCAGAAGCTTTGAGAAACATTTAACCTTGACATTCTCCCATCCTAATTGACAAGCCTGGTTTTGGTTACTTGCTGAGATAAGAGGGATTTTCAGTGTATAATATGCAGGTCATTGGTTTTAAGTTGGGTCCATTATAATTTATTGAAGTCCTGACAGTTCTAGGCGATATAAAGAAGAAAGATTGGCTTTATTAGGTGATTTCCTCATCTTCGGTAGTGCTACTTTAATAGATAATAATGGTTAACAACTTGATGACATTTCCCTGATTTTATTTTAGCATTTCGAAGGTGATGAATTCTAGGACTCACTAATGTTGGAATGAGCTCATCACTCAGAATAGTGAGTCTGGGAGTCGCAAAAAGTCCATTTTTCCTAAACTTTAGCCCTGTGGCTTCAGCTCCGTGCCTCTCCAAGTACAACCTGACATTTGTATGTGATTGGTTAAGAGCTCTTAGAAGCAATTAAGAGTACACTTGGATACCCATCCAAATGTTCCAACTTAATAGATTTCCACAGAAACAGAAAACCCCAAGTGGTTTTTGCGAATTTTGCAAAGAAGGCTTTTGATACCAGCTCATATTTAGACTCTGTTTGACCTGTAAGCAGCTTAGTGACCCCATTTTTAGTTAAATTTCAGGGGTACCTACAAGTATGCTATCTTACCCTCTAAAGCTTTTCTAGGTTTATTCCCAAATCTCAGAATTAAAATATGGGAAAAACTTTCCCTGTCATAATTAGATGTGATACTGCAAATAGCCATAGAAATAATAATGCTTTGGCTTACGTTTTGATTAGACATATATAATTCTAGATCTCCCCCTATGGTCTTTGATAGGATAAGAGCAAAGGAACATTAGATCCCTAGCCAGCTGAAAGCGGTAATATTAAGGGTAGAATGGCCCTTGAGTTGATTATTAACTTGGAATAAAATAGATGATATTTAGAGAAATGTGTGTTAAGATACTATGCTATGCATAATTATTTTGACACACATACTCATGTACATTTACACATGCCCACACACACACCCCTTCAGAGTTAAGTATTAACCTTTGATCTAGATTTTATGCTTGCTTACATGCTCAGGGGCATGGTTTAAAAATCCCTTCAGTATTTGTTCACTTTTCAATTTTTCTCATCCTATTTTATTACTTCTATCAGCAGATTATTTCTATCTATTTATTTGATTACTTTAAGCTATTAATTTTCCCATCTGGGAAAAGGAAGATCTTTTGGCCAAATTTTCTTTCCTACTGACTGACTCAAGTCTCTTTGCTCTACATTACAGCAAGCTCCAACTCCTTAAAACTCTTCTTTTGAACTTTTGCTAAAGATTGAAGGCCACAATCTACCTAAACAGTTTTTAATCAGTCATCAGTGATTTCTGCTGTGCTATATCTCATGGTCAGCTTACAGTTACTAGCTCACAGTCACTACACATACATACTGTACTTGTTTGTTACAGTAGATCACTATCTTTTGTGATCTACTTTAAATATAAATCTACCTTTAAATAATTTCTTTACTCAGTTCTCGGGTCATCATAATCCGATTAGGATAATCTTCTACTTCATTAACTATTTCCTCTAAGTCTCTTTGTTAATTCTTCATCTTCTTAACTTTTAAAATGCTAATCATATTGAGATTTTTTTAGTATAGAAATTTTAAGAATAGTGTAGAGAGTTGAATTACTTTTTACAAGTGTATATACTATATAGCCATTACCTGGTGGAGATTTTTTTTCTACATTGAGAACTTCCTATATGCTACTGAAGTAACACTTTACTAATTTCTCTAACTATAGTTTTGCTTATTTTTGACCTTCATATAAATGGAGCATAGGGTATGCAATCTTTTGTATCTTCTTTCGCTCAACATGATACATTTAACAATAGATCGTTCTTTCTGTTAGCATCCCATTATGTAATATCTTTTCTTTGTACACAGACATTTGAGTTGTTTTCTCCAATTGGCTCAATTGTTTCCTGCATTTGGAGCAACTATGAGCATTCTTGAAGTCTTTGTATGAACATATATTTTTATTTCTATTGGGTAAATATGTTGGGGTGTGTTTTCTGGATTATTGAGTAGCTCTATGTTTAACTTTATAAGAAGTTGACAGTTTTCCAAAGAGGATGTGCCACTTAAACTCCCATGAGCAAATGTAAGAGGTATTGTTTCTTAAAGTCTGTCATTAATGTAGCTACAGCAATTTCCTTTTACTTTCTTTTCTTTTAAACCTGTGTTTTTACATTTTATGTTTCTTTCTTGTACACATTTTATTTTTATCCTTTTATTTTTATTCAGTGTGATAATCTTTTAATTGGAGTACTTAGTCTATATTTAATGTAATGACTAATTTGGTTATACTTTTAAGTCTATCATCTTGGTATTTATTTATGTATCCCATCTGTTTGTTCCTTTCTCTTTTTCTGTATATGTTTAAATTATTTCTTAGTATTCCATTTTATCTTTTTCCATGACCTTTGGCTGTATGTCTTTGTATTTTTGTTTTTGTGGTTCTTCTAGGGACTATAATATGCATTCTTAACTCATCATGGTGTACTTTGAATTAATACAATAAAACTTTACAATAAGAGAGACTCAGATGAGCATCATTCCATTTAACCCTAGTTTGTCCCTTTCTCTACTGTTGTTCTATATTTTACTTTCATCTGCTTTCCAGTTTCTTTGCTTCTAGGTGTTGGAGGGGCCCAGGGATAAATTCTTGGATCTTTTCACTTCTTCCTCTTCTTTTTCTTTCTTTCTTTCTTTCTTTTTTTCTTTTTTTTTTAAATTTCTTTTCAGTGTTCCAGAATTCATTGTTTATGCACCACAGGGTCTTTTCACTTCTTAATCTGTATTCATTCACTTAGTGGTTTCATGCGCCTCATGGCTTTAAATATTCTGATGAGTACCAAATCGTATGTAGCTCTGACCTCTCCCATGAAGTCCAAAGTTAAGTATTAGACCAACTACTTGACATATTCATTTTGGTTTCTAATAAGAATCCCCAAAATTTCCTCCTAACAGGGCCATTCTCACAGTGTTCCTTATTTCATGGCATTGCAGTTTCTCATTTCATTCTTATAGTTTCTCAGAACCAAACCCTGTTTTTTGACTTTTTCTCTCCTATCCAAATCTGCTCTTTCAATAAATATAGTCATTCCAACTATCCATATGTATTCAGAATCTGACCACATTCCATCACTTCCGCCACTACCCTTCTGACCCAGGTCACCACCACATCTAGTCGCATTGGCCTCCTAAGTGACTGTCTTCTTTATGACCTTACTCTCCTTCAGTTTAGCAGTCATAGAGGGGTGTGTGTGTGAATTTAGGTTGGATCAAAGCCTTCTAATAGAGTCCTATCTCACTCAAAGTAAAATTCCAGAGTCCTCACTGTGCTCAGGAAGGCCTTACATGATCTGACTCTTGTTATTTTTCTGTTTTTTTTTTTTTTTTTTTTTAAGATTTTGTTTATTTATTTGACAGGCAGAGACCAGGAGAGAAGGAACACAAGCACAGGGAGTGGGAGAGGGAGAAGCAGGCTTCCCACAGAGCAGGAAGCCAGTTGCGGGGCTTGATCCCAGGACCCTGGGATCATGACCTGAGCCAAAGGCAGATGCTTAACAACGGAGCCACCCAGGCACCCTACCTCTCTGTTTTTATCTCCAGTTGCTTTTCTGCTTTATTCAGTCTCCTGCTGTACTAGTTTTATTTCTCAGGGCCTGTACATTTGTTCTTCTCCATGCCTGAAGTGCTTTTCCCAAATGTAAGATATATAATTTACATCTTCCCCTTCCTCAGCTCTTTCTTTCAGTGTTTGTGAAGACCTTCTCTGATGCTTCACCAAGATACTTCCAACCACTTATATTTTACACTGTTTTATTTTGAAGTGCTTATTACTATATGACCAATTTTGATGTTTTATTTGTATTGCTAATTGTTTGTGTCTTCCAAGAAGATGAAAACTCCATGAGGGCAGGGAAGTTTGTCTGTTCACTGTAGTAGGAGACCAACACATCCTTTTTGGATGCATGAATTAATTAAAAGAATCAGTCCTCAATTGACATATGAGCAAACTCAAGCCTTTGAAAGTAATATAGCTTTCCAAAGGTCAGATCTGTAAATGGTAGAATGGGGTTGAGCAGCATAACTAGATGATGGTTAGAGGTTAATTAAGGACATTTGTAACAGTGTGAACGCCAAGAAAATTGGACAATGGGTTGTTCATGAGAGATTATAAACAACCTTGTTAGAGATTATCTCTAACAAGGATAGAGAAGGACAGAATACTGTCTAGAGAGCTTAGATTAAGACATGACAGAAAATGTTAAGAAGTGTGGTAAAGTGGTCCTGGCCATGAAGAAGAGCAGAAGTTATGAATTCTGTTTTGAATATATTAAGATGCAACTTTTTTGAACCTGTTTAATAGTTTCATATTTTGAGTGAAGATAGAGAATTATTGAAGGAGGGACATAGAGAGTTTAGCTATCTGTTGCATGATTATGCCTTAAATTAAAAATACAGTAGTCCTATGTCCATACTGTAATCACCTTGATTAAAGGGAAACTCTCAAAATGCTCATTTTTGCCTTGTCTGTCAATGTACTTTTCAAGACCTAGCTTTGGACTAAAATCCTGTGTTAAAATCATCTTGCTGAACCCCTAGCACCTCAGGGTGTGGTCTGACTACCAATACCATGAGTCTTCCCAACTTTAGCCACTGTCACTACAACTAAGTTTGAATCTCAGGTAGCTGGCTGCTTTTATAGAGATAGATGCACAAGGTGGGTGAGTAGAAGCAAAGGCCACTTCTTGCCTTTTGTAAAATGACATCCATGTCCACACTTTAAGTTTTGGAGGACCCTCTTACAATCCCTGTCTTCAGGTATGGAGTATAATTTGTTGATTTTGTTGGGAACTGGGGTTTCCATTGGGGCTGCTTAGTTCTGCCCTGCCATTATCCTGGGTATAGTATATAGAGTTCCTGATACTCCCCAACCTTGAGCCAACCATAGAGCTTTTTATTTGTTTCCTCCAAATTTTCTCCCAGAGGTAGAAAGGAACTGGGAAGTCCCTCTCCCTTTTTCTCAAATCTCCATCACCTTTTAGCTATTATTACCCCTTCAACTATACGAAATGTTCCAGGATCTCCACACTTCCCTTGCCACTTTTGAATTACTCAGCCCAAGTTTTCCATTTAAGTCCGTCCACCAAAAGCTGAGGTATTCAGATATGTAGAAAATATTGAGTATACCTAAGCATTTTTTTAACCTGGATTTTCAGCATCATCTAGATACTTAGCTATTCCCAACATCCCCATCCCTTCATGCCTGATTCTGTTCTTGGATGTCATCTAAAAGTTCATTGAGAAGTATTGACTTGACACTAGCTAGGTATTCTGCTAGGCAGCTAAAATGAAAAGCAAAACCCCCTAAAACTTGCCATTCCCCTTCTTAATGAGATAGTCTCCTTTTACCAATTAACCTTTATAAAAGATTTTTATTTATTTATTTGACAGACAGAGATCACAAGTAGGCAGAGAGATGGGCAGAGAGGGAGGGGAAGCAGGTTCTTTGCTGAGCAGAGAGCCCAATGTGAGACTCCATCCCAGGACCCTGAGATCATGACCTGAGCCGAAGGCAGAGGATTAATTTAACTGAGCCACCCAGGCATCCCACCAATTAACCTTTAAATATTGTTTTATAGCTTACAAAGAATTTTCACATACATAATTTCCCTTTTTCCCATGAAACAACTAGGCAAAGATTATCCAATTATCCCCATTCTAAAGATAAAGAACCTGAATCTCAAGGTGGTAAAGGAACTTTGCCAAATGTTACTCAGCTAATATGCTAAGAGCTGAGACAAGAACCAGATTTTTCAAACCTTTACAGGATATACCTTTTCTTATGTGACTCTGTCTCAGCCTTGGATAGTGTGGAAAGGAAATAATTAAAGGTCTCTGTCAAACTAGTAATGTTGGGTTGTAGGGTTAAATTTGATAATTTTTAATTTTAATTTTAATTTTTTTTTTTTTTTTTTAAGAGGAGGAACAACATCCACAGGAGTTGAATTCAGGGTCTTGGATGACAACACAACAAACACAACACATCTCATTCATTGCTCCCTTCATTATCAGTAGGCTGCCTTGGCTGCCTGTGTTTGCGTTTTGGATAGGGTTTTTATAGCAATGTTTACTCCATCCCATATGTGCAACGTTTTGTGCAAGTCATTTACTTGTGCTTTGGGATTCGGAACTGAACATTGTAGGTTATATACTTTAAATTCCGTACAGCCATTCCAGAGAGAAGTTCAGCATGATGAAGACCCTTCTGTCCCCAGTAGTTTCACCCCTAGACATAATGTCCGTTGCTGGGAACCTCAATAGGGACTGTTTTGCATTGCTGCTTAACAGGGGAACAATTCATTTTCCAGGGAGGAGACATGTATCCTGTGAAGGTATTCTATTATGATGTTATCTTGAATGAGATAATTTGATCTGATAAATGCAAATGCAGAATATTGTCAGTTACTGCATTTCTCTCTTTTAAAAGGATTTGAATTTTTAAAGGGAATTCCGTGTAGGTGAATCGTATCAAATTCCTAATCCTTATAGTAGGATGTGAGCTTTTAACCTTATTGTTATCCTGAATCCTAGAAACTTGTCCCTATTCCTCATTTAAAGGAGTCTTCTAAATCTGATGTGTACCTGTATATCATTCCCCACATATCAAGTCAATGAATAAATAAAATAGAATGAGTTAAACTGGATATGTGGTATTATTTACAGTAATAACTAAAGTAACGGTGAGATCATCTGTAGGTTTCACTGTAGCTTTAGTGGTGAGTGTTTATGTTAAAAAGAAAGAAATTTTTACTATATATTCTCACATTTTGAGTTTCATATGCCACACTGAAAAAGTCTTAGCTTGGACACTGGGATGGGGAGTTGCTAATGAAATAGAAATACTGTTTTATTTCTGTACTTACAGTGTTTGCCTAGAAAATGTGTCTAGTGTATTTGTTGAAACAATGTATCCATATTTTCAGTGAATCCATATTTTCAGTGACTAAAAAGTAAATCTATATTAATAACTATCAAATGGTAAGTTCTTATTATTTGAAGGCTGGAAGAGCGACTTAGATCATTTTATGTTGTCCCCTCATTATGTTGATGAAAGAGCTGAGACCCAGAGATTTGATTTGTCCAAAGTCCTACAGCCTCTTAAAGACCAAGATAGGATTAGAATTCAAGTACAGAGTCTGGTAGTCTGTGTTACCCTAAACTATTGAGGCAGAAACTCTCAAAGCTTAATTAAATAATCAGTAACAAGTTATTAACATATCATTTCTATAGGTTCTTATGGCAGAATATAATAACTGTGTCTGCTACCTTCTCCTTAGAATTTAAAGTTATCTAAGATTATCATGTTATATCAATAAGAAACAAAATCTCCATTTCCAAATTAATACTAACCCCCTATTATATACCTTTTATATTTTTAAAATACATGATATTTGAGAGAACAAAGTTTGGTTCACCGTTCCCATTCTTTTTATTCAATTCTTAGAATTAAGCTTTATTCATTAATTTAATTTCTGTCTCTGGAGGAGTTTGGTTTATGTTTTCTCCCACTGGTAATAAAAATCAACACAGTTAAGGGAATGAAATCTTAAAGGAATAAATTCTAGTGATAAAGATACCATTTTCTTGATGAAAGTGAGAATACAGTGTAGTGAGCCATTCTTTGGAGGGTGACTTGGGAGAGGAAGAAGGATGGGCACTGTGAGTCAGAGTTAAAAGCATTAGTGAAGAAAAATGTCCCACTTCCCCCCTTGTACTAATGGCATAAATGTGTTTGTGATTATAGAGATGGCCATTTCTCAAGAGGATAATAGCTGTGACATGTCTCCAAAATGATTCGCTGCCATTCTTATTCACCTGCCAAATTATTCCTCCTAAGTGTTTTAGATACTTTGATTTCTTTTTTTTTTTTTAAGATTTTATTCATTTATTTGACAGACAGAGATCGCAAGTAGGCAGAGAGGCAGGCAGAGGCGGGGGGGGGAGGGGAAAGCAGGCTCCCCACAGAGCAGAGAGCCTGATGTGGGGCTCGATCCCAGGACCCTGGGATCATGACCTGAGCCGAAGGCAGAGGCTTTAACCTACTGAGCCACCCAGGCGCCCCGATACTTTGATTTCTTAGATAGAAATGTAGTCAGTTCTATCTGGTACAATATTAGGGAAAATCGGTATTACCAGCCAGTAAACTATAGCCTTATATGTTGCAGAAATAGCAATCCTCTTCATATTTTTAAGTAAAATATCCATCCACCCACTTTCATGACACCCAGAGGAGTTTGAAAATGTGACAAGTCATGGAATCAGCTGTTAAAGGAAGACTGGCTTCTGGCTGATGTATAGAGTCAATTTGAGTTCTCACTCAAGAGCAGTATGGCCACAACTCCCAGTGCATAAATTAGCCCCGAATGTAGGCGGAAACACTTTCTTGCAAGCTGACAGAGTATCACCCCAAAATATCTCTGATAACTCATGAATACATCTGCTTTTCTGATCCTGTACAAGCAATCGAATGCAACAGAAAGACCACTTCAGATGCTCACAGTACAAAATGGGGTTAAAATGCAGGTTCACCATTTTCTGTGTATGATCTGTCACAAGTCATATAACTTTTTTTGAACTTCAGGTTGTTGTTTTTTTTTTTCTCTCATCTCAAAGAAAATTAATTCGTTTACAGTCTAATTGTAAAAAATGGAAGGGTTAATATTTATAAATGTTGGTTGTCATTCAGTGCGAGTTCCTTCTCCTATTGGGTCATGCTGAGTATGTTTCTTGCAGAAGCCAGATTCTGGTTTGTTAAGGATTGGTATAAAGAGATTTTTAAGGATTATTTCAAAAACAATACTTGTAACTATTTACCAAGGGTTTGTGCTGTGCAATAAGCAAAATTCCTAAAGTGTATTTATCACTCAAAAAATCCTATCCTTAGAAGTCCATTTTGTAATAAGAATGTGCAAGTCTGAGAGGATACAGTCTCTGACTCATTGCCAATTAATAATTAAGAGATGTATTCTGCCTGCTACACAGCAGACACTATGCTTGATGCTGGAATATATGGACGAAGAAACCAGGAAATGTCAGAGCCATGATACTCCTGTGGAGAAAAGAGAATAAAGTATTAAGCAAATTGAAATAAAGCTTATGTGTGTGTGTGGGGGGGGGGGGATCATTGGGCTGATGTGGGGAGTGTAGCAAATATAGTGACATGGAAGAGAAAAGTGGTCAAAGCCGGGGTGGAACCCAGGCATTCCAACCACTGTGCTTATTTCCAAGGGGGAAACAAATGAAGGAAGGAAATAGGTAACAGCCCTAGGGCCCACTGAGATGATTTTTTGGGGAACACCTGCCTCCAGGGAGAGGAGTTTATAGGAGAATATCTAAGCCCTAGGATTTGATGCAAAAATTGAAGGAGAGAGTCAGAGGTAAATAAAAGAGAATAAGGACCTTTGCTAGATCAAGGATCAGAATGGCCCACAAAGGAATCTGAGGTAAGAGGAAAAGAGGGAGGGGGTCTTCCAAACCTGAATGGTTTGGTTTGAGCTCTAATTGGCTGAGATTCATTGAAAAACTGCTCTGAATCTCTGAGTCAGCCAGACTTTTCAGTATGGGTGAGATGTCTTGTCTATATTCTAGGAAAGGTGTGGGTATCATAGTAACATAGTTGTATAGACCTGATTCATTGCTCCTTCAGTGCTACTGAATCTCAAACACTCAACTCGCCATCAATGGGGCTCATTTTTGAAGAGTGTGGGTTATGACTCTTTCCATGCAAAGCACTTTTCACACAGTATATGGGAGTTTGCCAGTTGGCTCCGCACATTCTCATCTTGGTACCTGCCCTCTCTTCTTGGGCCTTATCATTTATCGTTTGTCTGGGTCGTTGGTCTTAAAGTCATTTTCCTTTTTTGGGTTTTTGTTTTGGTTTTTTTTTTTTTGGTCTCTCTCCCTTTCTTTCTCTCTCTGCAGACACTCTGATCAGCCAGCAGATGCTGCTCTCCTGCACAAAACCAGCAGAGCTGTTTGTCCTGCAGTCTGAGCTATCATCAGTTCCCAGCTAAGCCAGCTGCGGAGGATGGCAAACACACCAACGGGCACTTGAAATTTAATGAGCAAAGTGCTACTAAAAGATTTTTCCCATTCTCTGATATATTTTGACTTCAATGGCCCTCTCTTGCTGGGAAATATTTACAGTGAATCACCTCAGTTTATTAGAGGGCAGCCAGAGGGACACGGGATCCTCAGGCAGGAAGCTGAGAGATGAAATATAAAATGAAACAATGCATGATCAGTCAGAAGAAAAACTCCACATGCCCAGAGTGTAAAGTAGTTCCGAACTCAATTTCAGGAGGCAGGGAGACTTGCCTCTCTCAGAGGTGAGCTGTGTAGGAGGTTGGGCAGGTTACTTCATAGCAGGTAACTTCGTTTTTCTGAGAATGAAATGAGATAATGCATGTAAAATTGTTATCATAGGGACAGGTCAATAGGTACTACCCAATTTTAGGGTGCTCGTGTTGTTCTTCCTATTATAATGATTGCTGTCATTGAAGTAACCAAGCAACAAGAAACATGATGGCTTGAAATTATATGATCTTTGAATTATTCATATAGAAATTTTTGACTATGCGTTTAATTTCCTAAATCACCAGAAAAGATCTGTAAAAAGGTCTGTTTACTGTGCTGTCAATTCTCACCCTACCTTTTAATCTCCCTTCCATACTTGGTTTGTTTTTAGTACTATTTAGTGATTTTTAGATTTATAAAGTACAAAGAAATCAAGACCGGCATTCCCACAAGAAACTTCTTGTTTCCTGGATAAAGCTGGAAGAATGATCTGGGGACTTCTCTCACTCTGCCAGGCTCAAGCACGGGGCGAAAAGGACCTAAATATACAGTATATTTCAGAAATGCTGTTCCTTGCCTACCTCCAAGATTAAAAATGACAATGAATATGAGATTTTGCTAGGAAATATAGTGCTATAAATTTAATAACCTAAGGTTAGGCTAAGTTTCCTTATCAAAAAATACAATTAATGATTTACCTTTCTCAGGAATAAAGACAAAATGACAAAGATGGTGAATTCATTAGGAAGTAACTGAGATTGGGGAAGCAACAGAAATGTAACAAATTTGTAAATAGATGCATTTGTTTGGTGAGTTCCCTAAAATTTGGAGTTGTCTGTTTTTCTCTTAATGCTATTCTAGCATTTGTAAATTTTAGTGCTACAGTACAGGCTAAAAGCCCCACAAGAGACGGATAGGAGATGAGGTTCATGTGGCAGCTTGGGGAGCCCTGAAAAGTGAGAAACCAAAATGTGTGTGTGTGTGTGTGTGTGTGTGTGTGTGATTTTTTTGCTTTAGAAAAAATTAAAGGCTGGCTCTGGCAAATAGCAATTTTTTTTTTTTTTTTTTTCCTGGAAGTAACATATTGAGATCATAGGCATTTACATTTGAGTGTGAGTTTAAGATCCTTTTATAAGACTAGGTTTACTTGCTCATTCATTTGAGTATAGGAAAAAAGCAGATCACCTGAAAGACTAAATAAAGTCTTTGAAATGATGAGAAAAACCTCTCAACTTTGCCCAGTGGCAGACACACACGAAGTAATAAATGTAATTTTGAATCAAAGGGCAACACTAGTATCAGGTAGTTAAGGCAAGTCACATATTCAGAGGTGAAATTACATTGTTTGGGGGCCACATGCCTATCTATCTAAGTCTCAAAACTAATGTTTGAAAACGAAGACCATCATTTAAAATATGACATCACCCCTACATATAATATTTTTACATATAATATTTTTAAAAATAAATTTCAACTTTGTTGCAACTTAATATGGTTTGAAACTGATTTATATTTAAAATCCAGATATGTACGTGCCAAATTTATATACCTACTTATACATACACATTTATCTAAGATAGAGAAAAAAAAATACATGGAGGAAGACGTTGAAAGAGAGAGTGTACAAAACCATAGCATTTTTCCCCCAGAGTAAAACGGAAATAAATCTCTACTCAGGCATCTTTTTGGCTCCTGAAGCTCCCACCTCCAGTATCTGTGGGGCAGTGATGGGTTGGGTTACTGCACACTTTGAGTATCCCATGAATAATTACGTCTGTCCTGAGTGCTTGCCAGCATGACGCATCTTCATTTCATTAAGGAAAAAAAGGACAGGCTGGAATTGGCAATGGCAGAATTCATTTATCACATTTTAATGGAGAAGCAGCTCGGGAAGGGCGGGTCTAATGAGATATTTCTGAAGAAATTAGCCAGTTTCTATTAAAGGGCCATCTTCTCTCTGTTCCTGGTAGTGATGGATAGCAGGGACACAGCCCAGGGAGATTTCCCACAACACTTTCCTCTGCTTTGCTTTTGTTTGCTGAGGCATGTGATCATTTTTGGATGATCCATCTCATAAATGTTTGAACGAATCATTGCAAAGTGATACCAAATATTAGTGTGCAGAGAAAGGGACTGGGTTTGATTTTCAGTACTTAATTTATGGAGAGAGACATACTTGTAGACCCAGGGTTGTCTTAACACTAATACCACTAAAACTGCTCATCTCTCAATCCTACAATAAAACCTAAGTAGAAATTTATCTCTAAGTTGTCGTAAATCCTTTGTTTGAAGTAAATACAATCATTCTGACCAAATCTCCTTCCAAAAATTTCTAAGGATGACAAACGTTAATTTGATTTTGATTTGAACTCAATTTATCAAGGCGGAATGAACTGGGCACTTCTATCAGCATGCATCCTAATCTAGCTTTCTATATTTTCCCCCATTGCTCCAATGTGATTAGAAATCAGAAGTTTTTTATGTGCATCACAGAAATAGGAGTGAGTAATTGACTCTGCGCCTGACACATCACTGTTGGTCTTCTATTGCCAAAGGAGTTTTATGCTGCAATCTTTATGCACTAATTTGCATGAAAATTAGTGATAAGGAGCAGAAAGTTAATACAAATTCCTTATACAAAGACTTAGAAAATATGACTGATTATGGTCTGTGTTACAAGGCAAGAGGCCAGACCTCTGGTGATTTATTTACCCAACAAATATTTATTGAGCATCTGTTCTAGGCCAAACACTGCCACACAATGGGAAGGTATTGGTAGATAGACAGAGATTCTGCCCTTAGTAAATGTACAGTCTCAAAAAGGACATACACACAACAATTCAGTAAATAAAAATAGGCTGTGTGATGTTGGCTAACTCACCCTACAAACACCACTGGGTTGTTTACATAACACATATGAGGATTTTTTTTTTTTAAGATTTTATTTGTTTATTTGACAGAGAGAAAGATCACAAGTAGGCAGAGAGAGGCAGAGAGAGGAAGGGAAGCAGGCTCCCTGCCTAGCAGAGAGCCCAATGTGGGGCTCGATCCCAGGACCCTGGGATCATGACCTGAGCCGAAGGCAGAGGCTTTAACCCACAGAGCCACCCAGGTGCCCCATGAGGATGTTTTAAGAATAAAAATTTCTCTTGATGCAAAAGATTCTTAGTATGTTCAATATTGGATCAAATGTACTGACTTGAGTTGATTTTCTAGTATCTGAACTTGAAAAGAAAATTTAGGAAGTATATGCATTTAAGTGTATATATCAAAGCTAAAAGGGGGCCAGTACAGTACAGTGATTAGTTTCAAAGGAGGAAAAAGAAACGAATGTTTAAAGTTTAGGGGGAAAAGTGATAAATAAGATCCTAGGGCAAGAAGTCAGAGAGACAGACAAATTGGCAAGAAAAAAAACCATAATCTTGGCAGAAATATGTTGGATAGTGTCAAGTGAAAAGTGAACAACAGAGCTAAGAAACAGAAGGTTACAATAAGCAAAGCTGGAAATGTGTTAGGATGAACTAAATGTTTGGCTTTCTGCCTTACCAGGTTTCCATCAGTTGTCCAAACTTTGCAGATCCTCAATGAACCCTAGATCTTTTTCTTGGGTCAGTATAGAGTCTGCAAGGACTGTCTAATATGGTAGTGACTAGCCACATGTGACTTTGAGAAATTTTTATAAACAGAGCTCCTTGGGCATCCAAATAGCATTACTAGTGTTCAGTAGCCCCAGGCAGTTAAAAGCTGCATAGTGGACTGGGCAGAAATTATAGACAGCTTCTACCATTGCAGAAAGTTCTTTTGGATAGCATTGCTCTGCAAGCCCTGGGAAAATGGTTCAGCGTGCCTTTCACAGAGTGGGGGCTTAGTTGATCCCTTGAATGGGTGTTACATAAATGCAATGCATGTTGCTCAAATATCACCTCCTCAGGGATCAGACTAGAAGAGGTCCTATATAATACTCTTTTTCTCCTACTGTATTTCTCCATATAATTTATAAAATATAATTAGTACTTAATGTTTAATATTGAAGATCTGCCTCCCCCATGTATTTGCCTGGGTTGTGAGGGCAAAGGCCGTCTCTTTCTTCCTGATACCCTTTCCTCCCTCTTAACATTATGACATACAAGTGTATGTTATTTTAATTAAAATAACGACATAGGAAGGGATGCGATAGTCTCATGAAATCAGGTATCATCTGAACACAATTTTGAGTGCAGCTAATTATGTGCCACAGAAATCTCTAAGCCAGATCAGGGACTGGCAGGATAAACAGGTATGCAAGCTTTCCTTCTCCTGGGGCTCTAACCGAGTGTGTTAGCAATTCTATGGTCTTGCCGATGCACTGAGTTCCTCAGCGAGGGAGGTAGGCCTATGTTGGACTTATTTTGGTGTCTTGAACCATGATGAAGAGCAACTAATCACTTAATAGCAGTTGAATAACCATCCTATAGATTTTGGGTTTGGGGAGGCAAATCAGAGGTGAGGAATTATGTTCTTTGGTCTGTGAAGTGACCACTGGTGCCCAGGGATATGATATCCTGCAAAATGACTAGTTATCCAGGAGCAAATTATGTGCCAACCTAGTGCTACATGAAGTAGAAAGGTTTTTATTTTACCTGGGTTCTTTGAGTTATAACATGTCCTGTCCCTTTCCTGTGTTCCTAGGAAGGCAGGAGGTCCTGGCTGAGGGGGAAGGGAGTTAGTATAGCTCAGTTCTCAAGCACTGCTTTCACGAAGGGGACAAATGTTCCCATCTGTTAGTTGTGTCTCTCACATGAAAAACTACAATAGGTGGGAAAGTGTGGTGCCTGCTGGTAGCAGGGGCAACATCTGAATATTTGTTAGAAATGAAAACTCTCATGACTCTGTAGGTGTGATCTAAAAATGTGTGTTTGAATACATCCACCAGGTGATTCTGTGGGATGCTGGTTTGAGGACCACTGACTTGGGGACAGTGCAGTGTTGCTGTATCCCTGCCCACTTGGGGCTTTGGGATCAGACCCCAGTGATAGAGCCTAGGTCCCCTGCTTCTGCTCCCATTGAAGGACTTACTTCTTAGTATATCTTTGAGAAGAGATCATTCCCTAGTATCACAGTCACCAGATCCTCAAGCCTTTCTGAGACTGAGCCCGGAGAGGAAGGACTTCAGATGATGAGGTTTTCCCATAATGGGGCGGAGAGTTCCTAGGGCTGAAGCTCATGCCAAGAGCACTGGGTCAGAATTTATTCTAGCACGTAATACATTGAGAATTAAGGAACACTATCTTTCTTGTCATCACAATTATCCTCTCCCATCTAATAGAATAGCTTCAATTTTAAGGCCCATAAACTCATCTCAATCTCTGTCTGGAAAGGTCTTCTTCAGCTACTTTCAGGGATATTAAAATGGTATTTTTTTCCATCAATATTATACGGTTAAGTAGCTGGTCCTTCTGTAATGAAAAAAGACAAAAACCAAAATCAAACAAAATCAAACATTAATTTACTCTCTACTGTGGGATAATTTTCTTGCAGAAAAAAAAAAAGACCTAAAATATTTGAACTCAAAAGAATACATCTTTTCCTCCATCTTATTTTGGTCTGTCTAAAGACCTGGCTATTACTTCTTCATGACTATGTTAAGAAAATAAAATTCTAGAACCTATGTTGGTTCTACAACTCTGTCAGGAAGTTCATTCAATCTAACTTCAAGTCCTAATCCCAACAAATTCTCCCTCTATCTTCATAGTCAGTATTCTGTGGAGAAAGAAAAACAGCTGGTCAGCATCTTACATGTAATTGTCCTAGGCATTGTGACTGACTTTGGCAAAGCTGTTTCGTCATCACTGGTGGGGGAGGTTTTAGGGATCTGTACTCTAGAACATAACACCAGATCTTAATCTAAATAAAATTTCCAGGGAAGGTTTGATCAGTTCCCTGCTGGCGAAATGATTATAATCTTTTGGGAATGAGAATCAAATGGAAAGGTGATCATGACCGTATACTCGGAGGGAGTGCCATCTGGACAAAAGCAATTGCTTTGAGAAAAACAAGTCTGGTAGGCTCCGCTGAGAGAACCTTTTACATTAGGGCAGTTTTATTCCAGCCAACATAAAACATGATCTCAAAAGACTTCGACTTTCAAAATGTGATAACATCTTACTCTAATGCAACAAACAGAAGATGATAGTCTTGTTTCTCTTTCGGTAGGTCTACGATGGCATTACTACTCATTGGTCTGGTCCAATAGACTGTTTCTGTGAAATCATTATAAGATATGGGGAAGGCTCATTGTTTCACAGCTCCTCAAAACAGGATTTCTGTAACAGGATTGCTTAAATCATCTGAATTCTCTTCTTTGTTATTTTATTAGTGTTCAAAGAAAATTAATGTTCAAAAGATGACACCAGAGCTTAAGAGATCCTTTAGTATCAAAAACAGATTAAATTATCCTCACTGAACTGTAACTGTAAAGGCAGAAAGAGGGAATTAGCAAAGTTTTAAGAGATTTACAAAACCGATTGGAATAAATCTACAGTAGGATTATCAGTGGTAATTAAAATTATTAGGTAAAATATTAGGGAGTACAATGGTCATAGATTGTCAAAATATAATCCTGTTGACAGTTGCAAAAGGAAAAATATACCAGAGACATATGGCAGGAGCTACCTTGATGTCATCAGAGTGAGTATCATTGATAACAATCTGACATCCATGTCCTTCGATCAGATATAACTTGAAGTTTAAAACATCTCCTAAAATTACTTTTGCCCAAAGTGTCTAGCCTAGATCTCATCAAGCATTAAGACCTGATCTTCATTGTATAAGATATAAAGGACATTGAAGAACAAGTTAAATCAATAAAATAATACTTAGGCAAATCCAGAAAGGGGGGCCTTCTGTAAGACCACTGTCCTGATCTCTTCAGAGAATCCATTTCCCACCCATTTTGGTGAGCTGAAAAATGGCATACCAGGATGTCCAGAAATTAAGAAATCTTAATCCTCAGAACCTGTGAATATCACTTTATAAGGCAAAGTAGAGATGCCATTAAAGATCTCAAGTTGGGGAAATTATTCTCTTTTGTCCGAATGAGCTGTAAATGTGTCATGAGTGCCTTATAAAAGGGATTTAGAGAGAGATTTTACTGAACAGAGAAAAGTTGATATAATTAGAGGAGCAAAGCTTGGAGGGATGTGTCCAGGAGCCAAGGAATGCCAGTAACCTCTAGAAGTAGAAAGTTCAATTAATGGATTATTTCATGAGACTCCCCTAGGATCCAGTCCTGGTATCTTGATTTTAGACTCATTTTGAACTTCTGACCTCCAGAATTATGAGAGAATAAATTTTTGTTGTTTTAAACCACTAAATCTGTGGGAATCTGTTATAGTGGAAATAGGAAACAAATATACACAGAAGCAACAAATAATGATAAAGAAGCACAGGGAGGTGGTGGTCTATTTGGTTTAAGAGATTAGAGATACAGCAGCTAAATGCATTGCCTGAATCCTGGCTGGAATTCTAATGTATCCAAGGCAGCTATAGAATGCAATTTTTGAGATATTTCAGAATTTGAGTATTGGTATTAAATGATAATGGAAAAACCATTGCCATTATTTTCCCATTTTAGAGATACATCCCAAAGTATTTAAGGACAAAGCATCATGATTTTTGTATTTTACATGTAAATAAATAGAGAGAGAGGGAGGGAATATTATAAAGCAAATTAAGACATGTTAATAATTGTTGAAACTGGGTGATGGTGTGTGAATTCATTATACCAATATTTTCTTCTTAGTATTTTTGAAGATTATTCTTAATAAGAGGGGGAAATTCTATAATAATGAACACAATAAGTTTTTTTTTTTAAGTTACTCAGTTAAAAATATTCATTCAAATATTCAAGAATGCCATTGTATTATTTAGGGTATGTTAACTCAAAACTTCTACATATGAGTAGCTGAAACAAATGAAATTTTATTTTTTAATCATACAGCAGTCTGAAGTGGGTTTCTAGCCGGAAAGATTTGGGAAGCTTACCTGCGAGCCTGCAGGGCCCTTGGCGTCTTATACTGCTGCCCCGCCATTCCCCAGGATCTCTGATAGTTCGTAGCAGGATCATACAGGAAGTTGTCCATGGTCATCACTGTAAGAATGGCCCATCACTTTGCTCCATGTCCCATTAGCTGTAACTTAGTCCAATGGCCACATCTAGTTGCGTAGAAGTTCAACATTGTCAGCCACTTGAATCTTCAGGAGAAAATCCCTTTTCTTAATATTTACCAGGCAATGCCCAAATCCCTTCTTCTGAATGACTATATGGTACCATGATTTCCTCCAAGGAAATGTGTTAGGAGAGATCTAAACTGCCCACAGCATTTTATTGACCATAAATCTAAAGTAAAATCATTGAGAGAAGCCATTAAAACAATCCTACTAAAAATTCTCATTCATGTCTTATCCCTTATTTATTTCCTGAGAATGAAAAAGTTATTGAGTTATGTTAATATTATTACATCATTTTATAAACACATGTATGTACACACACACACATATTCAAATACTGCCAGCAGAATGGAAATGTGTTTTTAGATGCTACCAGTTTTTTTCTTGCAATCATGTGAGTGTAGCCACCTATGACTAATGATCTCTAGAACAATTGATAAAATGATTCTGTTCTGTGCTTCCTTTGGTCTCATATTTTCCTTGGCTTTAATTTTGCAGCTTCAGCCATAACTTCAGGCATTCATTCCATTCCCCTGTTCGTTCAAATAGCAAGTAATCTGCAGGTGAGCACTATGGTAGGAGGCCTGTAAGAACAGGAACATTGCCATATTCATCTAAAAGTTGGAGGGAAGATGGGTTATAAGAATAAAGAGACAAATGTAATATTTTAAGGTGCTCTCAGAGATACAAAAACAGGAGAGAAATGCGAGTTTTCTATTATGTACGGATGGATAGAGGTCAATAGACTTTCCAGAGGCAGTGATGCTGGAGTAGAGTTTTAAGAATTAAATATGATGTTTTCATGGCTAACCAATGAAGTCATTTGGGGTGAAAATTTTGCCTGACATGAAGTATCTTCTGTAGAAGGGTGCTGTTAATCTCTTTGTCTAGGAGATTTTTCTAGGATATCATTTCTTTTTTCTTTTCTTTTTTTAATATTCTATTTATTTGAAAAACAGAGATCGCAAGCAGGCAGAGTGAGGGTGGGCGGGGCGAAGCAGGCTCCCTGCCAAGCAGAGAGCCGGAGGTAGGGCTCGATCTCAGGACTCTGGGACCATGACCTGAGCTGAAGGCAGAGGCTTAACCCACTGAGCCACCTAGGCACCCTTCTACATACCATTTCTTGTGGGAACTTCCTAGGTCCCGTGTCTAATAAGACACAAGGAGGTTAAGGGAACTGCTAAAAGGCAAATAGCTATTAAGTGTCAGAGATGGATATTGGCCCTAATCTGTATCTTTCCAAACTTTGTCCTATGCATCATTGACTAAGGAATCTCCAATCATACAGGTTTATTATGTGGATAGAAAGAATGAAATATAGACCCTCATTTGTTTAATAAATGACAGGAAGCAGGAAATTGTAATTTTACATGAATTGATTTATATTATCTTACAATTTACCTTTCAAAAATAATCTGTCATCAGAAGCTGCTTCTTTGCTTTAGCATTACTGACATTCCAATTTTGCAAAGCCATGAGAATAGGCTAAAAACCTGAGCAGAAAACTATGAGGGCATGGGGAAGGGGGTCCAATTTGTTGAGTTAAGGAAAAAAAAAAATCTTGGTTTGTCCCATATTTCTTGTTTTTAATAGAAGTAAGGCTTATGGGGTAAACAGCAAAATTCTCCAACTTTTCTGAACCTCTGAAATATGTCTGCAAATATTGTGAACAGGCATGTGTGTGCACATATCCCCACATTTCTAGTAATGCTTCTTGTGATACTGCATTTAGAAATATAGAGTAATCCATTTAAAAGCCAACAAGCTGAGAGTCAAAATTCATACCTTTGCCTTTGACATTTATTCTATAAAAACATCTCTTTATTAATGAGGTTTTATTTTAACGAGGCTTTATTTTAACAAGGTTTATGGTAACAACTTTGTTTCTAACATTTTGGAAATTTCAACCATGCTGTAGGAACTTGTCCTAAAGGATGGCATGTCCGGATGAGGGTAATGAACCATATGTAACAATGCCATACTTCAGTTGCTCTCATGGACTCTGAAAACCATGAGAGATATTTTGGCTAACATTCAGTTATTTTGCTCCATGAATCCTCCCTCCCATGGTTTATTTCTTTTCTATATCATTTGTGATCTTCGTAATTTACTCTATAGATTTACCTAAAAAAATAGATGCACTAAAAAGTTGGGGTCAACATAAATTATGTGCAGAGATCCCCAGATTGCAGAAGAGAATTGGGGGAATATGAGAAGTACTCGTCCTTGTTTTTACACAGGTACTCGCAAGTCTGCTGGCTCGGTTTCCAGCCAACAGTAGTGAACCAGGGACCCTTCAAACCCCAGATATTCAATCTATGAACACGATAAAGTCAATCATAATTATTGTGATAAAGGCACCTCTTAAGAGTATTAAAATCAAGAATGGAGATTTTAGGAAACAACTAATAAAAATATACAACAAACATAATAACTCAGCTCCTTTTTAAAAATACTTTAACTTTTAGTGTACTTTCAGTGTACTGCAATATATCAAAGTTTTCGAGTTTATTCCATCTGCAGATTTTTTTTTTCCATCTAGCCATTATTTAAAAGGCATAGGTACTTCTCCTGTTGGAGTCTTAAACTCAATTCTTTCTTCTTTTTGTTCTTGGCATGTAGTCAGAGAAGGTATCAGTTAGGATGTAATGTAAATAAAATGATTAACCTTAGATGTAATATAAATGATCGCAGGTGCAAAGCTGGTAGAAGAGAAAGAAGAAAATGTATGAATGAAAAGAAGAAATGTATGAAAATGTATAAACAATAAAATGAAACAGTGCATAACCCAGAAAAACAGCTACAAGGTATCAAAACAGTAAGTCAAGAGTTGTATACCATGTATTTCGATGAAATCCATTTAAAGAACATGTCATGCTATTTATAACAATTTATTGATAGCTTTTGGTGAAAGAATCACTCCTCCCTTACATAATCTGAATTTTTAAATTTAGAGTAAGTTTGTTTTGCAATGCACACACACACACACACACACACACACACACATATATATATATATGTGTATATATATATATACATATATATATATATATATATATATATATATATATATATATATGGTCTTTGTTTTTGTTTATCCCCACCAGCAAGGAAGTGATGCCATGTAAAAGCACAGAAAATCCACTGTCATTTGGTTTCAGGCTACATTGATCTCAGTTTGAAATAAATTGTTGGTAATCTGTCTGGTGAGTAAGGAAGTTTATTTTTCTCTATAGCTGATTAGTGTTTCTTTCTTAGATTTATTTTTTGAGGGTCACACTCTCCCCCCAAAATTTGAAGTCATACTTATTAAAATCTGGGCTAGCAATACATTTTTCTAGGACTCTTGAAGGGAAAAATGTCTTTATTCTACCAACTTAGCAGTAGGGAGCTGTGATTTAACAAACAAACATTTTTATAAGATTATGAAAAGTGTAGCAGTGACAATTACAATAAATTAGTCCCAATCTTGGGCACCTTTCACCAAAAATCAATGCATGAAATTCTCTGTTTCACCTCTTTCCCTGAATGAACATATAGGTCATTTGGTCAGTTAGTAGAAATAGTGATAGCTCAAAGTAATTTTTTCAGGGGAGGAGACTGTCTTCCTAAAAATCACCTCTTTGAGCTGTTGTCGATTTATCTACTGTAAATGTCTTGAAAACACCTAACTAAAAAATTATGAAAATGCCTTGTCCCCCTTTTTTCCTGTATGATAAAATACTTTTATTGTCTCATTGGAAAAAGCCTACCCTATAGCCAGAAAAAAAAGAAAAATCTGCAAATGAGAAAGCTTCTGTAATTTTAAGGAATAGCCCAAACTGAGAACTACCTAGATATTTACCTATTTAGTAGCAGAATGGAGAAATAAATTTTGCTATATTCTTATAATAGAATACCACACAGCAATAATAATAAACACTAAAACCGTATCCCATAATATAGGCAGATTCTCACAGACATAGTGTTGAACAGAAGCAGCTAGACCCAAAAGATATGTTTGACTCCATTTGTATAAAGCGCAATAAGTAAACTATACTTTTGGAAGCTAGTATAATTGGTTAGTCTTAAGCAGTGGCTTATAACTTGAAAGGGGGAAGAATACAGTGAAGTCTGTAGTTCTGGTTTTCTGTTTCTTAATCTGGGTGTGTGTTACTCGGGTGTATGCAATGTGTGACAATGTGTCAATCTGTGTATTCATGTGATCTGCCCTTTTATTCTACAGAGTGTGTTGGATTCAAAAATGGACAGTGGGTCCACTGACAGAGGGTCAGTGTCTCTTTCTACTCTTTTTGAGGGAGAGCTAGTCTTAGTGGCTTCTTTAATGACAGAATGCAGACTATGTGACATTCTGAGATTACAGACTGAGTCATACTAAGCCTTAGCTTTCCCCAAGCCTGTTGGAAAACCATCTGTTGGAATTCTGAGCTGTTCTATCCATCTGATGACCCTAAGGCGGTCATGCTGTGAGCAAACCCAAGCCACTAGGAGAAGCCATGGGCAGGTAGTTTGGTTGACGCTTTTGCAGTCATCACCAGTAAGGTGGAAGACATGTAAGTGAAGCTGTTTTAGATCCTTCTAGGATCTAAACTCAGTCACCAAGTGACTGAGTTGATGGCACATCAAAAAGGAATCACTCAGCTGATTCTTCTGCAAAATTCTCTCCTTCTAAATCATGGTGTATGATTCAAATAGCTGCTGGTTTAAGCCAGATTTTGATACACAACGGTAGATAACAAAAATAGACACCTTTACTGAAAAAGCTTTTTTGATCTCCAAGTAATTTATGCTATTTTAAATATGTGAGTTGTCCATTGACAGAAGGCTGCTGGTTTATAGGCTGCTAAAAAGGCTTCCAACTGAAAGTACATACCATTCATTGAAATGATTCTGGGGCTATGGCTAGGTCTAAAAAATTTTTTCTTCCACAATAACACATTGTTGCTCATTGCAGAAATATGTTATTTGAACAATATTTTGGACAATAATTATAACAAAAGCCTAAATTCAATATAAGACCAACCACATATGGGTAAATATCACTGATAATTAAATTATGTTTTAACAATGGAGTTTTTATAGCATAACTTCAAGGCCACATACTAGATGATTTAGCAACCCTTGATATGATTTTTCTATTGGTATTTTCTATGATATTTCTATTTTTCTTTTTTAAATATTAACAAAGGTAGGCCTCACCCTATTTAGTCAAAATGATCCTATCAATTAGAAAATGTTGATAAAATCAGCCCTCTTTGTTTCTTAAACTTTTATTTTAAAGAATAGAAAATATTAGACTTATTTTTATAATAATAGCTTTTGTATTTTTTTCTATTTGTAAGTCAGACAAATGTTTTTATCTTATCCATTAGGCAAATAATGATCTCAATGTATTTTAAAAGTGACGAGCTAAGGAACAGAAAACCTCAAATTTAGCATGTTATTGAAGGGAATAAAAAGAGAAGTAGATTTATTATGAACTTTCTATGCAAGTAATAATAGAGTATAAATGACTTTGAGAGGTTATGCTAACTCTTTTATGGGCTTGGAGGTAGAACAGAAAGTGACCTTAAGGGAAAAAATTAACTGCTGGCTGTTAACCTGCTATTCAGTCTACATGTCCTATCCTTTTGGGCTAGTTGGAATTGGTACACTTGCTTCAACATTGCAACAGAATGAAACTCCAGATGCTCACAGATGGTAAGCCTACAAACTTAATTAAAACTCATGCTTTATTATCACAAAACAGGAAAATTGAGAAAGCTTTGCCCAAAGAAAATGTTTGTTTTCCTCATCTCATCTCCAACCATCCAGAAAACTTTAGGGGTCATGGAAGTAGGGAAAAAAAATCTTGCTTTTGCGAGGCAAAGGGGAAAATTAAAGTTATAGGATCTGTAGAGTTACAGAGTTAGTATAACCTAAATACTACTTCAAATTCAAGGTTAACAAACAGTTATGGATTATGTGCTATGTGTCCAGCACTCTATTATTAATCATGGTATAATGAGATATTATAAAAAAGTATAACCATCCAACAAATATGTATTGAGCACTTACATTCAGGACATGATCTATATTTATTTGATTATAAATATTCTTGTAATCATTGAAAGCACAATTTTACTCTCTTGAGGTATTGAAATGAGAGTAATTGACCATCCTATATGTATTTATATACTCTTTAGACTCTAAGAGAGTTTTCCCCTTCATATTGCAAACCTTTATTGTGTTTATACAAAGACCCATATGTAGGTTAATAGTATTGCAATTTAAAGATTATATTCACTAGTAAACACAGTTACTTGTTTCTCTGGATGCTCAGTCTTGACTTGATAGTATTGTAGCTAGAAGACTAGAAGTATAGAAAGAATGTTTTCTCATAGGTCTATTTCTTTGAAGGGTTTTATAGCCTGCTAGATCTTTATCCAATAGTTAGAAGAGGTGTGTCAATTTAAAATAAGATTACCTCTGTTGAAAATGAATCACTTCCCTCCTGTTAGCTCCTCTAACTTTCCTCAGAGAAATAGGAAAATATCTAAATAGTTTTCTTCTTTTTGACAAGTTACGTTTCATGTATATTTGTAGAAAAAGTGTTTTTCTAAAAACAAACATCTGTATTTGCATGCATTGAGATAAAGGTCAATATTCATATTATCTTATGCCAGTTATTCAATGCTTTAACAAATAAAATATTTACTTATCTCACTACCTAGATTCTATATTATCTATTAAATTATTTTAGCATATTTAAGTGTATTGCTTTTTTAAAGATTAATTTTGAAGAAAATCATGTATTTGAATAATCTATTTTGATCTTTCCTCTTGTTCAGTCTTTGGAAACATTTTCTGCTTTTTTTTTTTTTTTTTTTTACAGTCTGTTACATTTTATCTATCTAGGATTGTTATTGTTATTCCTAAGCAGAATATTTCATTTTTCATTTTTTTAAAGATTTTATTTATGAGAGAGAGAGCATGCATGAGTGAGAGAGCACAAGAAGGGGGAACAGCAGAGGGAGAGGGAGAAGCAGACTCCCCACTGAGTAAGGAGCCCCATGTAGGGCTTGATCTCAGGACCCTGAGATCGTGACCTGAACTGAAGGCAGCTACTTAACTGACTGACTCACAAAGGTGCCTCACTTAAGCAGAATATTTTAGTGTTCATTTATATTTCCTTTTGTTTCACCTGTGGAATCTTATTAGTAATAGTGATTATGATTTTTTCTTCACTTTCCCAATATTTCTATATTTAATTTGTTTTCTTGTCTTATTATAATGACTAGCACTTCCAGAAAAATAGTAATTAGTGATTCTTGTAAATACAATTTTGTTTTTTCCATGTCACATTGGAAATGAATATACTTGGGCAATTAAAAATGTTCATTGGTAGACGTATACTCAACAACAGTGCTTGATGATCACAAATAGACCTGTATGGGATTGTGTATGTAGATTTATTCTCAAGTTTCAAACTGGAAATAATCAAAATCTCCATCAAAGATAGACTGGATTAAAAATTGTGGAAAATTCATATAATAAACTAAACATCAGAAAATATTATAGCAAACTATAAATACATGCAACTGCATGTATAAATCTCAAGAAAGTTCTATCAAGCAAGACCTAAAAGAAAGATATTGTAGGATTCCATTCACAAGAAATTCAAGGCCAGTAACGGTAATTGATAAAAACTAATGGTTAAAATAGTAATTTTCTGTTGTAGAGTGGAAGATATAACTAGAAACCAAAAGGCATCTCTTGAGGGGTGCCTGGGTGACTCAGTGGGTTAAGCCTCTGCCTTTGGGGTCCTGGGATTGAGCCCCGCATCAGGCTCTCTGCTCAGCAGGGAGCCTGCTCCCCCCGCCACTCCGCCTGCTCTCTGCCTACTTGTGACCTTTATCTGTCAAATAAATAAATAAAATCTTAAAAAAAAAAAAAAGGCATCTCTTGAGAACTTCTGTGATGCAAGAAATATTCAGTATTTTGATATTTTGATCTTGGAGTAGTTACACAAGTACAAAATACATAAAATTGTGTTTAGCTGTGTAATGACAATTTAAGCATTTAATTGTATCAGTTTTACCTCAAAAAATGAGTAAAACCAATGACAATAGGAAAAGATGGTGCAGAAGGACTTTTACTTTTAGCTAAAAGGGCTCATGGCAGATAAATGAACCTACTAAAACAAAACAAAGCAAAAAACTAGATTGGTCATATAAAATCAGGAAAAAGAAATGACAGCTTCTAAGGCAACTAGAACTTAAATCAACACTTGTGCATTCTATAAGCCTCTTTTCTTTTAGTGGCACTTGCAAATTCATGGAACATAAAAGGTTAAGAAATCCAGGCAGAGGGCCATGGCTAGGAGGTGAAGAAGTCAGCAGAACTTTGAGGGGTAACATAAATCAGAAGTAATCAAAATTAAAATACACTGCAGTCAAGGCAGCTAGAACTCAAAGGGCCAAGATCATGGTGGATCAGTCTTAAAAAACTGTTTCCTCTTTCTGGTATTTGCAAAGTAGTTGTTCCAAGGCAGGGAACTAAGGAAGCAGGCAGAAAGCCACTGAAAGTAGAGCAATATTATTTGCAATCTTATGTGAGTGAAGAGAGGAAAAAGTGGAATACACAGACAACTGAATAAGAGGAGGCTTGGTTATTGCTGGAGCCTTTCAAGTAGAAGCCTTGGAGAGCTACTCTGGAGTAGTGCAAGTTGTTGGCAAAACTTGACCTCTGAGTCAGTCCAATCACGAGTTTAGTGCCATTTCCTGCAAGCTATCTATCAGAATATAGAATTAACTTTTTCTGGATTTAAAAAAATAATCTGGAACTGCCACAATTTTTCATACATGATGGCTAAAATAATGGTAAAATAATACCAAATATACCAAGAAAAATATCAAAAAGTTAAAAAAATTAAAGAAACAGACTCACAGATGACTCCATTATTGAACTTATTAGACATAGATATTAAAATAACTATGATTAGTAGGTTGAGAGAAATAGGTTACAGGTTGCATTACATCAGAGCCCTAGAAAATATAAAAGAAAATAGAATGAAATTCCAGAATTAAAGTTGGAGTCAATTATCAGTAATGGCTCATTAGTTGTGGTAAATATATCATACTAGGGTAAGATGTTAGTAGTAGGAAAAACTGGTTGTGTGGTGTATGGGAATTCTCTGTATTATTTTTGCATCTTTTCTGTAAACTTAAAACTATTCTTTTTAAAAATTTATTTATTTATTTGACAGAGAGAGACTCAGCCTGAGAGGGAATACAAGCAGGGGGAGTGGGAGGGAGAAGCGGGCTTCCCTTGAGCAGGGATTCTAACATGGGGCTTGATCCCTGGACCCATAAGATCATGACCTGAGCTGAAGTGAAGGCAGACACTTAAGGACTGAGCCACCCAGGCACCCCAATTTAAAACTATTCTAAAATTAAAAGTTTATTTTTAAAATGAAATAATTGAAATTAAGAGCTCAAGAAGTGAGTTAAGAACAGACTTTATAGAGGGCACCTGGGTGGCTCAGTGGGTTAAAGCCTCTGCCTTCGGCTCAGGTCATGATCCCAGGGTCCTGGGATCGAGCCCCACATCGGGCTCTCTGCTCAGCAGGGAGCCTGCTTTCTCCTCTCTCTCTCTGCCTGCCTCTCTGCCTACTTGTGATCTCTATCAAATAAATAAATAAAATCTTAAAAAAAAAAGAACAGACTTTATAGAGAAAAATGATTTATCAAAGAATGTTAAGTCAGCAGGAAGATATCTGGATTGAAAAAAGGAGGAGCAAATGGATAGAAAAGTCCAGAAAAGAACATAAGGTAAATATAGGAAAATGTGAACAATTCTACTTTGTAATCGATGCCCCAAAGATAAAAGAGAAAGAGAAAGAAGTATAAGCAATATCTGGAGAGATAATGGACAAAAATTTTTCAAAATTGAAGAAAGACATCAAGCCAAAGATTCAAAAAGCTCTATAAAACAATCAGGATAAATAGATAGAAAATCACACCTGGCTACATCGATGTATCACTCTCAAAAATAAAACACAAAGAAAATCTTAAAAGCATTCAGGAAATCAATAAAACTGATAGCAACTTCTCAACAAAAATGAAGGATAGGAGACAATAAAATAACACCTTCAAAATGCTTTAAAAAATCCTAAAATTCTATACTCCGTGGAGGTATCCTTCAAAATTGAAGTCAAAGAAGGATATTTCCAAACAAAAGCTGTGAGATATTTTTAGCAAAAATTTTCCCAATAAGTTTAAATGGTGTTCTTTAGGCAGAAGGAAAATTATACTAGATGGAAAAATGGAAATAAAGAACACTGGAAAAAGTTAATGTGTAAATACTGATGATATAAAATATGAGTATTGGTGGTATAAAATAAATAAAATACAATGTTTAAATGCAAACACATGCTATCTATCTATCTATATATTATGAAAGCAATTATATAAAAGCTGAAATTTGGATTGAGATTAAGTGGAGTTAAAAATATCCTAGGGGATGCCTGGGTGGCTCAGTGGGTTAAGCCTCTGCCTCCAGCTCAGGTCATGATATCGGGGTCCTGGGATCGAGTCCCACATCGGGCTCTCTGCTGGGCAGGGAGCCTGCTTCCTCCTCTCTCTCTCTCTCTGCCTGCCTCTCTGCCTACTTGTGATCTCTCTCTGTCAAATAAATAAAATCTTAAAAAAAAAAAATCCTAAAATCCATGACTTGAGCACTAAGTGGGAAAGGAACTAATCAGAAATACAATAAATGAAAGATAAAAGGGTTAGCTAGGCTGGCCTCCTATCACCCACAGGTGTTGACTTGAACAGTATGGGGAAGAATTAGGACAAACCACTCTCCTATCCTAAAAGCGTAGAGAAACATTCCAGGTACATGGTTAAGCAAACAAGTACAGTATGGCACAGTGGTGCTATCACAATCATGAACAGGTTGCTAATGAGAGCAAGTAGGATTGGGACTCCATTCAAACGTGAAAGATCAAGATAAGCTTCCTGTCAGAGCAAGTCTGAAGATGGATATGAGTCAACTAGAGGAAGATATGAGGGAATGTAAGGAGATCTTAGGCAAGGAGAACATGTGAAAAGACTCAGAAATCATAGTATATTCAGGGGAGTAAATATTATTCAGGATGGCTAAAGCACCATTGGAAAGAAGAGATTTTCACCCATTTTAAATATTTAAAGTGTGTGATATGGTGTGATATACGTGTGTGTTTAAGTTCTGATCGTTGAGTTAGTGGCAGGAGGGTAGTTAACATTTGAAGTAGCCTAATCAGGGACACATTTGAAAAAATTTAAACGGAAGCCACAATCCAAAGGCAGTTATTACATGTGTTTCAATTAGCTTTATTTCTGATCAGTACTAAATGGCTTGCTAATTAGCACAACTCAAGACAAAAATAATTTTTCTTTGGCAAAGTTAGTGATACTCCTGGTACTCTACAGCTGCTTGCTGCCTTTGCTGGAGTTCAGTGTAAGAATCTATCAAAAACCACAGCCTATGGGATCTCCAGGAGGACCAGGAGCCTTCATTAGGTCTGTTGAGGAAGGATTCTTTCTGCTGTGTCCGCCAGAGGGTTCTCTTAGCCTTCAGAATGGCTGAATGACTTTCTTTGGTGCCTGTTAATTAGTAAATGTTGATACGATGGAACTTGTTCTGAGACTTGCTTTTGTTATGCTATAGAGCCTGACTATAAGATCACTGGGGAATCAACCTAGATGGACTTGGCTTATCTCTAACTGTTGTAACCTGTCAGTATTGCCCCTCCTCCCCCATAGTAACTGTGAACAGTCAGGTTAGGTTAGGTGGGCTTCCAACAGAGAAGCATGCTGCATAAAACTTAGAGCACCTTGTAAGCCCTGATGATGGTTTAGACATCATTCAGGGCACAGAGGTACAGAGGGGGCCCTGAAGAATTTTATTCAGGATAATAACATGACCAAATTGATGTTTTGGGGGAGATTAATGGTCAGAATTGATGCAGTGTTTTTAAAAAAAGGTTTATAGAGCGGAAAAAGGTAGCACAAGTCAGGAGAGACACTGATGCCTCAGCTGGTTGTATCTGACTAAACTTTCAGGAGGCAAGGAAAGTTGGAAAATCTTCTACTATTAGAATCACCTGCATATCATGGCTGAAATCATTGCTCAAAGTGTTCGGTTATAGCTACGATGGTACTTGTCTTTGATTTCCATCATTAACCCAATTGTTGGAAATCTGATGGGTTTCTTTTAAACTGGTAAATTTACTTAAAAATCCATCAAGACATATTATTAGTGTTGGAGGAGTGTCAAAAATGTATTGAAATCAATTGCATTTTACTTGCTTGAGAAGTCAAACTTGAAATTATTCCATATGCAAGACATATTTCCTAATGGTTGTGTCCTGAAAATAATTCTTGCCATTATACTCATTTTGTAAATGGAATAAAAGTTAAATATTAAATAAATTTATTACTAACATTTTAAAATCAACTGTGGAGGAACCAAAAAACAATCCATCAAGGCATCTGAAATATTTCTATTCGCAAATCCAGCTTGGATATATCTCTTATTCTCAACAATCGGATCTAGAACATAGACTTGCCCATGCGTTGTCACTAAGGATGCTAGCCTTGCTGGTTGACAGGGACTTTGTCCTCATATGGTTTGCTTAGCAATGTAGATTTACTTATTTATTTAGAACTCTTAAGAAAGTTATCAGGAAAAAGTGATATAAACTTTGTCAACATGAATTGACTGTTCAAAGAAAATTTAGTTCAGGAATAATTTCCTTTATGGCTTAAACCACAAATTCCATTTAAGAAAGATTTCTTCCTTTCCTTCCACTTAGAAATGTTGTCAGTACTTTGAGGCCCAACAGAATCACTTCATGGGGAGGGGTGGTGTTAATTGCTGCCAGTTGTTTTAATGAACATGGAGAAGTAGGATTTCTTTTGATATATATAGTTCTAAGACATCACTCTTTATTACTATGATGTAAGATATATGGTCTTTCTCCCTTTCTTACTCTCATTGATCTTTTCTCTTTTAGACTTATCTTTTTCATGGATCTGCTATTTGGTTTCAAATGGATTATCGATATAACAACTGGGACATCTGCGAAAGATCCTGCTCTATTCATAGTAGGGACCCTTAATAATAAATCTTCAGATAAACAATACATCTTCAGATGATCTGATATACTTTCCTGTTGTTATTGATGTTATACCTATTGTATGACCTAACTAAAGAATTTAAGTCTGTGTTGATAATTTGACATCTTTCAAATGCACTACATTCACTTGAAAAGATAAAAATAGACCAATAAAAAGAAAGCTATATAGAAAAAAGTGATAACTCTGGAAAGAAACAAAATAATATGTCAAACAGGTTTCTTGTCACCCAACTTAATTTATGACGTGCATTTCCACTCATATTTAGATATATTTGTTAATTGATATATTTGAAGGTAACAATAGGATCGTAGTCATGTGAAATCTGTAAGGACACATAAATTAAAAGTTACATGGTGGCAGTGATAGAGCAAAGAGATATCAGAATTCTGAGAGGGCAGGACAATAAATTATCTGAGGGGATGGTCTGGGTGGCCCAATTCTTAGAGTTACTGGTTTCACCTCTAGCGCAGAGCTCTCATTGCCTTACAGTGGATCTCTGATCTTGAAGAGAACATTGTAGTCAGGAGAATTGAGTCCATTCTTATACCCCATCTTTGCAATAATTTTAAAGGACATATGCCTTTCAAATAATACTATTAGATTTGTTGGTGGCAACAAGAGGTCAGTAAATATATTTATGATAGAAGGAAAAGATAAAACTATATTAAGGGGAAAATCTGAAATCACAGCAATAAATTCCTCTCACAGAGCTGAACATAAAAAGAAATACCTTCAGAGGAGCTTGTATCAGGAACCCTTGGAAGTGGGTAGAGTTTCAGTTTGCTTAGTTTTTGTTTTGTTTTTTATCTAACAAAAGAATCTTTGAAAACTTGTCCAAAAACATTTATCAGTTTACAGGGTTCTACTTATAGCCTGGTCCAATTCAAGAAGAGGTTTGGAGAGCCATGTGTATCTGGTGCTTTTGACATCCTGTATGCTTAGTCACCCATGACCCAGGAGAATCAATGAATCTTTATTGAGTGTATATACCCCTTGCCACCTTCCATGGCTTTCCAGCACCTGCTGCATACTTGGACCATGGAACTGACAATGCTTTCTTCCACTGTGTTGTGAGCTCGTAAAAAGCAGGGACTATTTCTTTAATCAGCTCTGCATCTTTAGCATCTAGGAGAGTTCTGGCTCCAAGTGGAACTCTTTAAATAAATGATTCTTTAAATAAATGATTAAGCAATGCTGAAATTTTAAGTTGAGAGTGGAATGTGGTATGTTGTCCCATCTCTTCTAATTAGTCAAGAGTACCTGATTTTCAATGTAGATTTCAGAAACTCATTTGATTGGTGGAGAGCATCAAGAAAAGTGAGAAGATGAGTTTGGGGATAAAACACAGAGTCAGTGTTAGGAGATAAACAGTCATTTGGAGGTTGGACATTTATTTCTGATGAATATATATCACCAAACATTCTCGCTTTGGAAATTAGGATAGTAAAGCATGTTGACACAGTGGGGTTAGTGTATTGAAGTAAAGAACACACCCTCCAGAGGAAGAAGATAAACCATGAACCTCTTGTCGATACATAAGAAACGAAATTGGATGCTGCTAAATGCTATGAGAAGGCCAAAAGAGGGTGAGGTCTCAAAGAGGCCTCACAGCTAGTGCGGTCTGACAAGTACTCTCGGAGGAGGAGACATTTGTTGGAGGCATGTTGAGAAGGATGCAACCATATGAAAATATGGAGAAAGATATTTTAAAATGGGGAACAACAAATGGGAAGGTCTGATATTGGAAGATTTCAAATGTTCAAGAGAGAGGGAAAAAATGCAACTTGGATGAGTTTGTTGCTCAAGAGTGGGTAGAAATCAAGTTGAGGAGGGAGATAATTTGATGGGTCTTCGGAGATGTCACCCATGGTGCTCCTACTTACTGGCATGTACTTGGGGTTACCAGTTGTCAAAACACTGAGGTATTTCTATACTGCTTGGTAAATAAGAGCTGACCCAAATGTTTCAAGTGTGGTGACCTCAGCCAATGCCAAGGATCCCATAGTCTCCCTCATGATCCAACAGCTAAAGGGTAAATGAGATCCCCAGGGCCTTGCTCCAGATCTTCCACCTGTGCACAGTCTGTCCGTTAGTGTTCGTGCTGTGCCCGAGATAAATATCTTGAATATCACTTCTGATTTTCTGCAATAGAGATGTAGATTTTATTCAAAGAACAATGGGAAGCTGTTGGAAGTTTTCAAATAAAAGAGAAGAATGATCCAATTTAAACTTTAAAAAGATGATTCTGGGGGCGTCTGGGTGGCTCAGTGGGTTAAGCCTCTGCCTTCGGCTCAGGTCATGGTCTCAGGGTCCTGGGATCAAGCCCAGCATTGGGCTCTCTGCTCAGTGGGGAGCCTGCTTCCCCCTCTCTTCTCTGCCTGCTGCTCTGCCTATTTGTGATCTCTGTCTGTCAAATGAATAAATAAAATCTTAAAAAAAAAAAAAAGATCATTCTGGGTGTTCTATGGAGGTATACTGATAGGAAGAACTGGAAATGGGAGCCCCAGCAAGAGTAGATCATTTATAGATGAGAAGTGGTGGCACCTTAGATTGGAGTTCAAGCAATAGAGATAATAAGAAGACTCAGGACAGAATTTAGAGATAAAGCTATTTATTTTTTAAATTAATATTTTAGATATGGGATTAGAAAGACAGAAATTGAGAATGAGAACAAGGGCATAGTATAGTGATGCATTCTACTGAGGTTGGGGAGTCAGGATGGGAATCCATAGTTAAGTTTCCACCAAGTTAGGGTTGAAATATCAATTAGACTTTCAATTGGAGATGTTGAGTTGCTGTTTGGTCATTTAGGGATAGGTCTGAGCAGTAGAGAAAGAGCATAAGACCTATATATAGAGAATACATTCATGGAAATTATGCATCAGAGACTAATAACTAAGATTGTATTTGAAGCTGTGGGAATTCTCTTTTTTTATCATAGAGTACATGTTGATATGAAGAAAAGAGGGCCAAAGACTATTCTTGAGACACCGCATCATTTGAATGTAGAGGAAAATGCAGTAAAGGGGACTGAGAAAGACATGCTGAAGAGGCAGGTGTAAAACCAGGTGCAGTGAGGTCTTAGAGTAAAATAAAAAATAAATATCTAACATATGAGAATACTGGGGCGCCTGGGTGGCTCAGTCGGTGGAGTGTCCAACTCTTAGTTTCAGCTCAGGTCATGACTTCGGGGTCCTGGAATTGAGCCTAGGAGGGCTCACGCTCTGTGGGGAGTTGGCTTGAGGATTCTCTCCCTCTGCCCCTTCCCCTCCCCACTTGCACTGGTAGGTATGAACTCTTTCTCTAAAATAAATCTTTTTAAAAAAAACCTCCTTAAAATATGAGAATACCTTGACCTTCAGAGTGTAATATTTTTCCTAGTGTTCATCATTCTCAATTTCAGCAATAGTGTCATCTCCACGTAGCACTGGCTAGGAGTATGGCACCTACCTAGAAACCACATTATCTATGGGCCTGGCCCATCATATGTGACCAGAGTGAGGTTGTGATGTGTGCAGCATCTGAGTCAAATACGTGAAGAAGGAAGTGCTTGTTCTATGCACTCTCTCCCTCCCAGGAGATGGAGAGAATTGGTATATTGGACTCAGAGATGGAGTTTCTATATTGAAGAGGGCTGCACCACACCACTGGCCTGGGACTGCCAACTTAGGAGCTGTTCTATAGAAGAAAAACAATTTCTGCTTTATTTAAGCCTCTGTCATTTTGGCTGTCTTTGAAACAGCAGTTAACCTCTGCACTAATTCAGTAGGTAAGGTCATTTTTAACAGTATCTTGCAGGACTATTGCTAGGTAAGCCCTTAGAAGGAGTCCTTCTTCTAGGTGAGCCCTAGAAGGTAAGCCCTTCTAGAAAGAGCTCTTCGATGTGCAAATACTTACTGAACTACATGTGAGCTTCCAACAATTTTTTTTAAAGATTTTATTTATTTATTTGACAGACAGAGATCACAAGTAGGCAGAGAGGCAGGCAGAGAGGGAGGGAGAAGCAGGCTCCCTGTTGAGCAGAGAGCCCAATGCTGAGCTTGATCCCAGGACCCTGAGATCATGACCTGAGCCGAAGGCAGAAGCTTAACCCACTGAGCCACCCAGGCACCTCCAACAATTGTTTTAAATGCTTGGGATACAACAGTGAACAAAATAGCCCAAAACTTCAGCTCTTGTTGAGCTCACATTGTAGGCAGGGTTTTATTCCTGAGGGTTAACTCTTTTAGCCTAGTCTTCTTCATCATTTCCATCCTCCATTTGTGTTGGCTACTGCAGTTTGCTGACAGTAGAGGTCCAAGCTACTTTTTTTTTTTTTTTTTAATTCCTTACAGACACTAATTAAATCTTTGGGAAGCAAACCTCTTGTATTCCATTAAGCTGGCTGAGTCCTCCAACCTTTGAGCATCAATAATACTTTCAACTTACAGCATGTCTTTTCCATTCATTCCCACACTGTAATTTCGTTTTGTCTTCTTGCACCTGTATATAAACTACTAGATCATGTGTGTACTTAAGTTAGGGACTTGTCTGTTACTTTTTATATTCCATGTGCACATATAACAAGCTCAGTAAATACTGGTTGACTATATGGTCCAAATTCTATTCACCATCTTTTATCATTTATCATTAATTTATTCATACACAATTATTGCGACTGCTATGAATATGTACCAGGCCTGATAGGTCAGATTCACTCATCCAGAGGTCATACAGAGAAGTAAAGACAAGAAAAAAGTTGAGTTCAAACCCTCATTAACTATATAGGTCTTTTATTGTTTTTAAAATTTTGAATGACATATAGAGAGTACTACCACTGGTGAATGTTCAACCTGCCAGCAACAGAGACCAATGCTGAGCTCCCAGTATGACATCATTGCTTGAGAAGAACTGGTCACTGAATGGCAAAGTGATTGCACATGCAAATTCTGGAAATGAGGATCTCAGCCAACACCATACCCAAGGGCTTATGATGTATCCGATCTGCTGGTATGAGACCCTGCATAACACCACAGCACAGCACAGCACACCATACCACACCACACCACACCACACCACACCAAAGAACTGAGTGAGTTCACAGCAATAATGGCACACAGAAGGGCTCACATTGATGGTATCAGCAGGGCACATCACATACTGCACTCCCAAGAAGCTGCCTATCAAATCATATGTGGAAACAGCCTGCAGGGGCCAGAGCCATAGCCCCAGACTGGAGGAAATGCTTCTCGGGAAAAGGATGCCCTCTTCCATGATACAATGTGCACCTTGAATCAAAGAGCTTTATATGCTGCTTTTACTCCAGTAGGAAGAATACATGGGTTCAAGGAGCTCAAGTGTTTCTACTTACCATCACTTCCAGTAGTCACTTAGGAATATGTGCTTCCTATCCCCACAACTCTGGATTGAGCAGAGTTAGAGGTTCTGTCCCCAATGGGGAAACAAATGCTAGAGGATATGGCAGAAGTGTCATTGAACTGTAACCTTGACCTCTAGCAGAGCATTTTGGGCTCCTTGTGTTTAAGGACTGCCAAGCAGGAAGAGACATCACCATCCTGGAAGGATTACCGGATATTGATAAAAAAATAATAATAATAATAAAGTAGGACACAATGACGAGAAGGAGAAATATGTTCGGTGTCAGTTTTCTAAGAACAGAGAAATTAATTACTTTGGTTACTCCTATTTGCTACTTTAGAAACTTCCTTCTCTACTCAAACCTGGTGAGACATGGTTTTTTCATGCAAGGCAACAACTCTAAATTTCTACACATATTTGCATATGTAAAGGGGAACTCATGTTTCCAGGTAATACTTTTTACAATTAGCTTAGTATTCTCTTGCAAATCCAATCATAAAGTAAGTTTTCATGTACATTTATGGAAATCACAGATACCTGTAAGAGTCTTTTTCTTCAAAATACCTGTAAAGATTTGTAAGGTCCTTAGCAAAAGTTACCATACAGAATGAGTCCATACACAGTAAGCCATACGCCACAGTTTTGTTATGCTTCACAACAGTCCCTCTTGGGATTTGTCATGTTGTTTTTTTGTTTTTTGTTTTTTGTTTTTTTTTTTTAACTAGGAAATAAATTCCCAGTGAGTTTGAACTTGCTTGAATGGATCATGTAGACCCGATATGTTCTGAACTCAATTTTCTGGTTTCATATTTAGAAAGGAAAAAGAAATCTGAATACAGATAGAAATAATAGCTAGGGGATATTTGAGTCCTAAGGGCACAGGAGTTCATCTACTCTAGGTCTCTACAAGCTTTATGCCTCCAAACTCTGGATAGATGATAGTATCCAGGGTTGGAAAATAAAATGTGATGGGCATTGTAGCAAATTGGAGAAAGTCTGTTTCTTTTAATGGAAATCCAAACAATTGAAAAAACAAAAAGCAACAAAAACCTAATACTCCTGCAGGTTTTCGCCTGTGAGCCACCATTGATGACCCTTGCTAGTCTATCCAAACACTTATTTATTTATTTATTTAATTTATTTACTGATGAGATTCCTGAATACAGTGATTCCAGACACTAATATTAAAAATGAATATTTTCAAAGGGAATTTGAAGGGAATGTTCTAGAGATGGAATTCAAGTCTCCCAACAACCAATATAAAGCTGTTTCTCTCAGAGGTTGATGTCTTTGAGATTGAATAAAGTTTGCTCTATTCAACCAGACACCGCCAAATTCTGTTCAAGATTTAGCATTTATTTTCAAATGCAACTATAATGTATTAGATTCACTATGATCTAAGCCCTTATAATGACAAGAAACTAGATATTCTTTTCTGGGGTATTTGGATAGTGAGGCAAACATGATACATGATGTCAGAAAATTCTGTTTATATATTTCATCAGTGAAAAATAATTTCTGTTTGAGCAATTCTGTTAATTTTCCCATGTGGTGGTATTTTTAGTTTCTAAGTCAGGCATGTCGATGCACAAGGGGAAAAAAAAAGCAATTTACAACTCTGCAAAGAAATACAGCCTCTTCCACTTCATTTGTGTTTCATCTTGATTATCAACACATTTGTCATCCCCCTGTAATTTATTCATTATTTTTACCAGAGGAATATGAAGAGAAAAAAGAAGATAAGTGCACTTGTCAAAATGTGAAACAGATGCTCTAACAATGATTGGAGACAATTAATGTTCTCAGGACGAAGCAACAGGCTGGATTTGTGTTTAGCTTCAGATCTTTACAGCAAACAGACTAGGGGAAAATGCAAATGTGAAATAAAGGCTTTATTTTCCAAGCAAAGAAAAATAGTATTCTCTGACTACATTGTTGTGCATTTCTGTTATGATCTGACGGTTTGATCTTTTCAGCGAAATCATTAAGAACAATGGGACCAAAATGCAAATTGAGCATCTTTGAAGAGTGTGATTCAATGACTCTTTCCTCTGAATCACCAATTTGAAAGTGTCCTGCCATGGAAATGGTTATGGGTTGGTGGACTGACAAGCAGAAGGAAGATAAATGTTTGTGTCTGATCACACTTTAATTCCATTGAACACAAAAAGTAAGTGCCTCCACTTACCTTTGCAGTATGTCCTTTGCAATATATTCTTTGATTGAATTGAAGAGCTTTCAGTGCCATCACCTTCTGAACGCCAACAGTATTTTCTTCTACCCCATCTAGCTGCCTACTCCTGTGATCCTCCAATAGACCTTGTAATCAATTTAATCTCATTCCTTGACCATCACCTTTATCCTGATAGCCCAGTTACTTAATCCATCCACTCACTCCAGTATTCCCCATCAAATACTTTTCCATAATAAATTCATTAGTGCTGTAGCCAATATCCAGTTACCCTCTGCTTTAAGATCTGTGGGAAGATCATAGTACTCCACATACAAGTCTGGATTCACTTCAGTTATGACCTCTCAAATACCAAATGTGTCCTCAAAACTGCCAACCAATCTGATATATTAGGGTAGAGTAAGCTGTGGGGAAAACAGACTCTCCCCCTCCCCCCCCCCAAAAAAATAGACCCCAAACACAGAAGTGCTCAGCAGAAGTTTACCTCTCACTGACATAACTGTCCAAGGTAACTCTTTAGGTCAGGTCAGGAGACGATTCTCCTCTACTAGTGATCTAGGGGCAGAGACTTCCACTATCTTCTGTCTTTGTCATCACTACAGACTTAGTCATTGACTGCATCCAGGTAGCAGAAAAGAAAAGAGGGGTGCATAGAGAGGACTCTTCTGTGTCTTGTTTGAAAATAACACGTATTTCTTCTCACATGCCATTAGGTAGAGCACAATTGCAGCCACAATCTTTTTTTTTTTTTAACTAACATATAATATATTATTTGTTTCAGGAGTACAGGTCTGTGATTCATCAGTTTTACACAATTTACAGTGCTCATCATAGCACATAACCTCCCCAATGTCCATCACCCAGCCCTCCATCCCTCCCACCCTCCCTCCACTCCATTAACCCTCAGTTTGTTTCCTGAGGTTAAGAGTCTTTTATGGTTTATCTCCCTCTCTGGTTTTGTCTTGTTTCATTTTTCCCTCGCTTCCCCTATAATCTTCTGTCTTGTTTCTCAAATTCCTCATATCAGTGAGATCATATAATTGTCTTTCTCTGACTGACATATTTCCCTTAGCGAAATACACTCTAGTTACATCCATGTCATTACAAATGGCAGGGTTTTGAGTTTTTTTAATGACTGCATAATATATATCACACCTTCTTTATCCATTCAACTGTTGATGGACAACTAGGCTCTTTCCATAGTTTGGCCATTATAGACATTGCTGCTATAAACATTGGGGTGCACAGATCACTAAATTTGCATCTTTGGGGTAAATACCCAGTACTGCAAGCTCTATGTTCAACTTTTTGAGGAATCTCCATATTATTTTCCAAAGTGGTAGCCACCATCTTTTTAAAGACCATCTGAAAACTGTAGTCAAGTTCTGTGACAAGGAAGAAGTAAAAAATAACATCTTTCCAAGTGAAGAGAATGAAACCTCAAGAGAGAAAATGCATAGATGAATGCAATCAACCCACAGGATCATGAGAGAAAATTGTTTAATTTAGCCATTAGGCTTTTGGATGGTTTGTTATGATGCAATGGATAACTAGGTTAGGCCTAAGCACTAAGCATTGCTCATGTATATTTTCTACATCTGAGAAGCCACAATCTGGTGAAGGACTTTAAAGAATGAATTGAAATGTGAATATTAGTAAATTATGATGAGTGGCATGAGAGGTATGAGTATATGCAGGGAGAGAAGAGGAAAATCTTGTCTAGGGAAGTATCATTAGAGGTGGGTTTTGAACTGGCTCTAGAAATTCTATCATTTCTGTTTGATAAAGGTGGATATGGTTAGGGAGTTCTATAAAGAGAAAATAACTTCAGAAAAATCTATGGTGGCCAAAAGTTAATTGCTGCTCAGTTTTGGGAGCTTCATATTATATATGTATATGTGTGTGTGTGTTTATGTGTGTGTATTATATAAATCATATTTATTTATTTAATTTATTTATTTTATTTTTAAAAAGATTTTATTTATTCATTTGACAGAGAGATAGAGAGAGAGAGCACAAGTAGGCAGAGCACCAGGCAGAGGGAGAGGGAGAAGCAGGCTCTCCACTGAGCAGGGAGTCCAATACAGGCCTGGATTCCAGGACCCTGGGATCATGACCTGAGCTGAAGGCAGCCGCTTAACGGACTGAGCCACCCAGGTGCCCTAAATCATATTTATGATTCACATATACTTACATAGAAATATAAAATATTTAAAAATATATTGGGGTGCTTGGGTGGCTCAGTGGGTTAAAGTCTCTGCCTTCGGCTCAGGTCCTGATCCCAGGGTCCTGGGACTGAGTCCCGCATCGGGCTCTCTGCTCAGCAGGGAGCCTGCGTCCTCCTCCTCTCTTTCTCTGCCTGTGTCTCTGCCTACTTGTGATCTCTGTCAAATAAATAAATAAAATTTAAAAAATAAATAAATAAAATAAAAAATTTTAAAAATAAACATATGTATAGATACATATTTATATTTTATACATATAAATTATATATATGACATGTATAAATATATATAAATATAAAAATATTAAAAATATAAAAATGTATGTATATTTTATATATGTGTGTGTGTGTATATATATATAAAAATTTGTCAGAGCAATCTAGCAAGGAAGGAATTAATTAAATCAGATTCAAATGTAGTACTGAAAACCTAGACTCTTTTCAGCATGGCACTGTGCCTCAAGGAAAGGATAGAAAAAAGTGGGAGAATCTTTTAAATGGCAGGTTGGGGCACTTCAAAAGAAAAAGATGAAGGCTCTGCAAGAGCTTATCTTTAATCAGAGTAGCAAAACGGACCCAATAAATAATTCTCTGCAGGGAAACCCATGTTCTTACTGCTACTTAGAATATTCTCAAGATTTCCTTTTTTAAACCGTTTTCTGATTTGACCATGTACATTTGTAATGTGGAATCTTTTCTAATATTCATTTTATTGATATAAATATTAAAACAAGCATTATTAAATTATTGGAGAATAGGTAATTCAGTCAGTTTTCTGGGTAGCAGGTTTAAATCTTTTTACACCATCTTGATTTTACAGCATTAGGAAGTCTGAGATTTTCTCTATTATCCTTTCCAAACTTTTAGATAGGAATATTTAAGCTCAAAATTGTTAGAGTTCACACAAATTAGCAACAACAGTAATGGGGCGGGGGGTGGGGGAAAGGGGGGAGGGATGTTAACTAGCCAGGAAACAAAAGTATTTGCCTTCCAAGTTAGTGCCTTGCTATCTTAAGTTCACTTATTTTTAAAGACTTCTTTTGAAGAAGTCATCTGTTTGTCTGCCTCTCAATAAATATAATATCAGAAACATAAGCAGGGTCTTTATTTGATTTTCAGAGTAAGTTTCTAGAGGACTGACAAATTGTTCTGTTATGATTATTTAAGATTGCAGATATGTAAAAAACCTTTTGTAACTCTATCTTGGCTTGAGGCCACATCTTGAAAGTAATTTTAGGTGTTTATTTAAAAGATTCCATCATATAATCTTTTTTCTCTCTCCTGTTCTTTAGTGCAGTAGTTTAATTTTATGGAACCCTATTTGCATTTTTTGTAAGAAAAAAACATTTACTATATTACTGACTATAAAAGTAAGGCATGACTGTAATAGAAAACAAGGAAAATACAAAAGAGTATTAAAAAAAACACATATAACCTCTCTGCCTGGGTATAATAGCTTCAGTTTTCTTTATTCCCTATTATCAATGGAGATATCTTATTCCTTGTGCATCCAGAATTTTCTTATGTCTCCAAACACTACCTAAAGCTTTATGTACATAAAAAGAGCTAAAAATATATATTTTGAATGGAAAATCATGTATTTCATTCCCGTTTCTTTCCATGTCTTTTACATAGTTGGGATTTTTCTATATAAGTTCCTGTGCCTGCCCAACATCTTGTGCTCAACATATTGATATTAGGTCATAACATATTCATAAATAGCATGCTTAATATCTGCCTATGATTCCCTGAGATGGATACCTCAAAACTCTCTATGCAACCTAGTTTTAATCATTTAGATGGGTACTAAGTTTGCTAGTATAATTCAGTTTTCCAATACCTTAGATGGAGACTGTTTTTTATCTGCCTAAACCTGTTCCCTATCCCCTACCACTCTCTATTTCCTTTGTAATGGAGTTGTAATAGTTGGTTGATGACTCAGGGACTGTGATTCCCAGCTCCTGATAGCAGCTACGTGCCCCTGCCACCAAGTACTTGCCAACAAAATGGGACGAAAGATATACTGTGCTTCTTTCAGGACAAGCCCTTATCTATAAGCCAAAAGTAACTTGGGTATTTTAATTTCTGTGATATAGAGCATTCACCTCTGATGAATACAACAATCGGTTTTTGTTTTTGAACCAACATTGCTGGGTCTTTTGTGAGAGCAGCTGAGACATTGGTAGTAATTAATGCAGTCACACGCCCCTTCACTAAATATGGTTCGGCTTGCCCTTGGGGCTAGCTCATCTGTTGTGCTCTTGACCCACAAGGTTTCCTGTCTAAAGTAGGAAACGAGGTTTTCAAGAGTCACTTTTTCTGTGGTTAAGTTCCAAGTTAGAGTTTACCAACAAATGGATAATAGATTGGAGGTTGATTTCCACCTGGAAATCTGTAGCAGGGGGAGAGGATAGTGGAACCAGACACCTTCTTGGGTAGATCAGGTATACCCTTTAACAATGGTTCTTAAGATTTAGTGTGTTCTGGGGGTTAAGTACAGATTTCTCAGTCCACCCCCGAATCTCAGGTCCAGTAGATGTGGGGTGGGTTCTGAAAACATGCATCTCTAACATGTTCCCAGGTGATGCTAATGTTGCCGGTCCAGAGATTCCAAGTTAAGAACCACCGTTCTTGAAGAAGGAGAGTTCAGTTATTCCAGAATGACAAAGAAATGGGGAAGTAAAGAAAATAATACCTTCCTAAGTTCATTTCTCATTTTAAAGGAACTTGATCAAAGTCAGCATTTTCTCCATGTGAAGAATTAGTCAAGCTATTCCACTTGTCCTTATATCTCTAAATAGGTGGCAAATACTTTGAAACCAAGGTCCGATGGCCACTTTTTGTTTTCTTCTTCCCTGGGGCAGTTTTAGTCAACCTAACTACTAAGGACTAACTACTACTACTACTACTACTACTACTAAGGACTACTAACTACTAAGGATTAACACTAACACTACTGAAACATACATATCTACTGGATCACTGGTTTGTGATAGAGAACACTTTTCACTTGTTTCAGTCATCAGATGGTCAGCTTATCACTGATGCTTGGCACTGTAAATGATCTACTTGTCATGTCGGGCTATTAATCTTCATGGTATAACAGAAGATTCTAGATGTCCCAAAAAAAAAAAAATGAAGGAGAGACACTTGACCACTGAAACTCACCATACCATACTTGTCCTTCCTGCCTTCTGGTCGTTTCTTTGGCTTATAAAACAGCACTGAATTAGAGTGTGGGAAGGTAACATTAACGAGACCTATCTGAGTCCTGCAAGACAGTCATTTGCAAGAGCAGGTGTCTTTCAGGTAAGATGCTTCGTGGGCTTTTGATGTTTTTCTTGTACACTACTTCCAAACCCTTTTGAGTCCTGTGACTTTCCTGTTAAGGAACCTACAGTGTCACCCCTACTGTCCTCTGGATCAAAGGAAATTTTTCTGTCATTATTCTGTCATATCAGGATGTGGTGATTGAGGTGATATCTGGTGATATCTCAGTCATCATCAATACCAGCTACCTCTACAATGACTCATATAATACTTTTTAATGACATAAAACAGATATTGGCACATATTTGTCATCAGTCTTTATTTTTTATCGGAGATAGGCCCTAAATAAGACAAACGATCATTGTTATATAAGATGCTGTGCTCCAGAAGATAGAGATAGTTACTTGCAAAAATGTAATGACAGTCTTTGCATTTGCTGGTTAAATCCACCTGTTTTAAGTTGTGACACCAAGAAAATTCCTTGTCCTTTATGATATTATTTATAATTAAGTGCTCGTGCTGGAGGAAGGCCAGTGTATGAAAACAAAAACGATATTAGCCACTGTGAAATCTGGTTGGTCAAATATCCTCAGAGAAGGGAATTGTGGGCTCCTTTGCTTTGCTTTGCTTTGCTTTGCTTTGGAGGGGGGATCGTGGGTTTCTAATTCAGGATTTTTAACTTCACAAATTTTACTTTCTGAATCTTCATGCTCTTTATTTTTAATTTAATGCCTCATCATGTATTTGCTCTGAAAATAAGGCAAAGTCACGTCCATCCTGTATTTCCAGGTCTTAAGAGAATTACCACAGGTCACCATTATGACTAAGATTGAAAATCTTCACAGCTTTGCTTCTAAAAAATTTAAACAGGTCACCATAGCAGGGACAGTTATTGGCATTTGACATCTTCCCTGGAGGCACCAAAAGACTGTCTGAGTGTAAATGGCCTGAGGCACAGCTGCCGAATCAGGAATCTAGAAGACCAACCTCAATGATCCAGTAACCCTGTGTTTAGCTTGTTGTGTAATGGCAAGTCCCTGAGGGAGAGGGCACCACACCTATTATCATGCTATTGTTATATACATATAAAATATTTACTTCAAGGGGAAGGAATTCTACTTGCATCATACATTTGGTGCCCATATTGAGGGTTTAGGTCTGCTGACTTGTAGATCATAGCCACCTCAAGCTGGGGGTGATTCATTCTTAGAATGTTCAAGACTCCGTCTGATGATTAAGAATGACTTCTCTGATCTATTTCATCGGGCTAGCCACAGATCTAGAGCCGGATTGGGGTTGAGATTTCTGCATTGCCACTTAGCAGCTCTCTCACCTTGGACAAATGACTTAGAATCTTGTGATGTAATGATGTCTTAAGTATACACTTTTCAGTGGGCAAGATAAGAAAATGAAGAGACCATACATAGCATAGTACTTAATGCAAATTAAGTGCTGCATAAATTTAGCCATTATTAATAGAACGCGGCTAGTCCTTTTACTTAAAATGTGTGTATGGCTGTCTGAGGGAGAGTGGGGAAAAAGCCAGGGGTGAATAACTTTCTCATTGAGTATTTGTTTATGCAACAAATGTTCTTTGATTAGAGGGAGTGTCTCTGATTAATTTGTAGATGCAACTGGGGTTAGGAAACTAGTTGATATCACTTATGTATCTGTTTGAAATAAATTCCTTTATCATGTAAATTCTGATGGAAGAGTGAGCTAAGAACAAGTGTTATTAAAAGGAGAGAAGGACTTTGAAACTCTTTGCAGGATCCTTTGGCACATAGTTAAGTAAGCCCTTCTAGTTTAGTCACTTACCCTACGTATCTGTTGAGTGGCTCTTCTGTGCTAGCCAAATAGGCAATACAGCGAGGATAAAACAATACACATTACACCTGTAATGCCTGTCCTTGTGGAGTCTACATTCTGTTTCAAGGCTTTTCCAAAGTACTGTCTCTAGTTGAACATGATACACCAATTTCCTCTAAAACTGTTAAGTTATACATTTTTGTTGTAATTGTCAGAGTCTCTACCTGGGGCTTTTTGTTTTTTTTTTTAAAGATTTATTTATTTATTTATTTTTAATTTTTTTTTTAAAGATTTTATTTATTTATTTGACAGAAATCACAAGTAGGCAGAGAAGCAGGCAGAGAGAGAGAGGGAAGCAGGCTCCCCCCTGAGCAGAGAGCCCGATGCGGGGCTCGATCCCAGGACCCCGGGATCATGACCCGAGCTGAAAGCAGAGGCTTTAACCCACTGAGCCACCCAGGTGCCCCATAAGATTTATTTATTTTTATTCTTCTCCCTCTGCCTGCTGCTCCCTCTGCCTGCGCATGCTCTCTCTCTTTCTTTCTCTGACAAGCAAATAATTGAAATATTAAAAAAAAAAATAGAGATTCCTTGGGTGGTTCACTCAGTTAAGTATCTTCCTTCCCCTCAGCTCATGATCCCAGGGTCCTGGGATCAAGCCCTGCATCTAGCTCCTTGCTCAGTGGAAGTCTACTTCTCCCTCTGCCTGCAGCTCCCTCCTGCTTGTGCTCACTCCCTCTCTCTCTGACAAATAAATAAATAAAATCTTTAAAAAAAATACTTATTTTTAGAGAGTTGGGTAAGGGGCATAGGGAGAGGGAGAAAATCCTCAAGCAGATACCCTGCTGAACACTGAGCCCAATGCAGGGTTCCATTCCAGGACCCTGAGATTCATGACCTAAGCCAAAAGCAAGAGTTGACCCCTTAACCAACCAAGCTGCCCAGGTGCCCCATAAAGGAAATTGAATTAATTTGATATTTATTTGATAAGTGTTCATTATTGCTTTCTCTCTGCTACTTAGTGGTAGCAGTTTCCTGTTTTGTGAATGTATTGTATCCTCATAGCAAACATATTAAGTAATATGTATATATTATGTATAATATGTATGTGTATATATATTATGTGTAATATGTATATATATTATGTATAATGTGTGTGTGTGTGTGTGTGTGTGTGTGTGTGTGTGTGTATGTATATATATGTATATGTATATATAGGGTTTAAGTACCTGCCCAAAGTCACACAGTTAGTAAGTGGGAGGCCAGGATTCAAATCCAGGAAATCTGATTCCAGAGTCTAGGATCTGAACCAGTGAACGTTTTCAGGGAATGTTATTCCTGACTCCTGTGTGAACCAAAAAATGCTTGTCTGAGACAGGTGAAAATTTGTTCGATGTCATTAAGAATCCCACTTTCCTTTTTCATTTCTCTCTTTTGTATTTATTGAAATATATTCATTATTCTATAACAGCACAGAGTGCCACTGACTAGTACCACTCTAAAATCTGCTTTTCCTTTTTCTCATTCCAAAAACAATTTCTAAGGGAAAAGAGGAGATTTGCTTGTGTGTTAATATGCATTGTTAACATTATTTTTGACCTCTGCTTCTTTATAATGTGTTCCAAACTTTTCATGGTTTGTTTTCTTCCCTGTAGCCCAAAATACAGTTTATTTTTCACTTGCACTATATAAAGAGATAGCCTAATCTGTGTAGCAAATACACATGAACATTTTGTTTATTTTAGCTTTTACTGGCCCTGGAATAAGTGCTTGACATGTATTATTTCAATGAATTTTCACAACACTGCATGAAGCCTGATACTGCTTTTATCTCCATTTAGTGTTCATAAAACAGACTTTTGAAACAAGATAAGTAGGTCAAAGCATTCTATGAAGTTATTGGCATATGGGATGGAAAATGGACATGTCAGGATTTGAGTACAGGTTCATGAGGATGCCTAAGCCCAAACTCTTAACTGCTGGTGGTCCTCAAAAAATAATGACCTGATTTTATGTCTGGGCCTAGTTAAGCAGTACATTCTTGTGTGAGTGACTCAGAGTCTCTATTTCCCAGTTTAGCTATTTTTAGTTAAAATACAAGCATTCCATCATTGATTGTACATTCCATCATTGATTGTACATTTATGCATGGTACCACTATCTGTCAAAACCCTGTGTTACAAGTAGAAGATACAAGGATGAATAAATATCTTTCATTAATATCTTTATCTTTCATTAACAACCTTCGAAGGTAATGATAATATAGTATTTATATCACAGTTATGTGAATATTGAATCAACAGACAACCTCTATAGAATACAATCCATATCATAGTGAAACACACACACACCACACACACACACACACACACACACACACACATTACTAACATGCTGGTAAAGATGAAGGGTGATAAAAAAAATTGTTTGTGGGAGAGAGGGTCTCATGTAGAGAAGAGCCTTTCTGTATCTGCCTTCCAGGTATGTGGCAGAAATCCATGCCAAAAATAACATCGTGAATGATATAAAAGGTCAGTTTTGAAAATTTTTTTCTCATGGATTCTGCCACAAAGTCACACCTCTACAAAGAAATGATACCTGGCATTTCCTAACTAAATTTCAGGGAAGAGGGGTACCTGGGTGGCTCAGTCGGTTCAGCCTTTGCCTTTGGCTCATGTCATGATCCTGGGGTCCTGGGATCGAGCCCCACATCAGGCTCCCTGCTCAGAGGGGAGTCTGCTTCTCCCTCTCCTTCTGTCCCTCTGTACTACCCCTGCCTCTGCTTGTGCTCTCTCTCATTCTCTCTCTCTCTCTCACGCTCTCTCTCCCTCAAATAAATAAAATCTTAAATAAATAAATAAATTTCAGGGAGGATTTAGTGAGATAGGTAGAGACGCATGCCGGACCTCATGGGTCTTAGCATTAGTGTGCTAGTCACATATTATAGCTTACAAAGGTAACTAGGATTCTTAATTAAGAGACTTTTAAATATTTTTATTATTTCTGCAGTAGTAAGTATTGTTGAATGATTAACCATGCATTAAGGTAGCTGTAATGTGTTTGGAGATGTTAGCAGTGAGGACCACTTACTAGATATTATAGCATCATTAACAAAGAATACAAAACATTTGACAAAGATATCTGTATTATGTCTTTAGAGGCTTGAAATGATTATCTTAAATATGGTACAGAAATCTAAGTAATTTCCATGAATGACTAATGAAATTAAAGTAGTATTTTCCTGTAGAAACACTTCACATAATTACATCACTGATAATGTTAAATTTAGATAATTGTTGACCTGTACTTACCAGTTCTAAACTGGCATTTCAAGACTGTTCTTTTATTTTTTTTTTTAATTTATTTATTTGACAGACAGAGATCACAAGTAGGCAGAGAGGCAGACAGAGAGAGAGGGGGAAGCAGGCTCCCCGCCGAGCAGAGAGCCCGATGTGGGGATCCATCCCAGGACCCTAGGATCATGACCTGAGCCGAAGGCAGAGGTTTTAACCCACTGAACCACCCAGGTGCCCCTCAAGACTGTTCTTAAAACTAGTATTTCCCTATATTAAAATGAGGCAGTGCCATGTGAGAATTGCCAAAAAAAAAAATTGTAGCATATTTAAAAATTGCCATTATTTTGATTAAAAAAAGTAAAAATAGAGTGACATTTTCCTCTGTGGTGTGGCTTATTTTATTTTGTTTGGTAGCTGATTCTGCTTCCTATCATGCACTTGGTTTTAACCTTTGGACTTCATTCCCTTTGAGTTCACTGTTTAATTACAGGGCATGGAATCCTCTGGGCCTCCTCCCCAACCTCTGCAGTTCCTTCTCACTTGACCTCACTAGCGGACTGGGAGCTCCACTCTCTTATCTTAACCTTAAATTGGAGGGATTACTGACAGAAACCCAACTCCCTTGGGCTCAGCATTTCTTCAATTATCCTATCAGTCCCATCCTGCCTGCTGTCACCTCTTTTCTGATCTTTATAATTCTGGTCCTGTCCAGTTGAGTGACCCTCTTCATTATTTCCTCTGCACCTGCGTCCCTTGTTTTAAGTGATCTTAAGGAAGGCTCTCAAACTTCAGTTACTTCGATGCCACTCTAATGATTTTTGCCATTCGAGTTCTACTTACATTGTTATTTACATAGCACATTAATTTTTAATTAAATAAACTAATACAATTTATGTTTTTAAACTCACATTGGTTTGAAAAGCAAAGCTAGTAGTTCTCTGCTATATGGAAAAGGAATATCCTTTACCTTAAAGTAACTACAGAATGAAATTTAGTATGAAAAATATATGCGATCAGAGTCTCTCCAGATATTGTTGTGGGTCTGAGGACTGTTCTCTGCTTGATGATAATGGAGGTTGGTGACGTTACTGAACAAAGTTACAGTAGGCTGAGTTCCTCATCTTTCCACAATCAGAATGACTAAAAAATAACCAAGATCTTAGTAAGGTGGGGGCACCTGGGTGACTCAGTGGGTTAAAGCCTCTGCCTTCAGGTCAGTTCATGGTCCCAGGGTCCAGGGATCAAGCCCCGCATCAGGCTCTCTGCTCAGCGGGAAGTCTGCTTCCTCCTCTCTCTCTCAGTCTGCCTCTCCACCTACTTGAAATCTCTGTCTGTCAAATAAATAAATAAAATCTTAAAAAAACAAAAAATCTTAGTAAGGTGACAAATTGGGGCAGCAAAGCAGAATTTCCCTACTTCCAAATTCCTAACACTATTTTAAAAATCAGCAATAAGGAGTAAATATAAAATCTACTAGCAAATAAATAAGGAAAGGAAAATGACAACGAAATCAAGCTGCCAAACCAGTAATGCACCAAACCAGGAGGGCACAGAAGATTCTGGAACAGAGTGGAAGGGTGCAGAAGCTCTTTACCCTAACCTGCTGCCCAGGAGCCATAGTGATGAAATGCTATGACTTCTTCCTGGCATGAGTAGAAATGAAAAAATAGATATTAAAATAATTGTTCCAGGGTGCCTACCTGGCTCAGTGGGTTAAAGCCTCTGCCTTAGCCTTGGGTCATGATCCCGGCATCCTGGGATCAGCCCTGTGTCGAGCTCTCTGCTGGGTGGGGAGCCTGCTTCCTCCTCTCTTTCTGCTTGTCTCTCTGCCTATTTGTGATCTCTGTCTGTCAAATAAATAAATAAAATCTTAAAAAAAAATAAAATAATTGTTCCATTTTAAGAGAGGAAAGATTCCTAGTTTGACTATATATAATTTTATATAGGGATTTCTGATTAGCTTTCAGTACTTTTTTTTTTTTTTTTTTTTTTTGCAATGCTACTTCATAAAACACAAAATAGGAAATTTATTAAGGCAAGTCCTGGTCATAAGTAAGGTTATATACTGATCATTTCTATAATTAATTGAAAAGTCTTTATACTACAAAATGCTTGCCTCTGAAGTTCATTTTAATTTATATACCCTAAACTATGCTCAGTTTCAGTTACAAAATCTTTTAATAAAAAGAGTTGCCAAAACTTTACACGATTCAAAAGGAAGTCCTTCCAAGCTGAAATTTTACAAAGCACATCTTATAGGTGATGATATATTAAATAAAAGGTTACTTTAATAATTTTTTTTTGCCAGCACAGCTTCAATGCCATATAAATGTTTCCTATTCAATTACCTGCTCACATTTTTCATCTTCACTGATTTTGCAATGATCAGAATATTTCTCTTAAACCTCACTACATTAATCCATCAAAGTGCTTTTTTCATTAGGTGATGAAGTTTCCCACCCAGAATATTGCCAGGGAGGATGATGACATTTCCTATTGTTCTGCCTCTAGACTGCTACTTCTTGAGAATATTTTTATTCCTTTAACCTCCCATTATTCAAAAAACATAAGGGATTCACTCTGCAGGAGGAAAATTGGAAACCACCCAGAATCAGATTCCTCAAATCCTTCAAAGAATCCTTCTCTGTCTATCCTCAGCCCTTTGCAGATTTACTTAATTAATCACCTTTCCATTGATTAATTACTCAATGCATTTTGTCACTGGAATGTTCATTTAATAGAGTTAATCTAAAAACACAAACAGTCCACGTTGTAGCAGGCATCAGAACATAAAGCAAGGAAGATACAAAAAATTCCTCTTGGAAGGTTGATAGCTAAAAAGTATAAGCAAAATCCCTTGAAACACTAAACTGAACAAGACTCCAGCTTAGAACAGAACACTGGCAGAGAACACTCATTCCTCTGATTCAACTTCCATGTTGTTGGTTTCTTCTTTTGTGTATCAGGTTACCTTAATGTTTTGATGACATAGAGTTAACTGATTTGCCAAAGAATTGCCAGGAGCATTCTACAAGTTTCCAACAAAGAATAAGAAGAACTCAAACAAAAGCAGCAAGTGTGACTCTGGATTGGTACTGAGAGTAGTAACCTCTGTGTTGAATTAAAGGATATGAAAAATATCTGTTTTTAAAAAATCTTTTATTTTTTCCTCTTAAAACTCCTATATTTGCATCATTGAAATATCTTTAATACCTCATTGAAGGTTTATACACCCTGACAAAGTGTGAAAATAACTGATGTGGGGGCTAGGTGAGGTCTGTCCAGTCTATTATTTGGAGATAGCAAGTGGGGGTGGGAAGAGTGGGATCATGGGACCTGAAGTATTGCATTCTCTATTACACAAGGTAGCTTAGACTAGGTCTGCTGATCAAACAATTCCTCAAGTACCAGGTACTTGATACAGAGTATCAAGGTACATGGTACAGAGCCCTGCACTGGGAGGGTAAATCATTATAGGAAGGAACTTTGTTTTTCTATAGAGATACCTGTTGGCTAAGAAAATGCATAAACAAATGGGGATGTGCCACCCAGTGAGAGAGGAACTCTGGTGCAGAGGAAGTTTTGAAAAGGGCAAGTTCAACATGAGCTCAAACAGGCAGAGATTTATTTCCTGGGGAAATTAAACAATTAACCAGGTTGTGAAATAGAGTTTTTTAGGTAGGGATGGTGTTTGGGATGTTTTGGGGTCAGGGAGGAGAACAGAATAACAAAGCGAAAAGGTCAGGGCATCCATCGTTTACAACTGAGTAGAGCAATTCTGGCTTTCTCAAGTCTGGTTTTAACTCCTGAAGCCCTTCCTGCAATGTGGAAGAAATGGAACAAAATTTGGGCTTTACAGTTACTAAAAATGGCCATAGATATTGCCCAATTTTACTTATTAGATGTGTATTCATTTAGTTAATCAAATAGAGGTAGTGTTCATGACTTGATGCATGAAAGGAGATCAGGAATGTCCTGAAACTTTATTCTTGAGACCAAGTGGATGGTCCATTAGGATTTGTTGCTCTGAACCTCAAACTCTCCTAAGGCCTGGTAGGTCTTCTGAGAAATTCTACAGATCCTTTATTTCTTTCTTCTGGGTTTAATTTTTTTCCTTCTGGGGCAGCTTTCAATATCAGAAGCTGTCGTATTGAGTGCTACTCAAGAAATTGAAAAGGAACTGGATTAAAATGCAGGTATCTGACACAGGAGATTAAACAAACCCAAATCAAACATAAGACTAGATATATGTGCACCGAGAGGAGAACAACTAAGTCTCATAAGACTTATGAAAAATGCTGAGTTTGTTATAAAATATACATAAATATGAGTGCACTTGTGTTTAACAAATACAGCATAAAGTTAGGGAATAGTAACTCTTTTCCATATTTCACTTGGTTTAGGGATTTAAAAAGCCTTTTCTGGTCCTCAATACGAAGTCCTGACCACCCCTCCTGGCTACCTCCATTTAAACCCACACTCTTCTGTAGCGCATCTCCCTAAGACAGTTTTACATGGCAATATCACTATAAAATAATTTTGTTTTTTTGCTTTCACAGTAGAATAAAACACCAGGAAGGTAGAAGCTTCAATTACCTTGATTATTGTGTCTAGCATAGTGTCTGACACATTGTAGGTATTCGGTAAATATTCACTGAGTTAATGATCATATGTATTTTCTAGGTCCCCTCTTTTAGAAATCGTTGGCAGAAAAAATTGACTTAGTAGAAGCATCTTCTCGATAGTTCTTTGCCATACAAACAATATAGAAGAATGAACACAGGGCATAAAGACAATCTCTGTTTATTTAAAAAAAAAAAAAAAAAAGGAAGCTGGATGATGATAGGCATGAAGAGAATAAGTGGTTTTCTGAAAGGGAAGATAAGAACTGGACCTGACCTGTGGTAAGAACTCATTAAATGCATAAGGGACTTTACCATCTCTAATTTTAAGAGCTGCGAAGTACTTTACAATTACCAATTAGTGATACAGCTTATTCCACTATTCTGATCTTAGCCCTTAAAATGTTAGAATACAGTCCCTCAAGCTTTATTACAATGCTCCCCCTAATGTAGAGAATTTACACTATCTTATCTTGACCCCAATTCTTATAGGAGGGAACTTGATCATTACTGTTTCACAAGTGCCTGGAAGATTCTCTGACACTTGAATGACTCTGTAGTGGTCAAACTAATAAAAAACTTTAGTTTGTACACTTTGATAAATTTGGTCTTGGGAACAAACCTCCTGGTAGTTTAAGAGGAAGAGCTGTGTGGATGAATGAATGGGTGAATGGATGAATGAATCATCCAAAAGCTAGGAATGTTTGCTTTTAAAACTGCGTTATTGTCATTATAAAGATAGATCTTGAGAGCATGGTGGAATTAAGGAGGAAGTAAGTTTAATTAGGTCTGACCAGATTTTAATCATCAACCTTGAGACAAATGACTTCCCGATAAAAATCAATTTGCTTAAACAACTCTTGGGTGACTACATATTTTTGACTATTGTTGTTTTCTTCATATTTAATGGTCAGTTTTAGGCTCTGGACAAAAATCTCAAAATTTACAACTGTAATTTTACAGGGAGACCTAATATTACAAGGTTTATCGTTCAGTTTGTGAGATTTAAGAGTTGTGGACAGTTTGAATTAGGTTTTGCTAGAAAAGCATCAGTGAAAAAAATAAAATGAAATGATTTTTTTAAAGAAAAAGTGACTTTTCTTCTTCCAATAAAACTTCTAAAAGTCAATACATATGACTTTGTTTTCAAAAACACACATTAAAAATGGCAGATATAGGGCCATTCAGACAAAGACTTAAAACAGAAGATAAAGGAAATTGGCTGAAATAGGAATATTTACCCAGTAAAACTGGCAATGAAATTGTCATAGGTCAGGTTCAGGGAAAAAGTCTGTGCATCTAAGATTTTTACTGGAGGTGGGTGGGTGGGGGATTACTGGAGAGGTTCTCAGGAAAACAAGGACTGAGGAAAGCAGAATTAGGCAGAGGGAGTTGGAAGGCAAAGCTGTTGAAAGACAGGCCTCAGAAAATTCCATGGGGAGTCTGGCATCTGGCACAACCTTTCAAAGTTACCCCAGTTTGAGGTCAGGGGGCCAGGCCCTTCTCCTGCTGTGTTGAAGGAGTCCTGAGGTTAGGACTGCCCCATGGCAGGGTTTGGCTGGAGAAGACCAGAAGAGGGATTCAATCGAGAGGCATCAGCCCACAGGGCCACCAGCTAAGGGAATAAACAACTCAGTTTGCGCAGACAATCTGGGCTGCACATCAGAGCATCCGTGGTAGAGAATTTTATGTTACTAGAAAATATTTACAAAATCCTTCTGATTTTATTCAGTGAGCTCTAGTACACAAAATGCATATGATAAGAAAGGGGCATGTTGCTTCCTTTAAAAAATAGATAAAGAAAGAAGAAAAAGCACAGCATAGTGAAAAGCTCCTTGAGATAAAGCACTCTGACTGTCCAGCCTGACACACATGAGTGTGCTCTAAACTTAATGGTTGACATAATGAATGCATTAGTTATTCCTCGACTCCTTTAAAATAAACAGAAACAAATTTCTATTAAAACAACAGGCACAGGACACCTGGGTGGCTCAGTTGGTTAAGCATCGGCTTTTGGCTCAAGCCATGATCCCAGGGTCCTGGGATCCAGTACCACATCAGGCTCTTTGCTCAGCAGGGAGCCTTCTTCTCCCCCTGCCTCTGCCTGCCATTCTGCCTGCTTGTGCTCTCCCTCTCTCTTTCTGACAAATAAATAAATTTAAAAAAAAACAAAACAACAACAACAACAACAACAACAGGAACAAATTCTCCTTTGGTCATTTGGTTGAAGCTTTCTGGCCTCCTTTCTGTAAGGAACTACATTTTTTTTCTCCATTAAAAGCAGCCCCATGGGGGCACCCGGGTGCTCGGTGTGTTAGGGCTTCAGCCTTCAGCTCAGGTCATGATCCCAGGACCCTGGGATCGAGCCCCGCATCGGGCTCTCTGCTCAGCAGGGAGCCTGCTTCCCTTCCTCTCTCTCTGCCTGCTTCTCTGTCTACTTGTGATCTCTCTGTCTGTCAAATAAATAAATAAATAAAACCTTAAAAAAAAAAAAAAGGCAGCCCCATGCCAGTGATGAACTTTAGCAGCTTTCTCAGAAAGGAAAGGGAAAAAAATCACATAAAGGGATAATTGTGGGTTTTCTTTAGTCTCCTGATAAAACTTCCCCAGTGCTCTGAGTCAGAGTTTGCTTTGAAACTGGGACTCAGTACCTTAGTAGCTCTGTGACCAAAAAAGCAAGTTTCTCAGCCTTTCTCTGTATCTTGACTGCAAAAGTGGAATATTACCACTAAATTTACAGGCTTGTTGTGAGTCTTTAAACTCTTCTGCAGAACTAAAAAAAACAAAACAAAACAAAACAAAAAAAACCTTCTAAATTTCACTCATTATTATACTGAAGTAGGAAATTCTGTTTTACATGAAGCACAGAAATCTAGAAATCATAAAGGACAGTTTATGGCATTTTTTTAAAATTTGAAGAGAGCTTTAATTTATAAAACAAGTAAATATTTGCAACATTTAAAGGAAGGTGAATTTTAAATATGTCAAAGCATTTTGTGAAATACTGAGGATAAGGCCAAGAACCCAATTTTTAAAAAAATGGGAAAAAAACATACAATTGTAGTTCCAAAATAAGAACAAACCAAAAAACAAAATGTAAGTAATATATAACCACATGGAAACAATGTTTAATAAAATGTGTAATTAGAAATTAAAATTGGAGGGGTGCCTGGCTGGCTCAGTTAAATTAAGCCTTTGCCTTCGACTCAGGTCATGATCTCAGGGTCCTGGGATCAAGCCCCGTATCGGGCTCTCTGCTCAACAGGGAGTCTGCTTCCCCCCTTCTCTCTGCCTGCCTCTCTGCCTACTTGTGATTACTCTCTCTGTGTCAAATAAATAAATAAAATCTTTAAAAAAAAAAGAAATTAAAAATTTAAATAACATTGGGAAACAACTTTCCACTTTTCAAAAAGCAAAACCTAAAAAAAGGAAAAAAAGTTACAGGATATACTGTCAGTGAAGGTCCAGAGGTTCTGGTTCATGGTTGGTGTAAGTGTGAATTGGTGTGATCTCCTTGGAGAATAATTTAGAAATAGGTATTAAATAAAAAATAAACATACCTTTTGACCCAGCAATTTAGTCTTTAGGAATGTGTATTGCTGATTAATTTTTGCCTGCATCAATGTTTGTTGCAGCGCTAGTTATAGTAGGAAATGACCAAAACAACCCCTCTTCACCTTAGTAATGGATTAGTTCAATAATAAGTTACTATACATTGAATAGGTTAATTTACGTTCTGAGAACAATAAGAAAGATAATGTATGTACTGCTGCAGAGAGTCCAAGATAATTTGTTGCATGAAAAATAAAAGCAAGTTTGAAAGGCTGTAAGTAGGCTCCGAGTTCTGTAAATAATTATATAAGACTGTATGACTATATTTGTATGCAAACTGTATAGAGAAGAAAAAAAAATAGAGGTTTATCCACAAATATTTGTCTCTGGAAGTGGAGATGGGGGATTTGGAATGAGAAAAAGACATACTTTTTCGTTGTGTACAGTTTTTACAGCTTGATTTGTAAACTATGTGGATTGTTTTTAAATTAAATTAAATTAAAATACAGTTTAAATTAAAATACAGTTAAAATGAAAATTTTACAGGAGGCACTTAGGGTACCTCATTTAATGTTATACCAGTATTACCTGGAGCTCTAATCGGCACATAGAAAACATTTGATATTGTTGAATCTATGTATAACTCTCACGCGGGGAATGTAGGATTCCCACTGTATATCTCCACCCCAGGTTCTTCTCTTGAGTTCTAGAAAAACATTTGTTTCTGGAACCTCTACCCAAGGGCATGATAAATACTTCATACTCAGCACATTCAAAACTTGGGTCATAGTTACCACTTTCTAATATCTCCTTCTGAACTCTATCTTAATGGTATTACTGTCCACTGAAAACACAACTCAAGGGACACCTGGTGGCTCAGTCGGTTAAGCATCTGCCTTTGGCTCAGGTCATGATCCCAGGGTCCTGGGATCAAGCCCTGCATCAGGCTCCCTGCTCAGCAGGGAGTCTGCTTTTCCTTGTCCCTCTGTGTGTGTGCTCTCTCTCTTTCTCTCTTAAATAAGTAAATAAATACATCTTAAAAAAAAAAAAAAAACAGAAGAAAAACACAATCAGAGATTTTGTCCCTTTCTTTTTACCCCTGACATTATTGACATTAATCTAGTTCACTTGACCTACTGCAACAAAATCTTGCCTCTCTGCTTTGTAATATTGATTCATACACCTAGAGGGAGATTTCTGAAATACAATTATCAACATTTACCTCCTGAGTTTAACACTCTTTACCCATCTCCCTTTACTGGGAGGATAAAGTCTCAACTGTTGCATATATTGTGGCGCTTCATGTTTAACGTTCTTCCTGACTGTGCAGCCTCATCTGTAGGTACTCCTGCACTGAACTACTTTTATTCCACTTGTGACATGTTATTTCATGCCTCTGTGCTTTTGGATACTTTTCTCTCTGTTAAATTGTCCTCTCCCTGCTTTTTTCCCCAGAAAACACCCTTTTGTATCTTCATATACAGCATAGGAGTCATGTCCTTTGAGAAACCATTAGACCAGATAGTCTCCTATTCTCAAATGGGCTTCTATTCCTACACTTACAAAACAAATGCATTGTTCCTCTTGCATTAGAGTCTCTGCACTAGATTACCAGGGGTTTGACTAACAAAATAGTACTAAGCTGAAAGAAATTAGGGATATTGTTCTAGGTGAACATCAGGTGGGAAAAATGAGAACTGATAGCATAAGAAACATGATTTCATTTAAGGAAAAGAACCAAAATGTATTACCTGTTATGTGCAAGTCATGATTTTCCTAAACCCTTCCCAAATTTTTAATAGTCTCTTTTATTAAACTCTCCTGAAGTTATCCCTTTTGATAGAGCTATCCATTTTCTGTCAGGACCCTGACTGATGTTCCGTCTCATTCCAAATCAATGATTGAGTTCATATTCGTAGTAATATTAAGCTGTGTTAAATTACTCTTGCATCGTTATCAACAGTTCTTTGTTAAAAATTGTGTGCCCTTAATTACTTTGTGTGAGAGACTTTGTAAGAATAAGATAATCCACACTTCTCTGAGGACAATTTTGTGAAATGTTGTTGCTCTTATATTCTGGCATATAGAGTATATCTTACAGAGAAAATACCACCTTTCCCCTCATGTTTTGTAGTCCCTGTCCTTTGTCTGTTTTTAGCCTTTCCCTGCCCCTTCAAGAAATTCTTATCTTTATGTGTCTATAAACATACAATTCATTATCCATCAATTTATTCACTTAAAAGACATTTCCCCTAACTTACATTATTTGCTATACAGATGGAGATTCCTTCTTTATCAGAATTCTGAATTCCCTGTGTATAAGTCCAATATCAAGAAAATTCTGAAGAGAATTCATTCAAATATAACAATTCTGCTCATGACTGAAAACTGCTAATATTTGATGAGAATTATTGATGTAGAAGTGGAGAAGGAAAATTTCCCCTCACGCAGATTAGTAGTCAAATTATAATTACACAACCAGCTTTAACCAATGAGCTTTCCATGTTTCTGGAAGCTGTAGGTAAGAATAACTGTTTGATTTTGTGACTTATTTGGTTGGTAATGTGGAAATGTACAAAAACAATGCAAAATAACCTTTAAGTTAATAAAAATAGTATTAAGGAAGAGGAAGAATTCTATGCAATGAAAAAACTGATGAGGTTGTTTCTTTAGTGGAAGGAAATATCAATTGAGCACTTTATTCCAGATACTGCTCAATATTTTCATGTAGTATTTCACTTAATCTCTACAACAATTTTCTTTAAAAGTATTACTGTTTTTCTTGTTGGAGAAATTATGCCTCTGAGAGATTTTTCAATCTTGTTAAAGGAAACATGACTGTACAGAGCACATCAGTACTTGAATCTCAAACTCTAAGTTTATTCATTATAATCACATTACCAGCTGCTCTAACAACTCCCAAATCCTAATGGTTTTTGTTTCTTCTTGAAAGAGTGGGATATGTCTTTTCATCTTTCAGTCTAGCTATTTAAACTAGCTAGCTATCCTTATACTTATAGATATGTATGGAAAAGTGTCTGAAGTGATGTTTACCTATTTGTTAATTATGGATAGTTCTGATAGTGGGATTCCAGTGACTTTTAAAACATTGCACTTTAGTCAGTGTTGATCCTTAAAGAAATGAGCATGTGCTATTTTTGCAATGCTATTTCAAAGTAATTAAAGAATATGTGGCCTCCGTAAGTGTTCAGAAGATCCCATGCCTCATTTAATGTCAGATCATGTATCTATCTGCTCTTTTGTTTTGTTTTGTTTTATTGAGGTATAATTGACATACAACATTGTATTGTCCAAGGTGTACAATGTAGTGATTTATTATATGTATATATTACAAAATAATTAGCACAATAAAGTTGGTTAATATCAAAGCCTCACATAGAGATATTTTTTCTTGTGATGAGAAGTTTTAAGATTTACTTTCCTAGCAACTTGCAAATATGCAATACAATATGTTAAATCACCATGCTGTAATTACATGCCCAGAGCATATTTATCTTATAGCTTTAAGTTCTTACCCTTTGATCATCTTTACCCATTTTCCCTACTTCTGGCAACCATCAGTCTGTCCTCTGTATCTGTGAATTTGTTTTTTTGTTTTGTTTTCTTTGTTTAGATTTTACACTTAAGTGAGATTATGCAGTATTTATCTTTATCTGTCTAATTCATTTCACTAGCGTAATGCTCTCAGGGCCCATTCATGTTGTCACAAATGACAGGATTTTCGTTTTTATGGCTGAATAATATTTTAGAGAAAGTGTATGTGTATCTACCACATTTTCTTTATCCATTCATCTGCTGATGGATACTTATGTGTTCCCATGTCCTGGCTACTGTAAATAATGTTGCAGTGAACATGGAGATCCCAATATCTTTATGAGATAGTGATTTTTTTTTTCCTTTGGTTATATACTCAGACATGGATCATATGGTATTTCTATTTTTGAGGAAGCTCTGTACTGTTTTCTATAGTGGCTGTACCAGTTTGCGTCTTCACCAATTGTGCACAAGGGTTGCCTTTTCTCCATATTTTGCCAACAATTGTTATATTTTGCACTTTTAATTTTTTTTAGGTTTTATTTATTTATTTGACAGAGAGAGAGAATGAAGGAGAGAGAGAGAGAACAAGCAGAGGGAAAAGCAGAGGGAGAGGGAGAAACAGGCTCTCACTGAGGAGGGATTCCAATGCAGTGCTCGTTCCCAGGACCCTTGGATCATGACTAGAGCTGAAGGCAGATGCTTAACAGACTAAGCCAGCCAGGCACGCCTATCTTGTATTTTTGATAATAGTCCTTCTAATAGATGTAAGATGTTATCTCAAGATGATTTTGATTTGCACTTCCCTGATTAGTGACTGTTGAGTACCTTTCATATGCCTTTTGACCATTTATATGTCTTTGGAAAAATGCCTATTCAGTTCCTCCACCCATTTTGTAATCAGGTTTCTTGTTATTCTCATTGTTGTTATTGAGTTGCATGAGTTATTTATATATTTGAGGTTTTAACTCCTTATCAGATATGTGATTTGCGAATAGTTTCTCCAATTCAGTAGCTTTTCATTTGTTGATGGTTTCTTTTGCAGCTTTTTAGTTTGATGTAGTCCTACTTGTTTATTTTTTTCTTTTGTTGCCTTTGCTTTTGGTGTCAAATGCAAAAAAAAAAAAAAAAAAAAAAAAGATCAGCAAGACTGATGCCAAGGATTTTTTTCTCCTATGTTTTCTCCTACTAGTTTTATAGTTTAGGCCTTACATTCAAGTCTTTAATCCATCTTGAGTTGATCTTTGTGTTGCTGTAAATCGGTAATCCGGTTACATTCTTTTGCATGTGGCTGTCAAATCCTGATTGTTTGACACTAATATATATATATATATATATATATATATATATATATATAATCTTGCTCATACTATAAGTGCAATTGAGATGGGGTTGAGAAAAGAGCATCCATTTCATACAGTCATACAGTCATTTCATACAGTCATGCAAGAATCCAAAATGGAGACTCTGCTGTATTAAACACATGGCGACAAGGTCACCCAGGACATTTAACTTCAACTGCCAAAAGGAGGCAAGAGAGAGAGAAGGATCACCTGGGAAATTTTATGGGCCAGCCCTGGCAGTGTTGCATGTCAAACTCACACACATTACCATGGCTTGAATTCAGTCATATTTCACATCTAAATAAAAGAAGGCCTAATAAATGAGTCTAAGTGTGTGCCCAATAGAAAAGGGAGATGAACAACTAACCAGCCCTAGCCATAAAAAGTTGGGAACCCTTTACTAAAATTAAATCATAATAGCCTCTCATCAATCACCAACTTTCCCAGTAAACCATCAATTACATTAATGTGTAATCCCAATATTTCACAGCACTGGGTTAGATCTGTAGGACTATACCTGAATTTAGGTCTTTGAGATTCTCCATGGCTGCTTTGTTTTTTAGGGGACAGCCTGACTTACGAGTCTGCTGCTTTTCATATTAACATCCTAAAATATAGTGCTGACTAGCATCATTGCCAAGTTTGTCCATTACTTTTCAATTAAATTTATGATAAATCTAGCTAGAAAAAACTGACCTATTTCTAACCCTTGACCCTAAGCCTAAGAATATAATTCTGCTTAAGTATTAAAAAGTTAATCATTCTCCTCACTTAATTCAGCAACTTATTAGAATGAATATATTGGATGAAAACATCCTAATTGCTGCAGTTTTTCTATAGATCAGTGTCCATCATGAAAATAGGATCACTGTTTAAAAAAAATAATTAACAAATATTCTAGCATTCAGATTCATGAATTGGGCTTAGGATCTGAAAATGGATCAAGAATTAAAGAGGATTTAAGGAACTTGATCCAAAATTCCTGAGCTAAGCTTCTATGGCATCTGGGGTTATCTCACTTTTTTCCAGATATGGTTTAACATCTGCTTGGTTAACCCCAGAATTAAGTGAGTTTTCTCTTATAGTCATAGTTTTCTAGTAGAAGATAATAACGAATCAACAGTAAGAAAACAAGCTAACCATTGTATTTAGTTCCCTAATCCTCAGAAAACAAATTCATAATTATTTTCACACTTTTCTTCTCTTAAATGAATTTATGGTAAGAGTTATTTTACATTAGCTTGCTGTTGTCTATGTAGGTAGAAATACTTATTTCAAAGTACATTTCAATGAAAGTAAAATATAAAAAAGACAATGTTCAGATCTTTAACGTCTGGAAATCTGCTTTGAAGAATAAAAAATACAATAGGCAAGTTACAACAACTACAGGAATATCAGTTATTGCACATCAAATATGTGTGCAAATTTTACATGGTTTATTTCATCCTAGAGGAGCAGAAAATGCTTCATTATGGACAGAAATTATTTCATAATAGAACATTCATCACTTATATAATACAAGCCCTTTCAGAGCAGACCAGGCACACTGTTACTGATGACGACTCAAAGGCAACTTTTGAAAGGACTAACACTGAAGGTTATTTTGCCTTTCTCATTTTCTAAGACTTTACAAAAGCACAGAAAAGTTTTAGCCATTATTTTTCCCTATTATGTGTGTGGAAATTTAGTCAGAAAGCTAATGATTTCATCTGTCGTATGAATTTCTGAGTCTTCAAATAATATTAATAAAATCATGACATCTTCAGATTGTGCTTTTTGCAGTGATCAAGAAGTAGTAGAGGACTTGGTTCATTTTAAATGGACCTAAGAGGTAATTGAACAGCTTTTATAACTATCAGAAGTAGAGGTCAACAAACTATGGCCCATGAGCCAAACTGAACCACCTACCTACTTTTATATATACCACAAACTAACAATGATTTTTTTTTTTTTTTTTACATTTTTGTTATTTAAAAAAATCAGAATATTTCATGATACATAAGAAATACATGAAATTCAGGCTACCTGGGTAGCACAGTCAGCTACTTCTGCTCAGGTCATGATCCCAGGGTACTGGGACTGAACCCTGACTCTGGCTCCCTGCTGAACAGGGAGTCTGCTTCTCCCACTGTACCTTCTCACCCTTGCTCATGTTTTCTCTCCCTCCCTCCCTCTCTCATATAAATAAATAAAATCTTAAAAAAAGAAGTATATGAAATTCCAATTCTAGTGGCCATAAATAAAACTTTATCAAAATATAGCTACATTCATTCATTTACATATTTTCTGTGACTGCTTTTGCACAAGAATGGCAGAGTTGAATAGTTGTGTCAGACACTGTTTTACCCACAAAGTATAAAATATTTACTATTTGATCCTTTCTAGAAGAAGTTCGCTGATTTCTCATCTAAAGCCAAATGGAAATTAGAGCATTTCCACTCAGAAAAATAGAGTTCAGTATGGTAATGGAAATATGTGCTATAGGACCAGTGTAATGTGCATGATACTATAGCCCCCAGGTGAGATGATTAAGAATGAATTTGCATTTTACATCAACCTTCCTGGCTGAGTCACAACATTAACCTGGTAATTAATTCCTCACATTAATGCCCAGAGAAAAGTAAGGTAGGGGGAAAACATGGAAGGAAATAAAATCATGTAGATTCAATATGAAATGATTTATAGAAAAAAATACAAGCATCAGATTATCTAATAAAATTAAAAAGTCAACACATTTCAAGGGGCTACCTTTTGCTTCAGTTTATGAAAAAAATGCTGATTTGGCACAAAGGATATTTGTCCTCTGACAGCAACAATTTGAAACCCTTTCTTAGGAGAATGTGTAGCATATTGCATATGAGAAATGTTTATGGATTTTATAACCTAGTGTCTATGATTAAGCAAATCAAATGAGATAACACAAATATATAGGCATCTGAACAAACTGCAAAGAACATTATTTCTGTGGTTCTATGACATGGCTTAAATATCTTCATCCATCATTGAAACCTATGGACTTCCAGTATTAATTTAGACTTGCTGACAGTTGTGTGGGAGGAATGGTGTCAAAAATACAGCCATATACTTTGCACCCCTTAGTTAAATGTCACTCACAGTTTCCTACACGAGCCTTTTATTGACTGAGATTTCACCTCAGAGGTGAAGATTGGCAGCCCAGAATGCCTGGTTGTTTTCGATTGGTTATTTGTTTGATGCAAAGTCAAATAAATGCTTAAGTCAATCAAGAGATTTCCAATTGCTTTTGAATTTGCAGGGTGCAAATAAAGCTTTGCCTTTGAAAGGACAGCAGATTTAACTTCATATTACAAGACATTCATCTATGTCATTAGAATCACCATTTTTCAAATCGTTCTTATGTAGAAAATAAAGTATAAAAAAAAAAAAAAAGAAAAGAAAGAAAGAAAAGAAAAGTGAATCCTGCCCAGTATTCTGACATTTTCTCCCTCACTCAGGGATTTAGAACAGAATTGTTGCCATTAGTTAATAATATGAATTGATGTCTCAGGATATTTTTAGGGAGGAAAAACTTAAAAAAAAGTAAGATACTATATCTACCTTAAAAAAGCTACAGGCAAAAGGTGTTAAGTTTTGTGACAATCTGGGATGTGGTTTTAAATAACTGTCTTCTATTTAATAAGTGACTTTTAAATAAGTGACTCCTATTTAAATAAGTGACTCCTAGAAGTTCTAACTCTTCTCACTTTCTGTTGTATATTCTGGAGATTACAGGTAAATTGTCTCCAAAGAACATTGTTTATCATATGAGTACCCATAGTGGCCACAAACAAATGACCCATACTTCCATTTTAAGTATAAACTATCTAAAAAATGTACACGTTAAAGTCTAAAACTAAGGTTCTGAAAAAGTTGCCTTGTATTTTTTAGCTTCTCACCATCAAACAGTGGTATGGATACCATGGGAACCTACCGTAAAATACCTTTTGAATAATGCATTCAGAATGGATACGTTCAGAAACATAACATTATTCAATAGTAGTTTATTATTTTGTTGAATTATGAACTGCATTCACAGGCTTTAAAAAAAAAACAAAACTTGGTAAATGATCCCAGCTGAAGTATGAAAGCCCAGATGTAACTTCTCTCTCTCTGTTACTTAACCAGGCAGGCAGAGCAATGTTGAAATGGTTGATGGTAACTATAAGAAAGGAAGCTACTAGGACTAATAAAAGCATCAACTAACCCATTATTAAGAGCTTACTTTGTGCTTGATCCTGTTCTACGTAAATGCTATTAACATCCCTAACATAAGTACTATGAATAACCTCATTTTATAGAGGAGGACATAGATATTTAGAAAAGCTAAGGAGTGTTGTCAAGATTACACACTTGTAAATGGTGTGTAAATGAAGAATGATATGATCTGGCTACTCCAACATCTTACATAAAACAGTTATTAATACATACTCTTCATAGGTTTGAATACTAAAATATTTTGCATTTATGATAAAAGCACTCAATAAACTAAAATTTGACTTATATTAATACATTTATTGATGGAAGATCTATCAGAACAAAACAAGTCTCTGATTTATTGTGCATATTTGTCATTAACATTTTGAATCTCCACAGTAAGACTGGATTAGGATATTGGAACCAGAGGGGATGATAGAGTCCCAACTCCACTTCTTACTAGCTTTGGGATGTTAATTTCTCTGAATTGGTTTCCCCTCTATCAGTTAAGTCTAATGAAAACATGCACATCACATTCTTATGAGAATTAAAGAAGAAATGTAATTAAAATGATCTTTATAAAATGTAAAGTGCATATAGTTATAAGTTACAGATAAAAAATATCACCACATAATGTTATATAATAGGAAACATTATACTATCAACAAAGGCATGGTTTTATTCATGTATATATCAGTTTTTAATTTACTTGGCTATCCCTTAGTATTTCTTATTATAGAATCAGGTCCTAGAAACAGAAAAGAAAAATAAAAGTATTTTAGTCTCACTAGATATTGAAGACCAGTTAATTAACATTACTTGGCTGCATCCTGTGTTTGTTCAAGTTTTATCACACACTCTTTCCATTGTTGTTGGGCATTCCAGAGGCCATTTCTGTGGGTGATAGTTTCACCTGGAGTTGTAAATACACAAGATGATTTATTTGAATGCATATACCGTGAGCAACTGGAACATTTGACGTATCGGTTGTTTCCCCAGTGAAAAAAGAAAATACTATTTATTCCATAAATAGAAACTGGGTGTTTATTTATTATCCAGATGCTACAACTGATAGAAGACTTGGGTGGGATCCTTGCTAGTGGCTGGTGCTACTCCTGGCAAGTAATTTCCAGTCTTGCCTTTCTCTACAATTGTGAAGACTTTTTTATAAGCTATAGGTTGGCGATCCATGATGTGTTTACTGAAGGCAAAATAAGTTTGAATGACTCTTCACTGCTAGTTCAGTTAAGGCATAAACATATATAGAAACAATAATTAGCACCATCCATCCACAGCTAAAATATCTGCTTTTGTATAGAAGTTATAAATCACTTAGGAAATGGATTAAGGAAGATGAAGAGTAAGAGGAGGATAAAAGAATGATTCATTTTCTCATACACTTGGTCATCTGGGTGCATCTGCTTTCCTTATATCTTCATTTAGTCCTCTAAATGTGGACCTGTATGTTCTCTTATAAACAATATATCTTGCTAGTAAGCTTTTAAAATCAATCTTGACAAAACAAGTGAGAGAGAGCACAAATTTATACAGTTTTTTTTTAAAGTAATCTCTACACCCAATGTGGGGCTCGAACTTATAACCTAGAGATCAAGAGTTGCATGCTCTACCAACTGAACCACTCAGGCACCCCAAGAGAGGGTACAAATTTAAAGAAATTTAAAAAAAATGTGTCCTTGAAAAGAGTAAAGTCGTGTTGTACAGTGGCCTGTGGGGAAGGGAACTGATGGTAGCTGCTGCTTGGGGTGAGAAATTAAGTATAGTTTTGGGAAGAACTGTTAAGTTCTACTCTCACCTGTCTTTCATATTGCTTTGGATGATCATTTCTTGGTTCAAGAACTCAGTATGCCTTTTTTCTTAAGAGGAACTTTTGTTAGGGTTCGTGATCAAAGGAACGAGACCAACACAAAGCGGAAGTCAAGCAAAGCTTTATTTTGCGCCAAGCACTGAAAATCAAACCAACCCGTAGGGGCGTCTCTTCCAAAGAGGCAAAGATGACCAGGACACTGATGCAGATGACGCCACTCCCGATTCCCCTACCCGACGACTCCCCTTACCCGATGACTCCCCTTACCCAAGGACTCCCCTTCGCCACGAGGCTGCTCCCCTTGATGCTCATGACACTCATGACGCTCCCTACGACCAGGATGCTCCCGACCACCCCTGACGCTCCCCGATGGCCACAATGCTCCCAACGACCATGATGCTCCCCACCTGCTGCTCCCGACCACCCCACCGCAGACGACAACCCTTCCCCACGACCAGAACGCTCCCGGCACTAGGCTTCCCAGTCTCACAGACTAACTTGTAGAGGTGGGGTTGAGCCTGGCCCACACACAGGTGACCAATGAGATTGCAATACACAGGGAAAACTGCACAGTCTTGCTAGGTCGGCAATACAGGTGACCAATCAAATTTCAATTTACCATAGTAAATATATGCACGCCCCACTGATCGGATATCTCCATCCAGCCTGGCCCGCCCCTATATCCGGGGCCTGCAAACAAGTTCCTCCAGGAGGGGCATCAACCTTCCTGGCTGAGTCACAACATTAACCTGGTAATTAATTCCTCACATTAATGCCCAGAGAAAAGTATGTAATCTTCCAGACCTAGTATAAACCCCAAATATAGCATTACATGGATAGCAGCCAGAATTCAAGAGAAAAACTCAGTAATTGGGTCCAGGAATTTTAGATCCTTCCCCTCTAATGAAGTAATTTTAAATAGAAAAATAAAGTTAAACAAAACCTGAATAATATAAAGTATTAACCTGGTAAAAATTATGCATCATAAAAATACTTTAAAGCAATGCAAATAAAATATATTCTGGATGAATGGAAATTTATTCCATGTTCTTGGGTGAAACAACACATTATAAATTTTTTAGTTTCTCCCAGATTAATCTATACATTTAATAAAATTGTGGAAATAAACAAAACTACAGATGAGAGCAGACAAAGACTATTTTTTCAGAGCTTGGTCTATCGAGGGAGTCAGCCATCATCACTGACTGTATTTTGTCATAAACTCAAAGCAGGCAGAAGAGTGGGAAAGCTTTAGTGTGGAAAAAAGGGAAGATTTTTTTAGATTAGAGGCTGGTGGTATGAGAAAACCGTAGACAGGCTAAATGGACTATGGTATCCTTTGTGATTGGTTAATGTTGCATATTCGGCTTTCTCTGGTTGGTCCTGGTAGAAGTGGGGACAAAAATTAGGACTGTTATCTGCTATTAGTCAAGTCCAGGCTGTCTGGGGCCAGTTGTTACAGGCTTTATTGTTTGCTTTCTTTGATTGTTTAGTAGTGATAGTGGTCTTATTGCCCCCAAGTTTAACCTGTACATAACGGACTGACTTCTTGGGCTAATTGCTCTAGATAATGGGTTGATTTCCTGGGCTGCTTACTACAGATTATGGGTCAGAATAATATTTTTATGTATGATCTGGATATTGTATATTCAGTCTTTCACAGTCAAAATCAATGACTGGTGAGCTTTAGAAGAGATCTTAACAAATTTATTTAAGAACTTGTATTAAGGGATAAAAATTTGTATTGAAGAAAAAAAAATTGTATTAAAGAACTGAAGACCATGGAGAGATAATTTAACTTCAAAAATGAATAAAGAGGAATGATTTATGTTAAAATACAAGCCCAAATTCGTATTAATAAAAATAATATGTGCAATTAAATAATTATTGTATACCACACCCAAAACTAATGATGTCAGCTAATGGAACTTAATAAAATATTAAAACTTTTGCTATAAAATATAGTATTTTAATGACATAGTATGACTTAAAATTACATATGGAATAGAATAGTTTTTTCAAGAAGATTTCCATATATGTTTGGGAAATACTCCATGATTAAAATGGCATCATAAAAAATTGGTAAAGGACAAACTATTTAACAGATGGCATCAGGAAAATACCTTCACTAAAGAGAAGACAAAACTGCCCCCTTACTATGAGCATAGAAATGTCAAAGATAAATCTACCAGTAATAGATAACCACAAAAGAAAATATCCTTTTAAGTAAAACTATGAGTAGAAGTTATAAAGATAACACAAAAGTTAAATTCTTAGTGAAGCAAAAAAGAACAACTTAAGTACAAATTTAAGAGGAGATACTTGCACTTCTAATTTAAAAAATAATAATGGATAAATTCTAAAATTTGCCAGGTTATCAAAAAAGGAAATGACAAGACTCTAATTTTTAAAAAGTGAGCAAGGAATATGCAGAGGTAATTTATAGATTAAAAAAAAAAAAAACCAAAGACAAAGAAGCATCTCTCACCTAGCAACTTGGCAAAGATTGAAAGGTGCCAAATGTTGGTGGGTGTGTAGGCACCCTCAAGTACTCCTGATGTGAAAGTAGACTGGTGCAGCCATTCTGAAGAGCAATCTGGTAGTGCTTAGTCAAAATTGGTAGGTAAGTAGGTAGGTAGATACCTTTGATGCACCAATCTCCTATGTAGGAATATACCCTAAGGAAATATTTGCATAACAACATAGTCATATGAGGATCTTGCTCAGGGTATTGTTTACATAGGCAGGAATTGGAGATGATATAGTTAGCAATCACTCAGGGAATGACAAAACATAGTAGGTATTCACTCTGGAATACTACACAGCAGTAGAAGGAACATAATAAATGTGTACACAGCCATGTGGAGAAAGCATAGTGCTGAGTTAAATGAAAGTAGGATGAATTTATAGAAAACACACAACTATAAAATGCATTTTATAAGAACATAGATAAGTCAATCACACTAACTGCATAAGAACAGTTGGATATGGGAAATGATAAGAGTAGAGATGAGTTACAAATAAATGAGCAAATTAATAAACAGAAAGAGAGGAACCTAATGCAAGCCAATGATGAGTGTTTTATTAACTAAGAATCTGTAGTAACTCAGATTTACACACTTGAGGACCATAAGTAAGTGCATATAAACTCAAAGTATTTATTCTGCCTTATCCTAACAAGAAACATATTACCCACTGACTCCAAGCAGAGAGGGGTGTAGTCAGAGTATGGGTGCTAGCAATGTCATAATCAGGAGCTCTGAAGACTACATAAGAAGCACAATACCAGAGCCTATACAAGAGAAAGGTAGAGGGGTGCCTGGGTGGCTTAATGGGTTAAACGTCTGTCTTCAGCTCAAGTCATAATCTCAGGGTCCCAGGATTGAGCCCAAGTCAGGGGCCTTGCTCAGTGGATAGTCAGCTTCTCCATCTCCATCTGCCCCTCCCCACTGCTCATGCTTTCTCTCTTCCTCCCTTTCTCTCAAATAAATCTTTAAAAAAAAGACAAAGAAATGGGGAGAGAGAGGGAGAGAGAGAGAGAGAGAGAAGCAGGGACTTACTAACATACATAATGCTGTAGGAATGTGATGGAAAGGCACATCTTCTTCTGAAAGCAAAGATAAAGACAAACCAGTATAAAGGAGCCACAGATCATCTTACATGATCAACTTAGCCATCATCCAAACTGATAACCTACGGATAGATGAGCAGAGGGGTCCCAGGCTATTCAGATGTTCTCTCTGATAATCTTCCAGCTTGTGGGGGCACCTGGGTGGCTCAGTGGGTTAAAGCCTCTGCCTTCAGCTCGGGTCATGATCCCAGGGTCTTGGGATCGAGCCCCATGTCGGGCTCTCTGCTCAGCGGGGAGCCTGCTTCCTCCTCTCTCTCTCTCTCTGCCTGCTTCTCTGCCTGCTTGTGATTTCTGACTGTCAGGTAAATAGATAAAAATCTTAAAAAAAAAAAAAAATCTTCCAGCTTGTGAATCATCTTGGTTAATCTGGTGACACTTAGCAGTATTATCAATCATAGCCCTTAGATTTAGATCTTTGCAGGAACTGACAGATTTTATAAAGAATATTTTTTAAATTTTCTAGAAATTTAGGGGAAATAAGATTCACTTCTAAACATTTTAGAACTGCAATGTAGATTTTGCACTTTTGCACCTGCTTCATTTTAGTATTGTCTGTCAACAAATGCATCCATCACTAGTCTTTAATTCCATCATTGTCTATTAATGGTTTGGACCTGATACTCTGCTGGGTGCTAAGAATAAGACTTTGAAAAGTGTGTGGTTGCTTTCCTTGAGGAAGTCACAGATATAAATATTATACGCACAAAAATTAGAGCCAAATTGTAAATAGAAGAAAACAAACAAACAGGGAGATCTTGGTAGCAGGTGAGATGAAGGGACTAGGTAGATAGAATAGCATATGCAGTAACAGAAGTTTGAAAGTTTGGCTTGTTTATGGAATGTTGAGAGTATTTTCCAGCAAGAGGGACGTGTACATAAGAGGGAATCTGAAAAGGGGTATGGTTAGTGCAGTTAAGATGGCTATAAATGGTTTTCATGGATGCCATCATCATGGATCTAAACCTCACTAGAAGAAAATGGAAGAATTGTCTCAGGTTTCAAGCAGAGAATGACATGATCTGCTTTACATTTTACGCAATAACTCTGGCAAGGAACCCTTTCTAGGCTGAGAAGTAGGATATAGTATAAATATGGGCAGAGGGCCAAATAATAAGTGCATTTCATCTCTAGAGATCAAGAATATGCTCTTATTCTCCTGCTGACCTGTAGTACTCACTAACACATTCCTTTAAAAGTGTGTATTTTGAAATCAACTCTTATCTCATAGACATATCCCAAATCCTAATTATTTACTACAACACTCTACCACCATAGGAGATTTTTTCCTGTGCTCAACAATTATATGTATTATAGGGCTTGTTTCTGCTACTGCTTATTTATTTGATGTTTTTGTATTGGCTTTGGAGTTTACTCAGTAATTAGGTTCCTGTGTTTGTTGTACAAAATCATTTTAGCCTGAGTATGTCAAAGAAAAATTCAGAGGCCTGTGGCTATCTGGCAAATGGTTTTATTCTTTTTTAAATTTCTGCACTTTTGTATAAAAATTAAAAAGACCCAGAAAGAGGGAAAGGGTCCTCAAAGAGAATGATGGCTCATCTTGGACCTGCAAAATCTGACAAAGTATATTGAAGTAGAAAAATGAAGATATGTTAGTTGCTATGCAGGTTAATATTGTAGTACACTTAAAACTCCTGGAAAGGGGGCACCTGGGTGGCTCGGTGGGTTAAGGCCTCTGCCTTTGGCTCGGGTCATGATCCCAGGGTCCTGGGATCGAGCCCCACATTGGGCTCTCTGCTCGGCGGGGGGCCTGCTCCCTCCTCTCTCTGCCTGCCTCTCTGCCTACTTGTGATCTCTGTCTGTCAAATAAATAAAATCTTAAAAAAAAAAAAAAAAAAAAAAAAAACCTCCTGGAAAGTTTCTTTGTTATTTGGATGAATTTCTATATACAGTCTTTTTTCTATATATAGAACTTCCATATAGTTTTTTTTTTTTCTTTTTAAGAAGAATGAATAATATTATTACTTCTGTGTCTACAGACTGTCCTGGCTGTATCTAGCTTATCATTTAGATGTAGACCGCGACTTTTTTTTTTTTTTTCTTTTTTTTTTTGGCCACGAGTCTATCCACTTTTTTTTTTAAAGAATAGTTTGGGATGAGGGGCGCCTGGGTGGCTCAGTGGGTTAAAGCCTCTGCCTTCGGCTCAGGTCATGATCCCAGGGTCCTGGGATCGAGCCCCACATCGGGCTCTCTGCTCAGCAGGGAGCCTGCTTCCTCCTCTCTCTCTGCCTGCTTCTCTGCCTACTTGTGATCTCCGTCTGTCAAATAAATAAATAAAATCTTAAAAAAAAAAAAAAAAAGAATAGTTTGGGATGAGAAAAAAATGTCACCAATAAGAACAGATAAATATATATGTTATAGACCCTGTTCCAGGAACTTCCGGTGCTATTTATTTGGCTCTTTAATATGTCAGTATTATTAGATGATAATAATATAATAGGATAGGTTATGTTACAAAATATTAATCATTTATGCCACTTTTTAAAAATGAAATAAATTTATTTTCTAAATATTGGAAAATTAGGGTGCTTGGTGGATGAGTTGGTTAAGTATCTACTCTTGATTTCAGCTCAGGTCCTGAGGTAGAGCCTGCTGTTGGGCTCTGTGCTCAGTGAGGGAGCCTGTTTTTGTCTCTCTCTCCCTCTGCCACCCTACCCTCTTCCCTCTCTCTGAAACAAATACATCTAAAAAAAAAATAAAAAAGAAATGTTGGGAGATTCATAATGTAAAAACTTTATCAATTTGTTCCTTCCTCTTTTGCAACGTGTTTTGTATAAATCATGCCTGTCTCAGTTTTATGTATTCATGTATCTTGCAAAGTAGAATTTTATTTCACTTAGCAATATCTTCATTTTCTCACATTATAAAAAAATCTTAAAAGCATATTTTTATGGATGCATATTATTCTATAACAATGGATGCTCTCATTTGAAAGACTTTATACCATAGAGGTTATGAACCTGAGCTCCAAAGGCAGATAAGTGAGCTTTCATCACCACTATTGACATGTGAATTTGAAAAAATTCCTTAACCTCTTTCACTATCTCAGTTTCTACATATGAAAACTAGGGATAAAAACAATACCTACTCCATAGGGTTGTTCTTATAATTATATGGTTTTATATTTGTAGAGAAATTTGAACAATGTCTGGATATGATACATACTATATTAATTCTACATATCATTATTATATTTTAAATCCCGTATTTGGATTTTTTCCAACTTTATGGACTTTTGAATAACAATATGCTTAACAAATTTGAATATAAATCTCTCAAAGAATATCACAGCCAAATGATATGTCATTCTGATATATACTGAGAAATCTCCTTGCAGAAAAGTTACAAAATTTACCCTGCCATCTGTCAGCATGGCAGAGACAGCTTGCTAAGCAATAAGATGCCTCATAATTATGTAGAATATATTTTATTGGTAGAAAAATTAGATATTTATTTTACTCAATCTATATTTTCCTTTTAAAATTGCCTAATTATATATTTCCTTTTTGAATTTTTCTTTTAGACATTGTTTTAATAATCTATAGATGATATTTAATTTATTTATTACAAAAATCATCCAGAGTTTTTATTTGTTTATATTTGAATGTCATGAGTAGAAATTATCTGCCTCATTTATACTTTTAGCTTGTGCACACTTTTTAATATTGTTTTCCTGATTTTATATGTTTTCTTGGCATCTGTAATCATCTTATTATTTTAGTTTCTTCATGTATTTTGCTTTAGACCATGTCTTGAAAGTACCATACATTTGGATTTTGTTTCATGTTTGATCTGTCTTCTAATAGTGAAATTTAACTCATTCACGTTTATTGATTTAGTTAACATAGTCTTGAATCTGTCATCTTTTTGTCTTGATGTTATGTGCTTTATTGTTTATTCCTGACATCTTAATTTTGAAAAATGTAACTAATGCCTGTCTTTCCCCACCCCCCTTCTTATCTCTGTAAGAAATTACACCCATTAGTATAATGGTTATTATTAGTTACATCTAGTTAATCTAATTTTAAAGTCCATACTGAAACTCTATCAGGTCTTCTGGTTCAAAATAGTTTTGGCTAAAGCCTTTAGTGGAATTTCTTTAGTTTCCCACTAAAATATGTGTAAAAACTGGAAACAATTCTTGTCAGACAAAAGGATTCTAGAATATTTGAGAAATGTCCACTACATGTAGGAATGATCTTCCTGCCACAGGTGTAACTCAGGAGCTAGAGGAGGGGAGCTGGAAAGTTTTGTATCTCCTTCCATGTCTGACTATACAGAAGTTTAGACCCTGAGCCACTGGGAAAATTAGAGACAGCTGCTCATAGGAAGTGGAGGAAAATATGATAGACACAAGCAGCGAGAGTGTTGCTCTTCTAGAAGAGAAAGAACAGATGGTAAAAAAATTATCATTTACAATAAAAAAACAAATCTAGCCAACAGGACAGAAATGGTGCAGGGACTCAGACTGGCAGGAGTAGGGCTGTCCCAGTTCCAGGCCCAAAGAGTTTGATTCCCAGAAATTGAAGGAGGGAATGCTGGAGAGACCACAGGCATGTACAACTTTAAGATGTTCCTGACAAATTTTTGCAATAGGAGTATAATAGTAGTCAATACTGACAATTACTGGACTTGAAGCTATTCATTCTCAAGTACAAAAATGCCTTGAAAAAACACATTCTCAATTTATCAAGAAGGAAATAGGAAATGTTTTGATTATAATACATGTTAAGCAAACTGGCCTCTCAGTTAGAAATGTGTTCACTTAAAAATATGTATTCTTGCTTTAAAGACATGGAGTCCTAAAACTAATTAAAAGTGAGTAAATTAGCAAGGACTCGAGCTCTTAATTTGAAGCTGTATATAAATTGGCATGGGTGCAAAAAATCTATTTGGAATGTTTTATTAACTTGGCATTTCCAATTGATAGAACACACACAATATCAGTGTGTACCACTAAGACTAGAGTTGTGTAAGATATCAAACGTTGTGCAGTAGTTCTTTTTTGGGAAAAATTGGAGAGGCAACCGCCTCTCCTAAAACCTGTGAATTTTCATGACTTCATGGAGCAAGTACATATCTCATGTGGTTAAACCCTAGGGTTTTTCATTAACGATAGTCATCTTCAAATCTTCTCATATTGGTTTGCTAAATATGAATCTTGTAGGGAAAAAATGGATGATGGTGATTGTGATGAAGATGGTAATAAAGCCCACCATTAAGTGAGACATATATGTACCTAGTTTTGTGATAAGTTATATATACTACAAATTAAACCTCACGACAATGCTATAAATATTTCTATTTCATGGAAGGTGATGGAAATGCTTGTGAGAGAATGTAAATAATAGTTACAAAGAAATATAATTGGGGGTGAATACAACTACTTGAATCCAAACACCAGGATCTCTACATCTTAGCTATAATGACACTTGATACTATGCATATCATATAGTCAGTTGGTGCCACCTGTTTGCTCTCTGTAAGGTTTGGTTTTATTCTCAGAGAGTAGGATGCATTTTGGCAGAAGTGTGCCACCTGCAATTCTCCTGGAAGACAATTTAACTAAGATATATCTCCAGTGTATTACTATTATGAGGTAGGTTTTTCATAAAAAATGTAGAGTTCCTTCTTTTGTGTTTTCCTACACAAAGTATAGTTGTATTTCACTTCTGTATCACTGAATCATAGCCTATATTTTTAATCCTGTAAGGAAGACTGGAATGCTTCTAATGATAAGCTGTTAAGAAAAATTAGTTTTCTATCAACAATATCTTATTTGTATTTAAATGGTAGGAATCAGCTCATTTACTAGGTTGTGAACCTGATTTGGAATGTGTCCCACCTCTCTGTCTTCTTTCTGGTTCTTCACACTAGTATCAGGGGCATTGCCTTGTATATTTTTCTTCTTAATGAAACATTATGATTGGAACACATGAGTTAAAAATAAACTATTTAGGGACATCTGAGAGGCTCAATCTGACACTTGGTTTTGGTTCAAGTCATAGTCTCATGGGCCGTAAGGTTGAGCCTCAGTTGGGGCTCCATGCTCAGGAGATAGTCTGCTGGAGATTCTCTCCCTCTGCCCCTCCCCCACTTGCATGCATTTGCATTCTCTCTCTCTCAAATAAATCTTTCAAAAAAGTAAAAATAGAGTGAATTATTTGTATTTTAGTAGGAAAGCCTGAAAAATTGTTCTGGAAATCAAGAAAATATACCTACAAGTGAGTCTTCAGGACCCCAAAGAGGGCTGGCAAAAGGGGCAATTTGACTTCTCCCTTTCTTCATTTTAAGTAGAACCTCCCCCCTTCTACTAACTCACTTGATATATTTTAGAAATTGACAGATACATAGTATAAAAGAAAGTAAGTGGTATGAGATAAGATTTTAAGGATAGAGACCAGGTAATACAGCATCTTGGAGGCCATAGGAAAAATGCGAACTTTATTAAAAGTGTAGTGGAGTACTTCTAATTAGTGAAAACTATGTATATTTTTATCCACATTAAGTTATGGGTGTCTTCATACGTATCTCCATACATGTAAATGTCCAGACTCAAGAACACTATTTCTTGTCTAGATGTAACATTGAAACTTTTAATACTGGATAAGTTGAGAATACCTCCCATGGAAGCTGATGCAAATAAGAAGATAAATTTATATTGCCGTTCCTATGTCTTAGAATTCAGTTTTCCATTCCTCTTGCTACAGTGCTAACTGAGGTTAGTTAAAGGATGAATAAATGTTCCCTGTTGCAGAGACAGAGTGAGGAAACCGTGTTAGCATTTCCAGTTTTGCTACTGTTCTCCTTTTTATTTCTGAACCTCACATATTCTTCTTTCTTCATTGTGGACCCCAGAAAGTACTAAAGCACCCTTTCCTTTCCTCCTCCTGTTTTCTACTCATTTATATACATTTTTGTTCTTTTTGTTAAACTGTCATTCTTTCCTCCAGTGTTAGTCTAATCCCAAACCATACTGTGACCAATACAATCCACTCTCCTTTACGTAAGAAGCTTCTAGAATCCTGTTCTATTCCCCACTAGTCAATGATAAATTAAAATAGAACAGTGTCTTACATCTATACCAGCCCTTTATTTCTCAGCCTAAATACCTAAATATTCATGTTCTTGAACTTCTCCTTCACTCACCACTTCACAAAATATACTGATTTCAGTGTTCATATATAATGTTAAGAGTTTATTTTATGTTACTGTTAAATGTTTGCACAGTTGTCTGAATTGAGCCCTCCATCTGGCCACACAAATGAACAGACATTCCACATTATGTCAATGGGTTGTTTCTAATGACATATGCACTCAGATGGAATGTGAAAATGAGGCTGCAGAAAGCTTGACCCATATGTGGAAGGAGGAAGAACATTTATGTTAATATCATGATCTGACTATTAGAAGCATATAGGAGTTTTATAGGAAGCAGAAGATGCAACCCCTGACATTTGGGAATTTGCAGAATAAATAAATACACAGCACCAGAATAAGAAAACATGCAGAAGAAATTGGAGAGATCTGAATATTTGTTGGGGTCCAAATGCATGAATTATCCACTGCAAGAGGGATCTGAAGGGTTTTGAGATGTCACTATGTGTGTGTGAGATGATGGTTGGGGGGGAGGAGTTGCAGAAACTTGGCTCCAACACTAATAACTGTATATCCCTCAGTTTCCTATTTTTCAGCTGTCAAGTAGGGGTCCTGATGTCTTCTCTTTCCAGGGCTACTATTAATATTAAATGAATTTGTGTATACAAAATATCAGGCATATGTTTGCTTATACGTTAATTCTCTGCCATCTGCCCACCCTCAAACAGTACGTGGACTTGGTATTGATATTACAAATACAGCATCACAAGATGTCTGTCTTGAAGATGCCTATAGAAATTTTACTAGCTTATTTTTTTAATAAAAATTTTTATTGATATCAGTAGAACAATATACCCAAGTAAATACATTCAAATTTAACTTTGCAATGTCTTCATAAGTAAACTTTTTGGAAATATTTCCATTTTTATTGTTTTTTAGGGGATGGTGCCATTTAAGTGGTTCTTTCTTTTGTTAATGTTTCCTTTAAAAAATTTAAACCAATGAAATTTTTGCATATACTATTTATCAAGTTAAACACAGATATCAGGAAAACATATGGCATGCTGGTGACTAGACACTGATGAAGTTTGTATCCTTTATGGATATATGATCACATAAAAATAGGATTTTATGAGGACACCTGGATCAGTTGAGTGTGTGCCTTCCACTAGGGTCATGATCCCAGGGGCCTGGGATCAAGCCCCTTATTGGGCTCCTTGCTTGGGGGGAGAGAGCGGGGGGAGCCTGCTCCTCCCTCTTCCTCTGCTGTGTACTCTCTCTTTCTCTCTCTCTCTCTATCAAATAAGTAAATAAATAGGATTTTATGCATTTATTTTAGATTAATTAAGCTTGCTGATCACACAATAATACTGAAATTATAAGGTCATGATATCTGAGGCACATTGTACCTTTTCTTAAGTTAAAGAACAGAGTATCCTGGGGAATAAGTATATGAGATTGTGTGGAGGGAATGAGAGGTATAAAAGAGCATTATGTAAGTAGACATAATAACAAATTGGAGATTCTCTGTATGAACTAACTGAAAGAAATTGAAATGCATTTATATGGCATTTAGATTAAAATGAAGGCATAGTTGCACTCTTACAATGTTTCTCCTGTTTACCAACATATTTGTAGCCTTTACCGAGATTTCAGAAAATTTTGTTGTTCCAAAAATGAAATCTACTTTATCATCTGTAAAGTATTCTCAGTTATTGTTACAAGTCTCTAAACCAAACCCCAAAGGAGTGAAGCCACAGCCTTTGTGACCAGCAAGCCTTCTGTCATAGAATGGTGAGCACAGTGAGTTTGAGAGTCAGAAAGCATGAATCCAGATTTCTGGTCTATCACTTAATTACTGCCATCTCAAGCAATCATTTATGTTAAGCCTCACATTCTTCAGCTGTATAATCGGGATGATATATTAAAACTGTATCTCAAAGCATGAGGGCCAAATAACATCATAGTTGGTATTAAACCTAGCTATGCATTTTTTCAAAATAAATAATTTTTCTCCTCCCTGTAGCAGATCTAATCTAAACTCCACAGAAATGAGCTCAGGCTCAAACACGTATGTATAAAGTCATTGATCCATGACACCTTCAGTGTTAAATCAGCCATGGAAATAACCCGATATATCATACTGGAACTTCACCAACATCACTGCCTTCAAGAAGTTCATGGTTGGAGTGATATTTACCCTGATCACTGCCTACTTGTATTGTATTAAACTGTGCAGAGACATCATAATTTTGAATTTCTACAAGAGAGAAATATTATTTCATGCACTTTAGATTAACATAAAGGAAGTTCTTATAACAAAAGCAAGGGCTAATAATGTTTACCTGAAAGTGATTCAGAGGATTGGATGATGGGGAGAACACTTTCTAAGCTCAGAATGTCTCACATGTGTTTCACAATGTTATAAAAGTAACTTTCAGAGAAGTCATGGCCCCAAATGCATCCCTTCCCTGAGAATCAAAGTACACTATGAATAATGATGGTATGTTATACTCTTTAGTTGTGTTGGGATAGAAACTAATTAAACAACCATTACTTTAAAAAGCATCATTTTTTCATAAAAATAACTTTATTGTTTGGTATGTAACTTCTTATAGCATGCCATCTCCATTTCTTGATTTTTATTTTGTATAAATGATATTTTTTACACCCTACTACAATCACCCACTCACAGGGATTCTATTCTAAGTTGCACTAGACCTGCAGTGCCTACAGAAATCTGTTTCAGACACTCTTTTGGTATTTTCTCTTACTGTTCCAGCTCACTTACTGCCCACTCGGACCCTAACCTCATCAAGACTACAATCCGTGAACTCTAAGAATTGCATCTATCCTGTCTTTTCTCTCCAGGTCTCTATATCCTTACTCAGGCCAGAGTCCATATTTTAATATTAGAAAAACTTGAATGTACCTACTTTGAATAAAATAAATAAATAGAAAATTTATTTAACCTTTTCTCTTCTCTCTCCTCCTCCAAGAAGTTCTTGCTTTATAAACTTAAGTTATGATCACATAAAGCAACAGAACTTTGATGGAAAGTTGTTTTCCACCCTCTAGAAATCCCATTTCACTTCTGTACTGCCTGGTGCCAGGATCCTGGGTCAGGACTCCTTTGTGGTTTCCTTTAAGGTTTCCTGTGAGGTAAATAACTCTAGGTTTTGTTTTTTTCATGATGGAATATAACTTCCTATTGCTCGTTTTTAAGATTCTCTTCACAGAATCCATCTTCTTTTTTCTACTTTTTGGGTAGGATGCATAAATATCTCTTTGTAGTTAAAGCTTAATAGCTCAAGTATGGGGCACCTGGGTGGCTCCGTGGGTTAAGCCTCTGCCTTCGGCTCAGGTCATGATCTCAGTGTCCTGGGATCGAGCCCTGCATCGGGCTCTCTGCTCAGTGGGGAGCCTGCTTCCCCCCCCCCCACCTGCCTCTCTGACTGCTTGTGATCTCTCTGTCAAATAAATAAATAAATAAATCTTAAAAAAAAAAAAAGTCACAGTAACTCAAGTAATATAAACTTGATATTCATGTTGAAGACTTTTGCATCAACTTTTTTAACACATCTGATGCTCTTTGGTGTGATGATTAAAACCTTCCTTCATTTCAAAAAAATTCCATATCTGATATATTCCAGTTTTGTTTGATTTTCTGCTTTATGACACCAATTATTCTTATATTGGATCATTTTGGAAATTTTTCTATTTCTAATAGGCTGCATTCAGGTACTTAAATCTACTTATAACTTTAATCTGCTTTCACTACCTTTAAGAGTTAATAATATATAAATTGATTTTTAGGCACATGTGTTCTCCTTATTATTTCTAACTTATATTTTAGTATTATAATTATGATATTTGCCTTTTAGAAATGTCCTTTGTTTTCAAATCTCCCTTTTCATCTCATTTTATTTTAGCTATAGTTTAAGCTCTTGTTCTATGAAATGTATATTCTTATTAGCTAGTTATAAAGCATGAAATGATCTAGAGGATTTACCTCCTGTTGCTTGTGTTATATTTTTTCTAGAATGAGACTCCCTTCCTTCCAAATTATCTGGATCCGATGCTATAGTTCACAGAGAAGAGAACTGACCTTTGACCAGTGGGAATACAGTCATGATTAGTCAATTAATGAAAATATGTAAGAAAAGGTAGTTTTGAACAAAGATACAAAATGAGAGTCTGCTATTTTTTGGTGTTGTGGTCACTCTTGTGTGAGGGAAATGGAGGATCAGCAGGAAAATCCAGTTGAAATAATACTCTTTCTTGTGAAAGATTTCTTTTTTTAAATTTCTCTCTACCTGGAAGGTGATATATATCATTTTTCTGGGAGGATTGGTTAGGCTATGGATCATTTCTCCAACTCTGTGTTTAACTGCTCGGCTTTCATTTAGTCTTGTTAGCAAGGGGCGTTATGAGAATCGTCAGAGTTTTGTCAACCTTTCAGTAAGAGTTCTGTGAAATTGCTCTTTGCTATATTTGTATGTATTGTTATTTAATTTAATTTCTTTTATTTTATTATTCTTTTTTTGTCATCATCTTTAAGTATAGTGCAGGAGATTTTGCCCCTTTTCTCAGTTGGTTGCTGATGTTGCTTTTTCTGTCTCTGTTCTTATACATACCAGGGTAAGACATGATCCATGGAATTTCTATCTTCCAATTCAATGGTGAAATCTGCCTGAATAATGTTATTTATTTCCCCAGTATAAATAGGTATTCGTATTCTCTGTCACTTTGTAGGTTGACTGTCTCCATATGTTAAGAAGGATTGCTTATTTATCTATTTCTGCAGCCCTGACCCTTTACCTCATTAAATCAGTCCCTGCAAGTTTTGAGCACAAAGTGCTGAAAGAAAGAATGTGCTTTGAAACTACCTTTCCTGACTTCATAGTTTAATACTATTTCCAGCATAGGCCCAGGGGCATTGCAAAAATGTGGAAGCCTAGAAACCATTTAACTTAAAAATCCCCTTGAATAAAAGCCTCCAACCACTGCTTGACATTGTTAAATACTTCTCCCTAGATCTGTGTAGAGGTGTCATGGACAGAAATGTAACATGAGAGCATAATTTAAGGTTTTCTATTTTCCATAATTTTTTGTACAGCAGATTTTATAGACAGAGGTTAGTTATCATAAGACACCTTTACTTGCCTTGGCTTAATGAACAAATTCTATTTTTCTCTAGAAAAAATCCTGAGACAATAACTATCTGTGGCTTGCATGATAAATGGAAAGTCAAATATAGAAATGCTAACAGTGTCAGACACTATACACACTTATATTCTTCTTTGATAAGCATATTATGGGTATATCATGGCCTATCTATGAGCTGATATACTGAATCATATTTAAGCCATTGAACATAATGAACAAATTCTTCTGAAAGGACCATTTTATGACCTACTATGGAAAATTCCTTAAAATGTGGATACTTGGGGAAACGGTTCTTAACTAGCTTATGGAGTTTTTAGAGTAAAAACATCACAATGATTACTATTAGTACCTACAGCTTCTAACTAATTTATTGAGCATCTAGTATACAAGTTTGTAGATGTATGTTTGATGAAATTTTAATGAAACCTCGTTCTGCTCATAATTACAAACACTATTATGAAAATATTGTATAAATCATGACCTTCAAAAATAAAAGAGAACCTTATAAGAAGTACCATATAAAAATGTTATTCCTCCTCAAGTAATTACACCATAGTTTTTTTCTGAGGTCTTTGAAAATCTTTGACTCTTTTCTCTGCCCCCATCTCCCCCCAAATTCTGGAAATTATTTTTATCATATCCTTTTTATTTATAAAAAAACTACATAAGTGTTTGCTTTTAATATTAAGACAACATAAATTCAAAGTGTAGTTTTAGTTAAACTCTCCTTTCCCTCCATTTAGGCTTTCTCCTCTCTCTTTCCTTCCCTCTCTGTTTATTAAGATTTAAGGCCAATTGACAGAAAAAAGTAACAAAAACTCCTTTTGTATAAATCGGCACTTTGTTTTACTTTGGTAAATTTTAAATCATTTTGGTAGCAGAGTTATTATTGGCAGGGAATGAAGACTATAAATGCTTCAGCTTTATACCTGCTCCAAGTATAAAACTGATTGTTCCTTGTTGAAAAATATTTACAAAATTAAAATGGTCTGAAAGGGTAAAAAATCCATCTACCTTTTCTTATTAACCTACTCTTATAAGACAACAATACAAGTGAATTGATGTTGGTTACAAGACAATTACATTTTTATAATTTTTTGTGAGAAGTCATTACACTTGTAGATTTTGAAAACCCATGGAGTAATTTAATTGTAGAGAGCTTTTTTGGATTAGGTTCCTAGAAAGAACTTTGGTAAAAGAACAGGACAAGGTTTTCCTAAATTGATGGGGTGTTACATCTAAATTCAGATATTGTTATTATGATTTAATGGAAATAAATTTTTTAAGTGAGATTTCAGAACATGTATTTAGTACTGTCACCACTTAGTAAAATCTAAGGATTATGTACTTTGGCTATTCTAATGAACAAACATCCCTCAACTGGACTTATGGAATTTCCTGATGTTATATTTTATCCTCATGGAATACTGGTTCAGAGAGACTCCATTTTATTATTATCCAGTAGTATTCTGGACCTACGCATCCTTTCTTTCTCTTTTTGGAGAGGCAGTGCATGCATTTCAGCCCTACCTTCAACCACAAGGACAGCAACTAAAATAAGCTCTATGTGTTTGTTTTGTTTTTGCTTTAAAATGTTCCTAGACAAATGTTTTTTGATAATAAAAAAGGCTCTTTTCTTCATGGTTTATCAAAGGTCTTTATTATGCCTCATCACTTTTTCTTATTTTCCTAATGTCATAAAAATCAATATTCATACAAACCCTCCATATTTTACTTATTCTCTGTGTATTTTGGAGAAGTTCTTTTGGAGACTCAGTTACAATAAACTAAAATGGTATCACAAAATTTCCAGACCCTGAAAGGTGCTCTGATTTAATTTAATTAGATGAATTATTTAAGAAGAACATCCTTTGATGTACTAATGCTGCTTCTGGAAATTCCTGTGCTAAATCTGGTAGCAGAATCATCTTTGTAACTTCTAACTCAAAAAGAAAAAAAAAAAAAGCGAGAGAGAAAGAAAAACCTACACAAAATCAGACATCGCAACACTCCTTAAATTAAACATTAAATCTATGCATTTCCATAATGAGATTGACTAAAAGCAAGACAAAATGTATAGCTGTTTTGGCTTCCACAAGAAATAATAATTATAATAACAATAACTCACATTTATTTTATTTTTTATGTTTTACAAAATTCCTTAAAGAAAATCTTGTGTTTGATGTTGGGAAAACTCTGTAAGATTGGCATTATTAAATCCCAAATTGACAAATGAAGGCACTGAGCCTAAGGAAGAGAAAGCAATCTAAGTTCATAGAGAGAAGCCTGATAGGCAGATCTAAATAGCAGTAGTCAGTGTTTCCAGAAACTCAAAGTTACTGCTTAATTTATTGATGTTTTCCGTAAACACAAGGTATTAGTTCTAGCAATTGATGCAACTTTTGAAAATATTATTGTATCTTCATTGAATCCTTCTTTAAATGATCACTGTTGGTGAGAATGTAAGTTGGTGTAGCCACTTTGGAGAACAGTGTGGAGATTCCTTAAGAAATTAAAAATAGAGCTTCCCTATGACCCTGCAATTGGACTACTGGGTATTTAACCCAAAGATACAGATGTAGTGAAAAGAAGAGCCATCTGTACCCCAATGTTCATAGCAACAATGGCCACGGTCACCGAACTGTGGAAAGAACCAAGATGCCCTTCAACGGACGAATGGATAAGGAAGATGTGGTCCATATTCACTATGGAGTATTATACCTCCATCAGAAAGGATGAATACCCAAATTTTGTATCAACATGGATGGGACTGGAAGAGATTATGCTGAGTGAAATAAGTCAAGCAGAGAGAGTCAATTATATGGTTTCCCTTATTTGTGGAGCATAAGAAATAACATGGAAGACATGGGGAGATGGAGAGGAGAAGGGAATTGAGGGAAATTGGAGGGGGAGATGAACCATGAGAGACTATGGACTCTGAAAAATAATCTGAGGGTTTTGAAGGGGTGGGGGGTGGGAGGTTGGGGGAGCCTGGTGGTGGGAATTATGGAGGGCACGTATTGCATGGAGCACTGGGTGTGGTGCATAAACAATGAATTCTGGTACACCGAAAAGAAATTTAAAAAATAAAAAAAAAATTTAAAAAATTATCACTGTGAAGGAAGTATGCTTAGATGTTTCTCATGATTTCTGCCCTCTGGTGTGTCCAGCCTGGGTAACCTTCTTCAGCGAGGGAAGAACCTGTGTACATGATATAGTATTTTCATGTAATGTTATATGCAGGGGGGAGATCATCTTGGTGCAGCCTGGCCTAATCACATGAACCCTGTATGTAGAGAGCTTTCTCTGACTGGTTGCAGAGGAAGGAGTCAGAAGTACATTCCTGTTTGCCTGATGTAAAGTGAACATCCATGCTGTGAATGAACTGTCTAAGGGACCCATTTGGTAAGGAATCCTGGGCAGCCTGTAGGAAAAGAGAATAGTCTCTGATTATAACTAGCAAGATAACAGTGACCTCAGTCATACAGAGACAAGGAGAAGAATGCTACCAATGAGGGAGCTTGGAAAAGAACTCCAAGTCTCCCATGTTTGCTGGTTTATATCTTCATTACAGCCTACTGAGACCCTGAGTGGGTGATTCAGCTAATTCATACCCAGACTCCTGATGCAGAAACGTTGAGATAATTAATTTGTGTTGCTTTAAGTTGCTGAGTCGTGGCAATTTATTAAAAGGCAGCCATAGAACACTAATACAGTCATCTTTCCTGATGACATTGGTATGCCCATCAAGAATGGCTTCATTTCCAAGTGACTACAGGGTTCAGTAGAGAGCTAAGAAGTCAGAATTAAGAATATATTAAACTGGTTGGAGATTGCATTTATTCTTTTTTTCCAGTTTTACTGTCATGGGGCACTTTTTTATGGACAAATTTCCCGAAATTGTACAAATAATTCTAAGTATCTTGGTCTAACAATTACTTCAACATTGATACAGAGCATCACCTACTCTTTCTGTTATAAACTTCTTAAAGAATTTTCTTCCTCTTATTTTTTTTTCCTCTAGGTATTCCTTTTATGTTTCTCTCTTCAGTAAGGATTGATGATTGGACAGTTTTACCTTCTGTATTAGGTTAAATAATATTGTCCCGCTTCAAGTATAAACATCACTCTGGTTCTTTCTTGTTATGCATAATAACCATTCAGCGTTTCCATAATGTGCAAACTAATGGGAGCATAAATGGTATCAGCCTGTAGTAGCTCTGAGAAGAGGAGTCACAGGATCAACACTTTCTCCGAGTTGTGTTGTGAATTTGAATACTGAGGTTATGCAAGACGCTGAACTCATGGGAAACTTCTTGCGCTTCAGAGAACTGGAACTTGGGAGCACTACAAGGCTTTTGTAGACATTTTGTCTATATAGAAGAAAGCTAGCTTCTTCTATCATCTAGACTTGATAAATTGTAGAATGGATTAGTAGCTTGGTTTCACATATGGAACCAATGCTGCTTAAGTGGTAACGGTAGCCAATTGCCCTCTGATGAGAAGGACTCTGGGGCTAAAATCTGCTTCTGTGTGAATGAATTTTGTGATTGACCAATAATGTCTGCAATGGTTATGACATAGAATGCTATCCCCACCCACATGAATTACATGCATGATAACCGTGAAATAACTATTCATCCATAAAATTAATTTAAAATATGAATCATATTAAAGATTTTGAGAAGCAACATCATGTAATTGAGGGAAAAATTCTCATTTTTCAGCTTTATGTTCTTTATTATCTAAATGTATCTGAGTCATTGGATATTTGGTCCTCCTTAGGCAAGTATAAATAGCCACACAGTTTCCTCACTATATGTCATCCTAAGATTTATTCAGACATTTGAGAAAATTATAAATTCCAAAATAGCTTCCCATCTTAAAATTGGTATTTTATTTTTCCCAACTTGGTAACCCTTTGTATCTTGTAATGTCTTAGATACTGCATAAAGTGTTCTCTTATCTTTAAATACTTTATTTATATGACAATGTCTGGGAGTCTCCATCTCAAGATTGGTGCCTGGGGAATCAAAATGTAATTATCATCCATCATCATGTGCAACTCTCCACTCCACTTCTACTCTATGTGGTTAGGAACTGTATAGCAACATCTAAATGACAGCATTTACTTTACTTTTCTACATTACGGAATAGGACTAATTTCAAAGCTATTTACTTTTCTTCTATTCATAGAAAGGGAGTGGGAGTTTGGTGCTAATTTAATAGGTATCTGGGCTGTGAAATTCTTCTAACATCCTCATGTTTCCTGGAGAAAATAAAAAATGGAAGTTAATTATGCTACTTTCACAAAAGGCAGTTGATGAAACCTGTAGGCGGTTGATAGTTTTTGTGGGGCTGGGAGGCAACCACCTCTTAGCCTGCACTGCCCAGCATCATTAGCATCAGAATAGCACTGGGGGAGGCACAGTCTTCGATTTTGGTGAGGGATTTTACTCTTATTCTAGGTAACTTTGGCCAAGAACAACAAATTTAACTGGCAGCTTAGGTAGCAGGAAATACTTTATCCTATACCTACAGTTTGGGACCTCATGTCCTCTTCTTCTGTTAATGAAAGTAAAAAGGAGAAAAAAAGGTAGTCATACTTCTAACGTACAATGTGAGATTCTACTCTAAGACTTCAGCCTAAATACCTCTATGGTTCTCATAGGCAGAGATAAGATCATTATATCACACAGACAGATACAAAGGGCTTGAGGCACTGACAGAGAGAAACAGCTACTTATATTCTATGATTTGACAGAGGACAGAAAAACCCTCTTCTAGAAGATACCAATTTGACAGGTTACCAATCCACCATTGTAGTGTTTGGATCATAAAAACAATCTAAAATTTAGTGGGTTTTTTTTTTTTTTTGTATTATCTTAGTTTGATATCTAAATAGAATTCTGTTTTAATTTTATAAATATCCCTATAAGTAATCTACCCCTACTCTCTAACAACTCAGCGTCTCTGGCATTGATTATTTTCACAAATTTTCTAGCTGATCTATACGTATGAATAATAATGGTTAGCATTTATTCAGTATTTATTATTTGCCAGCCTCCATGCTAAGTCATTTGCACGCATAATACCATTTAATTCTCAGAGCGACCCCATGAAGTAGGTAACATCTTTATCCCCATCTATAAATGGGAAAAATGAAGGTCTCACAGCCAATCAAGCAGAGAAACTGAGATATATATACCAATCTCAGTCCACTCTAGTTCACTTTCGGTAAGAGTCACAACTCAGAAGTCAGCAAGAAACAGAAGTGCCTGATAAAAGCAGCCCAAAGATATTTGTGTTGTATTGCGCTATATTTACTGCCTAGGTATATTATCTTTTAAAATATAGCACTGACCAAACAATACCCTAAGGGATAACGGCCACTACTTATCAATTTCTGGCATTTTCTCTAGGTAATAATCACTATAATAGTATTAAAACAAATTTAACCATGTATTTCTTCTGATACCCTCACTGGGCTTTGCACCATGTTTGAGATTAAATATGTAGGTAGTTGCCTTTCAGAGAAGTCCCTCCCCGTGTGATCCTGAATTATCTCATATCTCCTACCCACTTGGCAAGACAGCCTGTCATCCAACCACAATAAGCATCTTGACTCTCCCTGATTAACTCTTCCCTTTAATATTCTTGTGTCTCCAATTTCTATTCCCTCTACTTAAAATACACTTCCTTTATCCCCACCTGATGATGCTTATTCATCTTTTAAGATGCAAATCACATATCACCTGAACTTATAACTGTTTCCAACTCATATTAAAAACTCTGTGTGTTCGGGGCACCTGGGTGGCTCAGTGGGTTAAAGCCTCTGCCTTCGGCTCAGGTCATGATCCCAGGGTCCTGGGATCGAGCCCCACATCGGGCTCCCTGCTCATCAGGGAGCCTACTTCCTCCTCTCTCTCTGCCTGCCTCTCTGCCTACTTGTGATCTTTGTCTTTCAAAAAATAAATAAATAAAATCTTAAAAAAAAAAAAAAAAGACACTGTGTGCTTTTATTGCTCACCCAGTATGGTGAGTGTCATTCTAGCAGCACAGACAATATTGCTAGGCAAGTACAGACCCTCTGTGTCAGTCCTGAGATGAGCATTGTTTGAAGTAGTTTTATGTAAGGAATTTTACCTGAAGAAGTATTTGAAGAATAAATAATTGTGATTCACAAACAACCTGTCTTAGTTTATCTATTTGAAAAAAGAGCCTTTTGTTTTCCTAGAAATTCAGTAGACTAATCCGTCTTTAGTACAGTGAGCATCTTCATTTTTGCATCTCTACAACATGGCTTTGTGGCTTTGAGAACTACCATGTATATTTCTTCTTAACTTTTATATATAAGTTCGGATGAAAATGAAACTTTACCTAAAAACGTGAAAACCAGTATGATTTCTGTTTTGTGCTCTATTTTCTCATCAATTTGTTGAACAAAATGACATATTACATTTTTCCTTTATAGTTAGAATAAAATGCTGACCTTTTGTATATGGCTTAGAGAGTCCTGTATAAATATAATCATTGCTGTACTGTAAATCACAGTATATGCCATACATTAGAAAATCAATTATTTCTGGAAAAAACTCAGAACCCTGATTATATTAAGACATATCTACCAACATATACATATATTAAGACATATCTACCAACTTAGAGAAAATTCATCTACTAGTCACGCATACCTATTGAAAGGGATTTTGCAACAAAGCTGAACTTATACATCAGCCAATATTTGCTCTGATGCTTTGTTTCATTTTTGTGGGCAGTTCTGCCCTCCCACCCACCCCTGCCCCACTGGGAGAATGAGGAGGCATAGGCATGAGGGGTTAAAACAGAGAGGGGAAGAAGATAAGGTGATAGATATTAGTATATTGTCTGTCATCTATCTATATGAGCTATCTTTTTGAACAAACCTATTTCAAGAGGTTTAATCATAGAGCCACCATATTTTTTCCTTTCATGGTCCTTAAATCTACCTGGAATGAAATATTTTTTCCTCTGGCCCATGGATAAAAATACAGATGGTCATCTGACTTTCCTTCATGCTTTCTTATTTATTATTTTCTAATTTTCTATCCTGAAGTAATTTCAGTTTATAAAATTGCAGCAATACTTTACAAAACATGAATATTTCTCAGGTCCCTTTAGAGGAGTTTGGGTTTAGTAACATACTAAAATGACCAAGTTTGCAATTATGAAAACGTGGACTTTGACTTAGGTTATAATGAGCCTGATAAGCTCAGACTTGGTATAAGTTGGAGGTCTGTAGGCTCAAAGATGAAGACAACTGGACTCTTTCTCCTCTAATAAGCACCTCTATTCCTCTAGCCCTATCTTATTAACTGTAGTTTCTGACTCTTGAGGCTTGGATTATAGGAGAGGAAAGCCCTTATTTTTCTGGCCGACACATGAAGTTTCAATTCTGGTGCTCTGATAATGGCAGGTGTCTCAGATATTTAAAGTTTACTTTGCCCTAAGCGTCTTCATGGATTTTCCAGAAAGCCGGTCATTTATCTCCATATTATTGTATGTCCTTGCCTTATAGATGCTTGGTTGATAAGGAAGGGAGGTCAGTTCCCATGAGTTCTTACCCTTGGGTCAGTCAGCCCCTAGACATCCAGCAATGTTTTCACTGTCATTCTATTGACTCTGTTCAGCCCTCCCAGAGCCCTTTAGGACAGGCTCTGGGACCACCTCTCTGTGGATCTCTCTCACAGATGGCTCTCCTCTTGTCTAAGTAAGATTGACATATACAGGATAATCTGTTAAACTTTTGAATTTCAGAAAAGCAAGAAATATTTTTACAAGTACGTCCCAGATGTCATATGTGACATATAAAACACATATTCTTTATCTGAAAAGCAAATTTTACTGGCTCCTATAAATTTATTTGCTAAGTCTGACAATCCTCAGTCTAAGATATATATTCACACAATCTTTGCCCTAACAAACTTGCAGCATAGGCCCGAGACAAATATCTTTCCATCTGTTTCACCATCACCATATAACCCACCCATCTTTTTGCATTAGATTTCCTAGATAGAAGTCGAACATCAGAAAGAAAAAAAAAAAAGAAAAAAGACACAAAGATCTCCAAAGGGAACTTTTAAAGAACTTCTCTTTTTGACTTGAGGTCAAAAGAGAAGGAAAGGAAAGAAAAACAGCTGTCTCAGCACTAAGAACATACCAGGAGCTTTCTCTAATGAAATATAAAAAACATATTGGTGGTTGCCAGAGGGGAGGTGGGTTGGGGATGACTGTAGTAGGAAAAGGGGATTAAGAGGTACAAACTTCCAGTTATAAAATAAGTAAGTCATGGAGATGAAAAATACAACACAGGGAATACAGTCAATAATATTGTAATAATGTTTGGTGACAGATGGTGACCACATTTATCATGGTGAGCATTGAGTAATGTATGGAATTGCTGAATCAATATGTTGTACACCTGAAAGTAATGTAATGTTGTATGTGAATTAATTAATTAATTATAGATCTAATACCACTAATAATTTAAAAATCAAATCTCAACCATCTAATAAGTCTAATCTTCTGCCTCTGTGCTTTACTTACTTTTGATGTGAGTGAGGATTAAGAGACACATAACTAGGCTTTGAACATAACCTTTGTAAATCCAGCATCACAATCGTTCACCTCACTTAAGAATGTTGACGCCTGTCTTGGCCCCTCAGATAAAACTTACATTTTAATATCCCATCACACACACACACACACACACACACACACACGCATACACGTTGTTAACAGTTCTACTTACTGGTTTAAAAATAAGTAGGTGTTATTTTCTGCTATATTGGAATGATTTTCATGGTGATTACATATTGCTTTATTATTTTAAAAATAGTATAAGATAAAAATAAACTCTAAAAGATAATGATTAATTTATGGTAAGGGAAAACAAGAGTCAAACTTTGAAAAATCTTCTATTAAAACATTTAATAATGTAATATTAAGTAATAAAATAATAGCTTTCATAGACCATATAATCCATGAATATACAGATATATATATATATATATATATCTCCTAAATGTTTCATAGTTATATATTAACAGTGGGATAGTGAATTATTTTGTTTTTCTTATATTTATTTTAATTTATATTCTTAAAAATAAGTATATATTGTTTTTATAATCAGGGAAAAAGTCAAATTTATTAATGGCATGATATAGAATGAATTAAGTCTCAAAATAACCAAGAGTTTACTATAAGTTAAAACACTGTATGACTGACAGTGGTGATTTATTTACTGAACTTAACGTTCAACACACATTACTCTTCTGAAAGAACGAATCTTGCAGTCCCTTCTTTTCAAAGTTTCTATGGAAAGATTGTGGAAAAGTCTCAGTCTTGGAACAAATCTATATATTGGACTTCATTCTTCTTAGTTTCTTTTTGCCCTCCCAGAGTCAGTGAGCTTTTTCTTTTATTTAATGCAAAAGTTAATCTTTTTTCATTTCAATCTGCAATACCTTTACTTTTTCACAAATCAAACCTACACATTCTGCTATTGAATTGGAGAAACATTACCGTGGGCAGTGCAGTTAGCTGCCTTTAATGACTCTGCAGTCATGGCAGTGATTAAAATGAGTTAAAATGGTTAGAGAAAGAAGCCATTGGCCTATAATAGCTCCATATGCACAAAATAGCCCCATTATAGCTTGTAAAACAAGTGGTTCTATTCTAGCCATTCAAATAAGAAATGAAGATATGACGATCTATCGATAACACTCTCTAAAAATGAAGCATATTATCGTTGATAGTAAAGAATTGACCCAAGTTCTGGGCACAGATTTTAAAAATATTCTAAATTCCACATCATAAATTATTATTGATCCTATTAACAAAAATGGCAAAATGGCCCTGGAACGTTATTTACTTTGTATATAATGTATACATTATATACAATGTATTTAATGTATACATTCATAATGTATATTATGAAACCTGGAAAAAAATACTAGTTTTGTTTAAAATTTAACTCTTGAATCTCCCAAGATTTTTAGTCTGGAATTTTACATGTACACCAAGATCAATTATTTAACTTTGACTCAATCCCTCGGCCATTGGTCATTCCATACAAATCAGAGACAACAATAGCTGTTCTCCATAACCCAAATGTAATCATCTTGAGTGCTTTTTACAATGACCTCTTTGCCATCTTAGGTAGAAATGACACCAGAACGATTTCCTATAGCCATGAAAAAGCATGAATGAGATGATAATTCCAGAGGCAAAAGCAAAAGAAACAAGGGCTATATTTTCTGCCTTTTTTATTTCAGTTGTAGGGAAGAGACAAGTAGGATTAACAAGTGTCCTAGTCAGAAAGAACCAGAAATGGAATAACGAGGTCTGGCTGTATTGCTCACCACGTGCACATGTGGTCCAGTTCATTCATCGTCTAAACTTTGGTTGGTTGTTTGATTGTTTTCTCTAAAAATGGGGAAAAAATATAAGAATGCCTACCTGACTCCCTTGAGTTACAAATCTTACAATGTCTTTAAAAAAATGGAGTAAACTGTAAACCACAACATAAAACATGATATTAATTATTATTGTTAATTATTATTATATTTTCCAAAAAAGAGTCTCCAGTCTCATGGTCATAGATAATAGACAAAATCACACTGGCATTCTTCAATAATTGAAACTACTTATTCAATATAATTTGAGGAGTCATCAGCAATACCTTTTCACAAATTTGTGTAACATCTATGAAGTCATATTATTAATGTCTTAAGTTCTACCAGAAAACATTTGTTTCTCTAGTACCTATTTATTTCCTTGGACCAACTACTAAAACCTTCATTTTCCTGTAAGGGCACATATGATTAGGAGTTGGCAGCTCTTTACTTCTTACTGAAATAAGGTCTAGCAGAACTTTAATCCAGATGTTTAAAAAATGGGGATCATGGGAATAGCATAAGGACCCCGGGTGTCTGGTGATAGCAGGATAAAGGAGGACTATAAAATGAGGACAGGAAAGCAACATGATGTCTAAAAAGAACACTGATTTTGGGACACCTGGGTGGCTCAGTTGGGTAAGCTGCTGCCTTCGGCTCAGGTCATGATCCCAGGGTCCTGGGATCAAGTCCCGCATAGGGCTCCTTGCTCGACAGGGAGCCTGCTTCTCTCACTGCCTCTGCCTGCCTCTCTGCCTGCTTGTGTGTACTCTCGCTGTCTCTGGCAAATAAATAAAATCTTAAAAAAAAAATTAAAAAAAAAAGAACACTGATTTTGCATCACTAATTGGATCTACAAACTTGAGTAAGTCACTGAATCTCTTGGAATTTTAAATTTCCCACCTGTACAATAGGGATTGGTTATGTTTACTTGAGATTAACGTCCTTTTTATGATTTTACTTAGAACGCATCCAAAAATTTCACTTATGTGAAAGCAACTTTTTTGTGTGTGCCATGGGTTTTCATAGCTAAAGTTTCCTATAACTAAGTTTTACCAACTTTAATCTTTCACAAATGTATGTAGGTATGATAAATTATATTGATATCACATTGATATTATCTGGAAGATGTAATTAGCATTTACAACATGGTGGAAGATTAGGGTTAATGTCTTACAGACTCTGAAAGGTATTGTATCATGTGAGCTCCAAATAGATCATCTATGCAATGTGAAGTGATATCCCATAGTGGGGGGAAATTGTAGAGTAACAAACTCATAGACTCATTGTGTCTTATGGAAGACAGAGCTTTCCCTTATATTACTAGACATTGTTATTATGGGTGATGTATACTTGTCAAATGTTGAAAAGTTCAGGCAATATCAATGGTTCTTAACAGGTACCATTTATTTTTCTTCATTATATTCTTAGTGGAGGTCATTTCATTAATTTTTCAGAGACTCTGCTAACTTCATTGGCAGCCTTTTCATGCACATACTTGATTAGCCCAAGAGGATTTTTGGTAATTTACTATCCACACCTAAACACTTCATACCTACATGACCCCTGTTTGAGGGAGAATTTGTAATAACTGTAAAACCACATGGATGAAGTGTTACTTCCATCTTGAAGTCTCCAGTTATGAAAAGAATCCTAGATACTGTTCCAGATCAGGCAAATGTGTAAGGATACACTCAATGTTCTATATTTTCCTGGGCTTTAAAGAGAGCATGAATAATTCAATTAACCTAAGGGGAGAAAAAAAAAAAAACTCAACCCCATTTTCAAATCACACACACAGACACAGACAGACACACACACACACACACACACACACACACACACAAATACAATAGCTTAAAACCCACAGTCCAAAGTTATAGCATCTGGGATTTCAGACCCAGATTTCCTTCTAAGGTTAGCGGTTCATTGTTCTAACAGCCGCTGCATCCTGCCCTGACAAATTGGCTTGTTCACTGTTCCTTCACTTGTGAGCGATAAATGAGGTAATGCCTAAGTAAAGTGCTTTCAGACCAATAACACATTATATAGCTTATGAGTTATTATTATTATTATTATTTATTGCCCATTTTTTTACAATCTAGGTCAAGTCTGATTCCTTCCACAAAGCCTTTTCTCACTAGCTGAGGTCACCACAATCAATCTTTTTTTCTAATATCCCATAGGAGATATGGTACTTCTTTTTTGCATCTTAGTATGACTCATGGCCCAAAGCAGAGTGCAGGATCAGCAGGAGGAGAGGCCAAATGTCATTTATCTCTGAGTCTTTCACAAAGTCTGGCATAGGTCTCACATAGAGAAAGATGAATGTGTATTTGTTGATAACTGTGTGCAATACCCAGATGTCAATTAAGACCTTTCAATAAACAAGTTACTCTTTTACACAGTTTCTATGTTCCACTTCAATACAGTCTCTCTCTCTCTCTCTCTCTTCTTTTAACTTTTAGGAAGTTTCTCATGGAAAACCAGTGCACAAATACCAAGAATAAAATGCACCTGCTATCTGTGTGATGTGTCAGACATGAATGCAATTTTAAAGTTCTTTAGTACCATTGCTTCAACATCTGTTCTTGTTCTAGTTACAAATTCTACCTAATATCACAGTTTGTAACCTCATGTTTTTCTGCTCAACCCATGCTTTCCAATGCCAGTATGTGGATTAAATTGATCAGGTAGGAAACTAGCTCAAGTGGAAAGAGTTTCTAAATATCATTTTATTTCAAAAAACTTTCTTTTATAAGTGAGCACTATTTCCAAAAAAAAAAAAAAGGAAAAGAAAAAAATCAATCCAGACTATTTCACTCTTGCTGTTATGTTTTTCTTCTAATGAGGAACTTATGAAACCAGAAATTGTGTTTCATGTTCGAACATCCCAGAAGCCTTCCACTCTGTATTATATCCCCTCTCCTACAGGCTTTCCAGTCCGTTTCATGCTGTCACCCCCTCCCATTGCCAAACCAATAAATATTCCTTTTAAAATGCAAAAATTGATATTTAAAGTAATGGAATATCTTTTGTAAGTAGAACTGTGAGATTTATAGGCAAGTGAAAATCAAGTCTTTGGAAACTGCTGCAGAGGCTGATTTTTTTGGGAGCAGGGTCACAGGAGTAGGAGGAGATAGTCCTAGTCTTACAGGAACACAGTAGGTGGCTTTTTCACTTCTCTCTCTAGATAATATTCAGTCTTAGTATAAACAAGTACGAGGTATACTTTTCTAAGGAGAATAGATACAGAGATATCACCTAATTAAAAACAATGTCCTCAAACAATTTTCATATTTGCTAAATAATTTGAGATCTTTTGTTATGAATAATTTAAAAGATTAATACCATAAGTTCATCATAAGTTTTTAAATAAAAAATATCAATATTTAATTCAAATTTCCCTTGATGCTTAAGGAGTTATATTAAATCAGCTAAATATAACTGCCATTCATGTTCTTCATCTATCCTTTAAAGCAAACACAAACCTATTGGGAAGAAAAAGAGATCAAGAAGTCATTGTTCTGATATTTGAATAGCTTTAAGATCAATTTCTATGACAGCAATGCAGAAAAGATTTCAGCACAATTAAGTTTTGTCAGAAATTTTTTGAATAGACAAGAATCTTACCTCCTTTGCCAACAATGGATTTCTTGAGGTTAATCTTGTTTTCATGACGTTGTCACCAGAAGTAGCACCACGACTGGAAATTTTACTTTATACTATTATGATGGATGCATTACTAAGACATTGAGAAGGATGTAAACATCTCAGTAGCATTAAGAAGTCAAACACAAGTGTTTATTGCAGAAGATGTGTGGTATGTCTAGACATAACAAAGCAATGAAAAGCTGCAGAGAATAAAAATTAACCCTACTCAAATTCTAATTGCCGAGATTATGCTTTAAATTGGAACAAATAACTATACTTAAAACTGAATTAAGTGACAGTTGCTAAATCTTGAAGCTATTTGCTTATCAAATATTTGAAATTGTTAAAATAAATGCAAAGATTAAGTCAGAAGATTAAAAAAATGCTTATTTAAATAACTCCCAATGCATTACAATATTACTCATACTACCAAAAATTTATCTGGTTTGTGGTTTGATCTAGAATTTCCTTTGAATGAGAACCGTCATTTTACTTTTTCTTCTGACTTTGGTGAGGCAGAGCTGTTCCAAATAAATCTCTGTGGGGTTTATTTTTAATTCTTAGAGAATGATCCTTTTGCTTTAAACATTAGATTCCTTTGTACAAATATATTTAATGGTTTGTTCCTATCCAAACCATAAGAGTTAGCCATACCATCATACCGACGTCAGTATAAAGTAGTATCACTCATCAATTATACCATCTAAAGCAAAAATTAAATTTCCTGTTATTTAAACTCAGTTGAAATGTAAAATAAATATGACAATAAACTACGATTACAGTAAAATCCCTTTCCCATACACTAACAGTGGGAAGATAAAATCTTTGTGAAAGAAAAAAGTAATTCAAAACCCCAACCAAAGGTTGGCTTACTTTAAGTCATATTTAATAAAGTATGAGTTCAATCAAATAACAGGCAGCTTCTTGGAAAATATTGCAATGGTACTGTGTTCTCAGGATATCCCAGAAGAGATAGCAGCCTTGTTTTGCAAATATATCAACACAGAACTGTTAGCTTAAAGTTAAACAGGAATTCCTTGGGAAATGCAGTCTTGATCAAATGCAATCTCAGATAATTACATAAGGCAAATCAATCTCTGGCGATTTTAGGTGTATGCAGGTATTCATAGTATAGTTGTTGAAAGTCAGACTTCCTGGGTTTAAATACTGGCTCAGCCTTTTACTAGTTCTGTTTCCTTCAATAAGTAGTATCGCCTTCAGTGTCCTTATGCACCTTCACACTTTCACGTATGATCCTTGCCATCTGTAACACTTTTCTTTATGCATCCAAGTCTTGACTCAAACGGCTATTGCTCATCCGAACCACAGAACATAGAAAATGATTTTTTTATCCCCCACCCCATATAGTTACAATTTTTTTTCTTATAGTGAGAACTTTTAGAAGCTACTCTCTGCAATTTTTAGATGTATAATACAATATTAACTATTGTTACCGTACTGTATATTACATCCCCAGGACTTATTTATTTTGTAATTAGAAGTTTGCACCTTTTTTTTTTTTTCTTTTTAAAGAGAGAAAGTGCATGCAAACCGGGGCAGGGGGAGAGGCAGAGGGAAAGGGATAGAGAGAATCTCAAGAAGTTTCCATGCCCAGAGTTGATCCTGTCTCCAGGCTCCATCTCATGACCCTGAAATCATGACCTGAGCCAAAATCAAGAGTCTGATGCTTAACTGACTGAGCCACCAATGCTCCCCAGAAGTTTGTACCTTTTGACCACATTTAGCCATGATTCTCCCAAGGAAGTTACAAAATTAGTGCCATTCTAGAATAGAGGAGAGTGGTTAATTTGTTACATACAATGGGTTTTGGGGTAGGCTAAAAAATTCTCTACCCCCCAAAAGATATCTATATTCTTGTTATGGGCTAAATTGCACCCCACCCAACATTCATATCTTGAATACCTCAGAGTGTGCTTTATTTGGAGATAAGATCTTGAAAAAGATAATTAATGTAAAATGAGGTCATTAAGGTAAATCTTAATCCAATGTGCCTGTACCTTTTTAAGAGATTAGGACATAGACATGCACACAGAAAAACCATGCAAAGTCACAGGGAGAAGACAGCACGACAGGCCAAGGGGAGACACCTCAGAAAAAATCATCCCTGCTGACATCTCAGTCTTGGACTTCTGACTTCCATAATGTGAGGAAATTGATTTACAATGTCTAAGCCATTTGGTCTATGGTACTTGGTTATGGCCACTTTAGAAAAATAGTATAGGTTTGACTTAATGAATACATTACAATTTATGATTCTTTCTATTCTTAGGTATTGCTGCTTTCATCCTTTTTATAAATGACCTTATATGAACATACATAAATGTTTCTGTTGAGTATCTACATAGAAAAAGAAGTATGGGGGTATGGGGTATTTGTATGTTTAGGGTGAGCAAATACTACGATGTATTTCCCAACTATCAGTTTACACCCCTGCCAGAAGTTTGAGAGTGTTATTTTATTTTATTTTTTTAATAAATCCAGCCTTTCTGATAGCTTGGTAATAATAACCTATTTTGAATTAACTTAAAGTATTATTTTTTATAAAGATTTTATTTATTTATTTGACAGACAGAAATCACAAGTAGGCAGAGAGGCAGGCAGAGAGAGAGAGGAGGAAGCAGGCTCCCTGCTGAAGAGAGCCCGATGCGGGGCTCGATCCCAAGACCCCGAGATCGTGACCTGAGCCGAAGGCAGAGGCTTTAACCCACTGAGCCACCCAGGTGCCCCAACTTAAAGTATTATTGATAGAAAATAAATTGTATCCATTTTAAGTACAGGGTTTGATCTGTTTAGACAAATGCATGCACCTATGTAACTACAAGCATAATCAAGAAAAAGGACATCTCCATAATCCTTCAAATTCCCCTATGCCCTCCGTAGCCACACCTTCCTTTGCCAGGTCACTACACCATTTTCTATGACTACAGATGAGCTTTATCTTTACTAAAGTTTTACGTAAAATAAAATTTTTCCAGACAAGTTTTACAACTGGCTAATTTTCACATGCAATAAAGAGAAAAATAAAAGCTCTGACTTTTTTTTAAGTGGGAGGACATTGGCTGGCGATCAATGAGTAGCAATTTGACTTCTTAGCAAAACTGAGTGTTCCATTGCCTGAACATGCTATATTTCTCTAATTATTTAGATATTTGAAATCTTTGATAGTGATTTGGATTGTTTAGTAAAGGTTTTGCAGTCTTTTATTAGATTCACTGACGAATATTTGACATTCTTTGATGATGTTATAAATTGTATATATTCTTTAAATTGTTAAATTCCATTTGTGAGTGACAAATAAAAATAAAATTGAATTCTCCATATTTACACTATAACTTTAAACCTTTGCTAATTACTGATTAAATGTCTTAGTTTCTTTACATTTATCTTTGTGTACATCATATTTAAGGCAAATTGTGATAGATTTTTTCTACTTTTCTAGTAATTGAACTTTTTATTTCTTTCTCATTGATTACAGTTGTTCACCATGAAGTCAGATGTTTGTTAATAGTCAATGTTCTTTATAGATTAAGAAAGCATTTTGTTAATTTTTATTCATTCATAAATGCTGAACTTTTTCAAATGCCCTTATTGCATTTAAGATTGTCATTTTTTCCTACAAAAATGGTAAAATACAGTGGCTTATTTAATTTTATAAATTAAGATATAATTTACATATAATAGATTCCATCCTTTTTCATGCACACTTCCTCAATGCACACTCATTACCCATCTCTCCTAATAATGAATAAAATCTCTATAACTATCCACATACTTGTTTTTGGATAGCATACATCTTTAATTCACTTAAGTAAATACCTAGTAGTGGGATTGCTAATCATGTGATAAGAATAAGTTTAACTTTATTTTTTTATGATTTATTTATTTATTCGAGAGAGAGAGGTGTGAGCACATGTGTGAGCAGGGGAGGGGATGAGGAGAGGGCCTGGGAAAGAATCTTAAGCAGACTCCCTGCTGAGGCTGGAGGATCACAGGCTGGATCTCAGAACCCTGAGATCATGATCTGAATAGAAATAAAGAGTCAGATGCTTAACTAACTGAGCTACCCAGGTTTTACTTTATAAAGATATTACCAAATGTTTACCCAAAGTAGTCTTATCCATTTTGCATTCATTCCAGATATATATGAGCGTTCCATTTGTTTTGCAAATTTGTCAGCAGTTGGTACGCTCAGCATGTGTTACTTTTGTTGTTGTTTTGTTCTAATAGAAATGTATTGGTATCACTTGGATTTAATTTGCATTTCCCTAATAGCTAATGATATTGAGAAAAAATTTTTGTACTTGTTCACCATCTATATCTATATCTATATCTATATATCTTGGGTGTGATTCATCTTCTTAAATTATAAGCCAATTATTTTAGTGGATTATTTATTTTATTACTGAGTTTTTGGGTTTCCTTATATATTGTGGGTTCTGTCATTTATCAGATGTGTGATTTGCAAATATTTTCTCAGTCTTTGGATTGTTTTAATTTTCTTAATAGTGTCTTTCAAGCAACAGAAGTTCTTATTTTTGATGAATATTAATTTAGCATTTTTTATAGGGCATATGCCAAGATTTTGGTATTTTAAGAAATTTATGTACACTTGATCTAACATTGTTTCTAGTGATTAAATTTTTATATCTTTTACTAATTACAATAGCTTACCCTTTTCTTAAGTTATCTTTACAGAGTTTTATAAATTTATAAATTTTATATATTAATTAGTCTTGTATATTAATATAGTGTAATACAATATTCTATCTTAGTCATGGTCCCTTTATAATAAGTCTTAAAATTAGGTATAGTGAATCCTTCAAACTTCATCTTCTTTTTCAGACTATTCTTGCTACTTCAGCTTATTGCCTTCCCATATAAATCTCAGGGTTAACTATTTTTAATATAGAAACTTTGGATGGGGTCTGTTTGGGATTGCATTAAATCTATAGGTTAAGTTGGAAAGAATTAACTTCCTAGTAATCATGAGCTGCTCAATTGATAAACAAGGTATTTTTCTCTTTTACATAGATTTTGGTTAATTTTAGCAAGGGTGTTTATCACGAGTATTTTGTAGTTATAGCATAGAAACCCTGCATGCATTTTTTTAGTCTCATGTATGTATTTCATGGTCTGTTTGGAGCTATTGTAAATGCTACCTTTATAATTCAGTTTCCATTTGTTCATTGCTAATACATAGATATATGTGTGTGTGTGTATATATATATATATATATATACACATTATCTATATTTATACATAGATATATAATATCATTGATGAATAATTTGTAGCCTGTGGCCATGCAAAATCATTTATTAGTTCTAGTAAACTTTTGTGTAGATTCTTTTGAATTTTTTATACAGGCATGGAATGGAGAATGAAGAAAGAGAGAGAACACATGAGCAGGGGGAGGGGAAAAGAGAGAGAGGGAGAGAGGGAATCTTAAGCAAACTCCATGCTCAGTGTGGAGCCCAATGCAGGGCTTAATCTCAAGACCCTGAGATTATGACCTGAGTTGAGATCAAGAGTCAGACACTTAACCAGTTGAGCCACTTAGGCACCCTTTTCTCTGCATCTTTTGAGGGGATCTTTATTATTTTTAGTCTGTCAATATGCTGAATTATATTAATTTTAAAATATTAGAACATATTTCCATTCTAGAATTCCCATTTATTTTGAAGATTGGAATTATCGAGTTAAATTCTCCACATTTCTTCTTTGTCTTCATGCTTTTTTTTCATATTCTTTTAAACATCTTAATCATAATTATACTATCCTTTATGAATAAGTGTAATATCTGGAACATTTGTAAATCTGCTTCTATTGTCTGACATTTATCTTAAAGTTTAGACATGTTGTCTGCATTATGACAAGTAGGGTAGTTTCTGATTAAATCTGAAATCATTTATTTAAAAAACAATGTATGGCAAGGTGTCTTCTAGAGAGGAGCTAGCCTTCCATTTGCTATACTTATGCATTGGGGACCATTTACATTAACCCAGTCAGAGACTGTGTTGCATAGTGGCTAGCTTGTTCTATTGGTAAGGCACAGTACCTTCTCATTATCACCTGGCCCTCCAGGTTTTCAACATTCTGTTTTCTTTAGGGCTTTTCGTGTTAAATAAATAAGAAACTCTGAACTTTATCTCAGGAAACCTTTGAAATCTCCATTCATGTTTTTAGAGTCTTTCTCTTAAGGATTTTAGCCTTCCAACCTATTCTACTCCAGAATATATCCAATGGGTCAGTAGGGCAATTCACTATGTTCTTGAGCTCACCCTTCCAAGTCCCTGTCCAAAGTTTTGTTATTTAATTCTAAATAACAGCAGCGGGGCACCTGGGTGGCTCAGTGGGTTAAAGCCTCTGCCTTCGGCTCAGGTCATGATCCCAGAGTCCTGGGATTGAGCTCCATGTCGGGCTCTCTGCTCTGTGCGGAGCCTGCTTCGCCCCCTCTCTCTCTGCCTGCCTCTCTGCCTGCTTGTGATCTCTTTCTGTCAAATAAATAAATAAAATCTTAAAAAAAAATAACAGCAGCAGCTCTCAATGGATAAATTTTCAGCTTTCTGTCTAGACTCCTAATCAGAAAATGCCTGAAGATCACCACTTTAGAAGATCTTTCCCTTCTGAAATCTTAACCTGTCCTGTTCCCAGTACTGGTTATACCTCTAGCCCTCTGCTGTCCTCAAATAGATATTTTTGTATTCCATGTAGTATTTTGTTTTGTTTTATTTTATTTTATTTTTGTTGTGGTAGTGGTGGTTGCTCTCAACAGAAACACGTCTGTCACTAGGTACTACGTATCATCCACAAGAAGTTTTTCCTTAATAGATTTTCTTCATGTGAGATCAAGGATTTTATTTGTTGTCTTAACACTTTCTCTGATTCTTAGCTCATAAACAGTGGTTCATACATAGTGGACCCTCACTGAAAATCTGCTAAGTGAATGAATAACCAATATATTTCCAGGAAAATAGACAAGTCCATCAAAATATGTCATCTTTATTTTGAATATGTCAACTTAACTCTAAATAACTATACATTATGTCACTAGTGTGTCCTAACATTTATTGGTAATTATGGGTTTAGTTTCTTTGCAATGTTGACCTTTTTTGTTCTGGTAATAAGGAGACATTCTGTCACTATCTTATCTCACCTTATTATTGATATGAGAAAAGAAGACAAAAGCTGTCATAAACTTAGATATATTTACCAGAGATTTTCTTAAATTATAAATGTGTGTGTGTGTGTGTGTGTGTGTGTATCCAGAATGATTGGCAATATTCCTAACACATCTGAGTTTGAGTAAATTATAGATGAGAAAATAAAATTAGAATACCAGTAAATACATTTTTTCAAATAACACATTGTAATACAGAAGTAGTTTAGTTGTTTCTGATTTCTATTAAAATATCTTGATAGACTTTTCCTTGCATAAACTACTGCAGCAGAAAACAGAAGAGAAAATTACCTCCTGAAATGATTTTATTTGAAAAGTATAGGTTAAATTGATTCCCCTGGAGGTGACTGGAATCAAGAGGAGAGATTGACTAGAAACATGATTCAGTAAAAGAATAAAGAAATCTTATGCAATGTTACACAAATCCAAGGAACTTGAACTTCATTTTGAGTCTCTGGGGTAAGCACTTGCTTTAATATTGCTTATGTCCCCTTTTATTTGAGAATATAGGTAAAGAATAATTATCAGAATGCAAGGAATTCCACTGTCAGACAGAAAATACCTTAGTGGGCGCTGGAATAAATATTACAATGAGCCCTAAACTTTTACTATAATGTTGGGATTTGATACTTTCACATACTCTGAGTTCCTGGGAAGCATATGCTCACATGTGAGTGAGTGGTATCTATTTTTTTTAAATAAATCTTTACATAACACCTGGCAGAGATTCTCAATCATTGCTTATATTTTCCTTTTAATGTATTTATTCTCACCTTACTCTCACCGTTGACATCATTGGCTTATTACTAAATCCAAGAGAAAAAAATAAGGGACTTTTCCCTCAGTTTAGCAAATCATAAAAATTGGTCTGAAATGAGCTCTTAAAAAGTAGACTGCAAGTTTTGCATTACATTTCACAGCATGAGATAAGAGATTTAATCTCTCCATCTGAAATATCCAAATGGTTTACTCAGTTTAGATGAAAACACTAATGGTACCATTGCCTGTTGCTGCAGAGTCTGTTCTTCATTCTGGTAAAGCACCAGCCTTAAAGGGACCACGGTTCATTTTTAAGGGCATTTCAAAAAGAAAGCTGACACTACCAAATAAACACATTTAATGAAGTGGGATTACCAGTCACTAAGGCACTAATGAACTAGGAGAGAGCTGCAGCAAACAGAATTTCTCCTGCATCCCCTCCTGCCAATATCCAGGACTTCAGCTGGAGAGATAGGATGTAGAATTCATCCAGTGTTCAATACTCAGACAGAGGAGACAGATTCTTTCTCTATAGTCCTCTGCTGTCAAAACGGCAGCTGAATCCTGGGTCAAAATGAATATGAAGTAAGAGATATGCAAATTTGATTTTTCCCCCTACTTTTACAAAGGAGAGGTCTTCCTTATACTCTTTGAAATATATAATTTCTGGTTCTATATTACTAAAACATTGATTTTGTCAAATTTCTTTGCTTCTGCTTAAAGATATAATATTATTAATCTACATAGAAGAAATACTGCAAAATTGTCTAGGCCTACATTGGGCAAAATAGCATGAAAGAATTAAAGAAGCAAAAATAACCCAGCAGTGACTTAGAAATTGCCAAAGAAAACTCTCAGACTACATCTTCCCTTAACACTATCCCCACAACTAGATACACACACTGCCCATCCCAACATTACCTAATGAAACTCTCCCCTCTGTCCCCATGTACTCGAAGCAAATAATTCGTCTGTCTTGGTGCACTGTTTGCCAGCTGCCCGTCTCCGAGCATGGCATTAAAGCACCGAATGTAACACTTAGGTGTGTTGAATGTGTGCATGCATATATGCCCAGGGGAATGTAAGGAATGGGAAAAGAAGGACAAACTAAGAAACTGAGCAAGTGGGGGAGATGCAGAGATGGAAGGAGGAAGGAAAACACACACAGGCTTTTAAGCAATTTACTAATCAAAGATATAGGCATGATCTATTGATCAGTTTGGCACATTAAGCGGCAGTTTTGCATATACTTGTAAAAATACACCCTGTAGTCTGTTAAGTTTGGTTGTTTAGAGAATTGTTGTGCCATCAGTTTGGCTGCAGCAGACAGTACTGATCAGAAAACAGACTGGCTGTACAGGGACTCAGTTCATTTGCTCGCCTACTATGTATAAGCAGTACCTGCTTAAAGAAAGAAGGACCAGTTTAAAACTAGAAGTGTTTGGTGCATTAAAACAAAAGCAAAAACAACAGGGGCTCAGTTGGTTAAGTGTCTGCCTTGGGCTTGGGTCATGGTCCCAGGTCCTGGGATCATGTTCCTCATCGGGTTCTCTGCTCGTAGGGGAGTCTGCTTCTCCCTCTCCCTCGATCCCTCCCCCTGACTGTGCTCTCTCTCACTCTCAAATAAATAAAATGTATAAAAAAATTTTAAGACAAAAAGTTGCTAATACAATTATATGATCTAGTCTGTAGCAAACTGATATTATCCTGATGTTCCAATGGTAAACATACTGTTGAGTGTTACAAGATAGGCACCAATGTTATGAATGCGATGCAAGTCCTCTGCTCGCTTCCTTTTCACCTCACTGCTCATGCCTGCTCTGCTGGAGCTCTGCAAGGGGAGCATCACTATGCAACTGCTTAAAATCATGTCATCAGTACATTCTGGTTAAGGAGGCACAGGGAGAACAAGCTCAACTTACTCTCTCTGTGGGATCAGATAGGCTTTGCAAGATCTTAACAGTTCGTTATTTTCAGCCTCCTGAAGGAAATTGGAAGTCAAAAAGGAATTTTTTTTTTTTTTTTTTTTTTTTTTGCTGTAACTTGCTTTCTTCCTACCCTTTGTGCTGCAAGCATCCTGTCTTCAGACTTTCTACATCTGCTTTTATTTCATCTCTAGCTGGTCATGAATTCCAGCCTTTTCTCCAAAGGAAAACACTTCCCTCTGTGGATCATTCCAAGATCACATTCAGAAGGGAATGTCAAGTAAACCACTATAGGAGTTACAATTTGTACCTGTATCAAGGAATGCTTGTGTTTTTTTCTTAGGCATAAGCAATGATAGCAAGTGCTTGTCTTTTTTTCACTTACTTTTTTCTTGTACTCTACATATTTTATAAAGAATCTCATACCATGGATCCTTTCTAGGAAAAGGCAGAGTATGAATATATAATGAAAGCTTTGGTAGTTGGTAATTTAACAAAGACCTTTATGTTTAATCCTGCCAACTACCTCCACTTAGAAACAAAGTCAGTGAAATCAGAGACTACACAAGTTGCCCAGTGCCCTATTTGGCAGTTTAGAAACTCAACATCTTCTTGAAATTTAAGTCTTTCTGATGAACTTTCATAATTTCAACAGTTCAGCTATTTTCAGACTTTATGGAAAAGATTAACAGTTTTGGAATGATGGGAAAATCTTCTCTGTCATCAGTACCCATCTCTTCTGATTTCCCATCAGCCCTCATCTTTCTGCCATGTTCTCCCAGCACAAGAAATTAGCATTTCGTTCTTAAAGATGCCCAGTCTCTGACAGGCTAATACTTGTTTCTTTCTGTCCCTTCCCTGATCTAATATGATGCCCCTTTCTGCCTTGACAACTATTTTTCTTTAAGTGATTAATGAACACATGACCTGGGGTGGCTTGTCTAGTAGTGTTCTGCTACTTTCAGCTATGTAATTTTGGGAAGTTTCTTAAACTTTCTGTACTTCAGTGCCCTCATTTATAGCATAAGGATGGTAATAGCACTTTCCTCATAGAGTTGCTTCTGGGTAAGAAGACTTAAGTCATTGAAAACACTATAGTTGCTAGTTAATTAGAACCCAAAGTAACCAAGTTTTGCACTTCATATATTTTGTACCATATACAACTGGAGGAGGGGGATCCTGTTACGTTTTCTCCACTCTGTGGACTTCATAACTATTATTTTTCTTCTAAATTTCCTCTGCCAAAACTATAATCCAGGCCCTGACCACTTATTGGTTGAAATTCTGTAATTTTCTCTTACATGATATTCCTAACCCATAATTTCTCCCCATCAAAGTTATTTTCCACAGTTTTCACAATGTAGTCTTTCTAAACTGTAAATCCGGTCAATTCCTTCACTTGCTTAGAACTCTTCAATAGCATCCTATAGCTTTTTTTTTTTTAAGATTTTATTTATTTATTTGACACAGACAGAGATCACAAGTAGGCAGAGAGGCAGATGGAGAGAGAGGGGGAAGCAGGCTCCCCACTGAGCAGAGAGCCCAATACAGGGCTCGAACCCAGGACCCTGAGACCATGACCTGAGCCAAAAGCAGAGGCTTAACCCACTGAGCCACCCAGGCACCCCAGCATCCTATAGCTTTTAGCTTACACAAAGTTCTACATGCTTAAATCTCTGCTTTATCCTCTAATTATGTCTGACCAAATGCACTTTATCTCTTATGTTGCAGAAAGTGCTCAACAGTAATGAATGAATGAACAAATATTAGCTGCACATTGAGTCATGCTAGAAACATGAGCATATCTATTGGACACTGTATAATGATGTCCTTTATAGCCCTGGTATCTGGGACAAAGCCGAAACTGTGTCCCAGCAGGATTAAAGGAGGAATCTGTATCGCTGAAATGCACTGACTGTAAAATAATCAAATGCTTTAATCATCTTTGAAGGACCAGTGATCCCAAGGATCGTTGAAAGGGAAGTCTAAAGGAACTAAAGGCCCTGAAGGCTGTGATCTTGCTCACAGTTTCATTTGCTTATAGACATGCTACCTTGGGCAGGTATAGACTCCTATGCCATTCCTTCTTAATATAAACATTCTGATAGTTTTCTTACTTTTTAAAAATTGTATAAATACATGCCAAAAGTGCAAAAAATGAACTCAAATATATACTCAGTGGGTTTTTTTACACTTGTCTACACCCATGTACAATCACCATCAAGGTTAAGGTAAACATTTTAAGCACACGCAAATACCTCTTGGGCCCCTAACCTCCCAGTCAATATCCAGTCACACTCCAGAGGTAACCTTGTTACTCCGTGTTCTAACATCAGTCAATTTTGACTCCTTCCAATATGTATTCTTTGTGTCTGGCTTCTTTTACGTCACAAAGTACCTATGAGATGTATCCAAGATGTTTTGTGTGTCAGTAGTTTGTTCCTTTTATTCCTGCAACCTATCCCATTATAAAAATAAACCATAATTTTTTTTTCTTCTGTCTCCTCTTGATGACATTTGGGGTATTTCTAGTCTGAGGCTACAATATATAAACATTCTTGTAAGTATCTTTTGGTGGGCATATTTATTCATTTTTCTTGTATATGTGTATATGTATGAGTGGTGTTATTGGGTCATGGGATCCTATAGCTTTTGACATTTTGATTTTTGCATATTTTCTATTTATTCTCTCCCTGCTTGCTTAGCCCTTAACAGCCCTTGTTGACTCTTATGGCCATATTACCACGTTATATTATTTTTCCCGATTCTTCTTTTACACAGTCTCCATTTTCTTTAACTAGACACTTATCTTGAACAATTAGAAATCTAATAAAGAGATTTATGAGATGGACTTTTCCTTGGTTTGACTGTTGGATTTTTTTTCTTTCTACTTTATAAGAATGTTCTGAAGTATTATAAAATCACTGATATGCCACCAAAATTTTCAATAGTTGTTTGGAAATGTCTTACTTTGAAATTTTACCTGTGTACCCTTTTACCATTTATTTTCGACCTCATTACAAAAATATCTATGAGTATAACTTATCTGAGTTGTTTAGGATGATTAGCATGACTCTTTGATCATTAAATGCTCCTTACATATGTTACATGCATGACTGTTTTATCAAGTATTCATTTTATATTCTGTGTTTGTTCCTGGGGAGGTAGGGGGTATCAAAAATAACACTTGCAGTTGTATCCTAAAGCATATCTTTTAGATTTTAGCTTCAGTCCTTTGAGTGCAATTCCAAGTGGCTCGGCAAAATGTTCAGACTTCTCAGTGACCTTCGCTTTCTTCATGGTTTCAGAATAATAGGATTTATGTCTTTGTGATGCTCTGATTTGCTGTAGAAACCACTCTAGTGACTTCTGCAATGAAATCTCCTGTTTCACTTTAGCTGTAACATTTTTGGAAAGAAAACAAGAGAACTGAAGAATGTTTCAGCAAGATTTGAAAGATAAAAAAAAAACAGGGCTTTTAGTACTAAGATGCCAGGTAATGGTGTTTCTTTGTTCTTTCTGGGAAATGCAAGTGATAAATATCAGAGACAGAATGAAGCATATGATAAACAAGAACAAAATCTGAGGCAGGGAAGTAATTTTTGATGCTGCTGATAGCGGCAATAAAATTCCACCCACACTTACATGTAAAATGAGAGCTCCTTACTAAAATATATGGACTATTAGAAATCACTCAGGATTTAAGCTTTATTCGGATATAATGAAACCTTTCACACAGAACCAGAGATTATCTCATAAAAATAATTCATTCCCTCTGATTTGCCCGGGACAAGATAAGATCATCCTTGCCTAGTTATCTGTCTAGTAAGAGCTTTGGCCAATCTCTGATTTCCATAAGGACCAAACCAGTACTTCATGGAAATATTTATGATGCTAAGGTTCTCAAAAGAGCTCCTGAGTGTCCTTTCTTTTTCCTTGTCTGTCTCCAATCCATAACTTCAGCGCCCTTTGGGGGAATTCTGAACAGACCCAGAAAACACAGAATGCTTTTCACTTCCAAGAAGCTTAGGGTTTAACACAGATCTGACAACTTCTTACTTTAGCAAGGTACTTCCTTTTTCTCTGCCACAGCAATTTGCTTCAGACAGAGCAAATACTATTAGAAGTGTCCCTAATACGCAGAATGTCATCATTCCTGTATGCTTCATAGATTCCCCACTCCTTATAAAGACAGGATTAGCCTGGAAGTCAGGCAGGTCAACAATCCTCTTCTGAGTTCACTCTGCTGGGTCTGTGACCTTGGTTAGATTATACATAGTGTATGATCTTCGGCTTCCCCTACCTATGACATAGAAAAAATTATGCCCTCATCTTCCAGATTTGTACTGAGAATTAAATTAATAATGAATATGGAAACCCTGGCATCTTAATATATCTCCCTTACCTAAGTACTTTTCCATTTCAACTTGACTTTATATGTTTAAAAATTCTTCTAGTAGATGCAGGGAACATACTGTAACTTTGGAGGGCAGTGTGCAATAGCGAAAAGAAAAAAAAAAGCAGTTTGGAGTCACACAAATTCAGTTTATGACAGAAGTTCCACACTGACTTTTGAAAGGTGACTAATCTCTTTGAATCTTAGTTTCTTCAACTATAACATAGAGAGATAATAGTTACTTGGTAGGGTAGTTTCAAGGATCAAAGAAGGCGATATACAAGAATATTTATGGTTGAGGCGTACTGTGATGAGTTAAAAGTAATATAAATCTCGGGGCACCTGGGTGGTTCAGTCAGTTAAGCGTCTGACTGACTCAGGTCGTGAGGCCCAAGTCATGATCTCGGAGTCCTGGGATGGAGTCTGGCATCAGGCTTTCCACTCAGTGGGGAGTCTGCTTGTCCCTCTCCCTCACCTTCCCAACTCATGTTCTGTCTCTCTCAAATAAATATATTAAATCTTTTAAAAAATGATATAAATCTCTTCTATAATAGGATTAAAAAAAACTTTGGATATATACATGCACACTCGAGATATGTCATAAGGTTTTCCCATCACAGTTAGAATGACATTAAACCCCTCTCCCTGGACTGACTCTACCTCTGAGTCGTTCTCCTCCATTGTCTTCCAAGTTTACTCTGCTTCAATCATTATGGCCATCCTGTTAGTCTTCAAACAAGCCAAACTCATTTCTAGCAGAGGAATTCTGCCGTTCCCCTTTCTTTATTGGAATATTCTCCTCTTGGCAATTTCAAGCAAGTTCATTCTCCAGGAATGCCTCTCCCAAATACCTACTCCAGCCTATTTAGAATATCAGCTCACTTCCCCAAGCACTCTCTAGTACTCCACCATGGCTTGTGTGTTTTGATACACTTATTGAAATGTGAAATTAGAGCATGCATCCATTGTTTACTTACTACCTCTCTTAGACAAAAGCAGGTCCTTACTGTTTTACACCTTCTTATCCAGAGCTGTAAAACTGTTTGATATAATGATATCAATATACATGTGCAAAATGAAGAAATCCATCCATTGATCAAACCATACTTCATACTTAAGCTTTTGTAACATTCTTTCCTGTCCATTGTGTCTCTGAACACATGTGCAAAGAAACACTGCATTCAATAAATACCACTTAGTATAGCTACTTATTTACAAGGCAAATGTCTGTAATGTCCACTTCAGAGTTATGGAGAGTCCCAGTATGTTTCTTTTGTATTTACACTAGCGTAAATGATAAACTAGAAATACTTGTCCTATTAAATAAATTTTGACAAATAAATGTATTTTAGTGGAATACCACCATGTTTTCCTAATGTGAGTGATGATGTTGATCACACCCTTGCCTCCTGATGGTTCCTATGAATTTCCATTGGGTTTTTTTGGTCTATTTTCAGCAAGCTGGGAATTTTTAAATATAGTACCTGCTTTTCTCTTTAACTTCTTCTACTACAATCTGAGAAATGTTTGTGGCATTGGAATTTATTCAGTGTAAATGAACTCCTGTCCTAATCAAATGTCTCAGCTTCTAAACTTTCACCATTTAGTCATCCACAAAAGTAGTTGATTGCCTTCTCCGCTCCTCTGCCATAAATGCTAAACTTTAATTAGTTTTGCAATTCCTTACACTTGAAGCCAGGATTTCTGCACAAATATTCTTTTATGTATATTCCAGTGGGTGAGTGAACACTATCCCAATTAATTTGGGAAATTGGCAGGGGAAAAAAATCCTCTGTGGAACAAGGACAGCAAAAATGCAGTCAGGTATGAATTGAAGGCTTATAAAAAAAAACCCAGCATTTTGACAGATTATAATATATGTATTAATGAGTAGTAGACATGTGGCTACTTTCAGGGAAAACTACAGAAGCATATCATATTCGTGTAAGACCAGACTGATGAAAGGCCATGTGAAGGCTTGTTTGTGCAAATTACTACACATTGCACAGGTGTCAAGTGTGCTATTCTAGTTACTTTGCCCATGCTTGTATTCAATCCCCCGCCCCAAATTTGACACTCTACTATCTCTATTTTATGTAAAAAGGAAACTAAGACTCAAATAAGAATAGAGATATTAAGTTGTAGATCCTAGATCTGAACCCACTACTCCCCAAAATATAAGATGTAAACCTGCTCTAGGGGAACTTAAAATTTAGACAGGGGAATAGTATAATAAAAAACCCATATTTATCTAAGAAGATAATAAGCCTATGTGGGATGATTTCATGGAGGAAGTGTGACCCATGCCAGGCCTTGAAGGATGGGGTAAATTTATTCACTAATACCAGGTAATAGCTACTGAATGCTTATTCTGTACCAGTGACTTTGCATTCATCTTTATCTACTTATTAACTTAAACCTTATAACAACAACCCCATAAAATGGATACTATTATGTTCCCCATTTCGTGTTTGAGGAAATCAGGCATACTCAGTTGATTCAACTCCTGACAAATTATCTAATAACAATAAACATAGAGTTTGAGATTAATCTTCAGTCTATATTACTTATCTCTAATTGGCTATCACTGCCTTAACACTGCATTTCAAAATATTTTGAATTCTAAATAAATCAGCTAGAAATGTTTATTTCATTCAGTCTGTAGGACTGAGAAGGTCCAAGACATTATCAGAAAACTTTCTGTTTCAAATATTTGGCGAGGGCATTAATTCAGTTCACAGATAGGCAGCAAGTGAATTTTTTTTTTTATAGATTTTACTTACTTATTTGATAGACAGAGATCACGAGTAGGCAGAGAGGCAGAGAGAGAGAGAGAGAGGAGGAAGCAGGCTCCCTGCTGAGCAGAGAGCAGACGGGGGCTCGATCCCAGGACCCTGAGATCATGACCTGGGCCAAAGGTAGAGGCTTTAACCCACTGAGCCACCCAGGCGCACTGGCAGCAAGTGAATTTTATATGCCAGGTTCTTGCTTAGGAGAAACTTTGTTGTGCATGAATCTTTTTATCTGATGAATTTGTCTTAAAAAGTATTATTTTTGCTTGGTGCTGACTGATAGATTTCAGGCTTTTTCTTTCCTTTGTAAAATGTTTTTCCTCTCTTCTTTTTCTTTGATACTATATAGAAAAAGAATTACCTTACAGCTGAAATGCATTAACCTTGGAAAAAGCTGTGATAGCTCTTTTATATGATTATTTTAATGGTGTGACTTCCATTAGCAAGAAGGAAATTCTATTGCCCTTAACATTTTTAGAAAAGCATTGACAGAGTAAAATGGAATCTTGTTCTACCTTCCACTTGTGGAGTAATTCTTATTTATGGGATTCTGAGGGGTGTTTACAACTGCTTCAACAGAACATCGGGATTAGACAAAATGTGAATCAGCTCATTGTCTGGGCACAGGGTAGGCAAAATGTTTGCATAATTTTGCTGATGATGGTAGAATCCTACAAGTAGGATCAAAAGTTCTTAGAGAAAATATTTCAACAAATTCACTACTTGGTAACACTTAACTGAACTTGATGTTACATTAATGATATGCAAATAGTAAGTGCATTATGGATTTTCCAGAAACTTTCCACTTATCAGGAAAGCAGGAAAACAAACTATATTGACTTCACAACAATTTCTGAACAGACCAAAAAAAAAAAAAAATCAACTCCCAGAACAGTGCTGTCCAATAGAACCATACATAACAAAAGCTATACATGTAATTTAAAATTTTCTAATAAGCCACATTAAAAAGTAGGACAAAAGAGTGTCCTACTAAATATTAATAATTTATTTAACATAAACTATTCAACATACTGTTTTAACTTGTAGTAAATATAAAATTAAAGATAATTCACTTTTTTCATACTAAGTCCTTAAAATTTATACATTTTATGATGATAGCACATGTCAATTCAGATGCTAAGTTTTTATTGGAAATACTTTATCTGTACTTATATTTCTTAAAATTATGATTAGAAAATTAGATTCACCTATTCTGGATGTTCTAAACACTGCTATAAGTATTCCAGGAACTGAAATTTCCTCAAAAAATAGTTTTGTTTTATTTTATTGCTTATATTCACATTGACAAAACCGGTTCATCCTTTTTAGAAGAATTGATTTAGTTTTGAATCAACAGCCTATTATTTTCAAACTTTCATCTTTCTAAGTTAAATAAATGTACTAACTCTTGAGTCTGTTCGATAACACTCATATTGAATAATAAACTAATACTGCACAAATTAGAAAATAGGTCTAAAATTATTAATATCAATTGAATTTTTATAGTTCTTCAGACAATTTACATAACAAGGTTAATTAAAATTAAAATCTGCATATTGATTCTTATTAGAAGAATATGTAAATTAATTCATTTACCTGTTCAGCTGGCTCGTAAAGAAGGTTTTCCTTTCCTTGGAGCTTCAAATTTAGCTCATTTAAATGTCACCTGAAATCAGTGAGAAAATATAACTCACACTGACATTTTGTGCAATATTACTGAATACTGGGAAACTATTTCTTTTGTTTCAAAAAAAATTTGAAGTTTAGTTCGCGAATCTTGTAAAACCCTTCTGTGATTCACGGAACAAGCGTTCTTTCAGAAAACCAGTCCTTAATTCATTTTATTTCTTTTAATAATTCCGCAGCATTCATAGCATTTTCGCCTATATACATAACAGCTTAACAGTTATCTCCATGACAGTTTTCTTAGAATTTGTTGCAGAAAACTGAGAAAAAAAAATATTTTCAGTATTCATGATGCAGTGAAATAAAGTAGCAAGTTAAATTTCAGTCCATTGTGATAAAAACTTTTTATATGGACCTGAAATTCTTTTTTTTTTTTAGTATTTTATTTACTTATTTGACAGAGAGAGACACAGCGAGAGTGAACACAAGCAGGGGGAGTGAGAGAGGGAGAAGCAGGCTTCTTGCTGAGCAGGGAGCCTGATGCAGGCCTCGATCCCAGGACCCTGGGATCATGTTCTGAGTCGAAGGCAGACACTTCATGACTGAGGCACCCAGGCAACCCCTGAAATTCTTTTTTGAAATATATAAAAGATTCAAAAGTATCTAAAGATGTTGAGAACTTTGGTTTTAACAATTTTTGTGAAATTAAGAATTTGTACATGTAATCTGTGAACAGTAATAATTTTACTACTTCATTTCCAATTTGGACACATTTTATTTCTTTTTCTTGCTTAACTGTTCTGGCTAGAACTTCCATATTGAATAGAAATGACACAAGTGGGCATCCTTGTCTGGTTCCTCATCTCAGAGGGAAAGTTCAATCTGATGCCATTGAGTATGATTTTTGCTGTGTATTTTCCATATGGCTTTTATTATGTTGAAATAATTTACCGTTATTTTTAATTTAAGTTTTTCTCATGCAAGGGTGTTGAATTTTTGAAAATGCTTTTTCTATGTCAATTGAAGTGATCATGTAGGTTTTTTTACTTCATTTTGCTAATGTAGTGTACTGCACTGAATGATTTTTATATGTCAAACTATTCTTATATTCCAGGATTAAATTCTACTTGGTCACGGTATATAATTCTTTTTAATATGCTATTGAATTTGGTTTGCTAGTAATTTGTTTAGGTTTTTGGATCAGTCTTGGCAGGGATATGGGCCCGTAATTTTCTTGGTCTGGCTTTGGTGTTAGGGTAATGTTGGCCTCAAGAATGAGTTAGGAAGTGTTCCCTCCTCTTTAATATTTTGAAAAAGTTTAAGAAGGCTTGGTGTTAGTTATTTTTTAAAATGTTTGGTAGAATTCACATGTGAAGCCATCAGGTCCAAAGCTTTTCCATGTTGGAATATTTTTAAATTAATGATTCAATCTCCTTATTAATTATAGGTGTAGTCACATTTTCTATTTCTTTTTGCTTAAGTTATCCAGTTTGCTGGGAAACAATTATTCTTAATATTTTCTTATAATACTTTTTATTCTGTACAATTGGTAATGTCCCCACTTTCATTCCTGATTTTAGCAATTGGAGTCTTACCTCCCCCCCCCCCCCCTTAGGCCATCTAGCTAGAGTGGTCAATTTTGCTGATATTTTCAAAGAGTCAACTTTTAATTTCATTGACCTTTTCTATTATTGTTCTATTCTCTATTTTACTTATCTCCATTCTAATATTTATTATTTCCTCCCATCTAGCTTTGGGTTTAGTTTTTCCTTTCTTTAGTGCCTTAAGTTACAAAGTTAAGTTGTTGATTTGAGATCTTTATTGTTTTTTAATGTAAGCTCTTACAGATACATATTTCCCCATTAGCACCGCATTTGCTCTGTTCATAAGTTTTGGTATGTTTTGTTTTTGTTTTCATTCCTCTCTAAGTACTTTCCAATTTCCCTTGTTATTTCTTCTTGGATCCATTGGTTATTTAAGAATATGTTGTTTAATTTCCACAATTCTGTGATTTATTCTAGTTTTCCTCTGTTATCATTTTCTAACTTCATCTCAATGAGGTTAGAGAAGATATTTTTTATGATATCTATATTTTTAAAATATATTGAGACTTAATTTGAAGCGTAATATATGTTTTTTCCTGAAAAATGCACCATGTACACTTGAGAAGGTGTATTCTATTGTTAGGTAGATTATCCTGTATGTGTCTGTTGATTGGTTTACTGTGTTGTTCAAGTCCTATTTTTTTTTTTTTAATCTCCTGTCTGGTTCTTTTAACCATTAAGAATGGAGTATTAATATTTCCAACTGTTGTTGTAGAACTGCCTCTTTCTCCCTTCAGTGCTGTCAATTTTACTTCATGTATTTTGATGGTCTATTATTAAATGCATCCTATAATTGTTTTTTAAATTAGAAAAATAATTATAATTAAAAACTAGTATTTTAATTTAAATGTAAATTAAAATTTATATAAATATAATTGTAACTTAGGCTCTCTCTATAAATTATACAAATAAATAGTTTACAGTATTAGCATGTAGAAAAATTTTTTTGATGAAATCAATCCAGTAACACTGACTAGATCAATGATGTGTTTATCTGCAAACTATATATGACACAAGTGTCTAACTTAGCCAGCAGTACTGCATGATGTCCTTTGTGATATAGTGGTTAAAGTGAAATGTAAACCTACCGAAACAATAAAATTGTATTTAACATAAAATGCATTCTCCAATGTTTTAATTTAAAGTAGTATTTAGGAATTGAAAGAAAATAAATTTAAATTAGTTGCTTGATTACACAAGCTTATTTATGAGTTCAACAGACATGCTTCTAGTGGCTGCCATACTGGGCCATGTAGTTTTAGAACATTTAAATTAAAGGCACTTAAATTTTTACGTGATGGAGCTGAGGTGGGGAAAACTTCCCAATTGATTTTTTTTTAATTTAATTTTATTTTTTCAGTGTCTCAAGATTCATTTTTTATGCATCACCCAGTGCTCCATGCAATTTGTGCCCTCCCTAATACCCAGCACCAGGCTCACCCCACCCTCTACCTTCCCCTCCAAAACCCTCAGCTTGTTTCTCAGAGTCCACAGTCTCTCATGGTTTGTCTCCCCCTTTGATTTCCCCCAACTCACTTCTCCTTTCCATCCCCCAATGTCCGCCATGTTATTCCTTATGCTTCACAAGTAAGTGAAACCATATGAAACTGACTTTCTCTGCTTGACTTATTTCACTCAGCATAATCTCCTCCAGTCCCATCCATGCTGATAGAAAAGTTGGGTATTCATCCTTTCTGATGGAGGCATGATATTCCATTGTATACATATGGACCATTTTAGTCATTAGATCATAAAGAGGTTCACAGAGAAAGGACATAATTGCATCTGTGATGGTCCTTGATGGCCACTCTAGAAATCTTCATGATTGCCTTTGTATCAGAGGTTAAGTTTAAAGGTTCTGAAGGCTCTTAATGTGGCTCTGCGTCATAGGTGTTATAGTATCTCAGGGTAGGAATTAAAGATATCTATCCTTTGGTAAGAACTCAGTGAAGGATAAACATTGTCACATATATTACTGTCAATACTACTTGACATATATTACTGTCAATACTACCTGACATCTTAATGAGGAGTGCTGGCTGGCTCATTTGGTAGAGCATATGACTCTTGATCTTGGGGCATGAGTTCAAGCCCTGTGTTGGGGGTAGAGATCACTTAAAAGAGAGAGAGACATCTTGACGAGACACCTATAAGGTTCACTTCAATGCAAATTTTAATGTCTTGGATTAAAAGCAAATCATCATACAGATGCATTAATTTTATCTCTGTTTCACCACAAATCTGTATTTCTAGCTTCTCTCATTTTTGTTTATTTTATGTTTTTGTGATTTTTGTTGTTGAAACTTTTTAAGGTGCTAAAATAAATAAAAACAAGTTTATCCATTCATATTCCTTCAAGAAAAAGTGTTTTTGAAATGTTTAACATGGGGAAACTAGACGAAGAGAACTTTGGGTTGATAAACATAAAATGGGTTTAAAAAAAAAAAGTCTGTTGCTCTTTGGGAACGTTTTTACTGGAAGAGACAAATTCTGGAGTTTGCGTGATTAATAGATATAATTAGTTTACAAAGGCTGCAAATCAAGGTTATCTAATGGCCAATTCACTCTATAGTACAGTCCTGGCCAGAATCAATACGATAATGATCATGCTTTCCTCAGTGGAGAGGGGCGTGAAGTGTAGTGTATGGGTGTGTGTGTGTGTATGTGTGGTGGCAAGAGCTATGTTGAGCTGTGATGGGTCCCCTGTAGAACAAAGGCAATCATCAATTCTGGGCTGCCACCTGTTAGATTTCCAAGGCATTCCATTACTGGGTAGAAGTTATTGGGTTTATCTATTTCGACTCTAAGCTGTGGCAGACCATAGTAAAAGATTAACAAACAATACTGGTGTGCCTGGGTGGTTCAGTCAGCTAAGTGTCAGACTCTTGGTTTCAGCTCAGGTCATGATCTCAGGGTGATGAGATGAACCCCATGCCGGGCTCTATCCGAGGAATGGATCCTGTTTAAGAGTCTCCCTCTCCCCCTGTCAAAAAAAAAAAAAAATAAGAATGAAAGCACATGTCCCTTGGGAAACTGTATAAGCACAGTCCTGTGGGAAGCAGGAGAGAAAATGAACATTCACTTTTTCACTGTTGTTAGGCAGACAGATACAACCTCTGTAAATTTATGAAGGTAGATCTATTAAGTAAAATAATTCATCTTTACTATCTCTAGCAAAACTTTAAACTAAAATGAAACAGTATAGTTGCTACAGACAAGATAGAAATTATATAAATATGCTTTCATAAAATGTTAAGTGTTTTTAGAACTAAGAAATAAATATGTTACATCCTTTCTTACTCTCCTGGTGACCTTAGGCAAATGACTTAACTTCTCTGTTCTTTAGTATCCTATGTGTTTAATAGTACTTCATGGGATTTATTAGACATGTTATGTCAGTCATATAGCAAAGAAACTGGCAGATAATAAAGAACTAAAGTACATATATCTGAAGTTTATATTATTATTTTTAAGATATTCTAGTTAACTAGGGGGCACCCAGGTGGCTCAGTCAGTTGAGCGAATAGCTCTTTCTTTCAGCTGAGGTCATGATCTCAGCTAATGATCCCTATGTTGAACTCCATGATCAGCAGGGAGACTGCTTGAAGTTCTCTCTCTCTCTCTCTCCCTCTGCCCTTCTCCCCCTCAAATAAATAGTTAAATCTTTAAAAAGAAAAAAAGGGGAGGCTCCTGGGTGGCTCAGTCAGTTAAGCATCTGCCTTTGGCTCTGGTCATGATCCCAGGGTTCTGGGATTGAGTCCTGCATTGGGCTCCAGGCTCAGCAGGGAGTCAGCTTCTCCTTCTCCCTCTCCCCTGCTCCTGTGTGCATGCACTCTCTCTCTCTCAAATAAATAAATAATCAAATATTTAGAAAAAAAAAAGATATTCTGGTTAACTCAAATATAGAATGATAGTAAATCAGTGTAGATACTATATGTAAATATGTAGATAGATAAATATATAGTGTATGGCATACTTTACTGTATTTAGTAGAGAGATCTCTTATACTTTTAAAGTAGAGTTAAGGAAAAAGATGATACCTCTAGAAAGTAGAAAATGGTGGCAGGATCACCAGCCATTCATCTGAAGTCTTGATTTCCACTTTAGTTCAGTTCTGTTATTTGTTGATTTTTTTTATATGGAGGTAAGTGAATTACCTCTCATAAACCTGAATTTCTTCTTTAGAAAAAAAAATAATAATAACAATAACATAATAATAATAATAACAATAATAATATAATAACAATAAATAATACAATAATAACAATAATAATAATAATAACATTCTTTCTGGTCTTCCAAAAAGGATAGTTTAAATATTCAAATAAAAACATATATGGTGCGGGATGTCTTGGTGGCTTAGTGAGCTGGGTTGAGTGTCAGACTCTTGGTTTCTGCTCAGGTCATGATCTCAAGGCCATGAGATCGAGCCCCACACGGGGCTCTACACTCAGTGTGCAATCTGCTTGTGATTCTTTTCCTCTTCCTCTCCCTCCCCTTTACCCCTCCACTTGCTAGCACAAGTCCTCTCTCTCTCTCTCAAATAAATAAAAACTTAAAAATATATACATGGAAAGTATTTTATATTTATGTAAAACTTTCCAACTTTCAAATATTCTTATTAATAGAATATCCTATTACGTGTGAGAGAAAGGGCAAAGTAAGCCACTAAGACAAAAGAATTAATACAGAAATTAAAGAAGTGTAAAAGAAAGTATCTGGCTTGCAAGAATGGAGGCATTATCACTTACTTGGGTAGTTTTAAGTTAAAAAAAAAGTGTGTTTTTAAGGCAGTTAATATAGGGGCTGGCACATGGCTCTCAATAATTGTAACTAGTAAAAGTTAATTATGGAGTAATACCCCATACACATTAAAAAAAATAAATCTAGGAATTTACCATGCTTTGGTCAATAAAAAGGCAGAGTTTCAGAGATATGTGGATCATATGGCAATATCTGTCCCAATGATTCAGTATGGCAATACAGTCAATGTTACTATAATAAATTAAAACCAGATTCATCGTACCTATAAAAGCAAATACAACAACCAGCAATAATGACAAATATGAATCACACTTTTAGAGTCTGCTTCTGAGTCGAAATTGCTTGGCCAGGTATCACCTCATTAATTCTCTTACCCTCAAGATAAATGAACCAATTTTATAATCTTAAGAACACTGAATTATATTTCAGAGAATAATCAGAATTACTGATAGAAAAGAACATACTTGAAATCTCCCTGATTCCATAAGGCTTTACATTTCAAGGCAAAGCCAAGGCTTTTTAGGGGTTGAGTTTTATTTATGGCTGGATTTTTTTTTTAATTTCTTGATTAAAGGGGAAGGATTAAAAAGCTCCATAAAAGGGCAATTGGACATCAAATAGCTCTCACTAGACTGAATTTTGATGACTTTAGTATGAATTAATCACAGACATAGAGGTAAAGTTTCCCTTGAAATACATATTTGGTTTTTAAATTAATAAGATAATGTACCTGGGACAGATTGCCTTTGGAGAAGGCAACTATAAAATCAAAGTATTTTCAAATAGTTCTTTCATCAAATATAACAAAAAAACAAGACACATTCTCTAGCAGCAAACCCCAATACTATTGAGATTTGTCTCTTATTAATGTTCTTTTGGATTGGTTCCTGGAATTTAATGATTAAAATTGGCCTGCAGAAGAGATAGCAGGGTTATAGGAAACCTGGATTAAATGTGAAGATGCACAAATTTTAGAAAGAGTTCCAGGAAGACTCCGGTTTTCTGAGGAGTCAGGGAGTGGGAGAGCTGGGACAGCTGAGAAAAACTAAGGAGAAGAGAACCCTACACCCTACACCTGTGCAACATGGTAGCATCTCACATCCCCCGGTTAAGTACTGGCTGTTCATGGAAGAGTTCATCCATGAAATCCATGCTTAGGGAAAAAAACAAAAAAAAAACAGAAAATAAACAAACAAACAAAAATGACGCACAAATGATTCCCTTGAGTTTCCTGGCAATAATGATGAGTAGGAGGAAAAAGAGGAGGTTGGAGGAGGAGGGGAAGGGCGGTAAAGACCCTGGAGGTGGTGACCATGGTGGTGGCAGTGGCCATGGCGTGGCGATGGCAGCTGTGGCAGAGACGATGATGATAATAAAAAAAGTCCTGTTCTTATATAGACAGAATGACCTCAAACATTTCTTTTTGCCCTGACCAATACATAATATATTGATTGGAAAGAGCCCAGAGATAGATGATATAAATTCTGCCCTCTTACTTTCAATATTGTAATCTAATTCATTTATCCATCATAATCAAATTGCTTTCTCTGTTTGCAACTGCTTGTCTTTCTCCTTAGAGTTAAAAAAAAGTTGCTAGGTCTCTGGAACTCCCTAATTCCTTTTCATGCCTATTAGAGATACTAGGTATATTGAAGATATATTACCTTTCTTATGATTTTTAATCTCCTTGTGTTAGGTTGACCATATTCTCTTTCTACCCATCCCAATGAATTGCTCTAATCATAAATTAGGTTTTAAACTCTAAAAAGAGGTATTTTTGCAGGGGACAAGAGAGAGCTGTATTTATGGTACATTAACATAAATATATAAATATTACATATTTATAATATAAAATCTATAATCATCTGAGAAGTGTTCCTTCTTACCTTACCACTGGAGTATAGCACATATAAAACACATCATCTTAAATGAACAACTGAATTAATTTTTACATATATCCAAATTGGAATTAATATGTAAATTAATATATAGACTCATTATCCCAGAAACCTCCATTATACTCTCACATAGTCAACACTCTCCCTTCAAAGCTACTGTTCTGACTTCAGCCATCACTAAATAACTTTACCTGATTTTTTTACTTTCCTATAAATGGAGTAGTATAGTACATACTTTTTGTGTCAGGCTTTTAGTATTATGTTTGCACAATTTGTCCATGTTGTTCTGAATAGCTGTAATTTATCACTGCTGTGTATAATTCCATTGTATTAATAAACCATACATTAACAAAACATCTTATTCCAAGTAGGCGTGGGCATCCACATCACATGAAGTTTTGGGCTATTATGAGTAAAGCTGCTATGAAAATTTTGTACATATTTTGTGGAACACCCATGCACTATTGGAATTCTGGAGTGAAATTGCAGAACCATTGAGGATGGACACTTTCACCCTCAGAAGATCTCAACAGTTTCTAGTGGTTTACCGATTTTCATTCTTACCAGCAGTGTATAAAATGATATTGCTAAATATTCTTATTAGTTTTAATTCAATTTTCATTTCTGTTCTTTCTTAAAGTTCTTGTTAATCCAATGTATTTTTTGCCATTTTCTGACTAATTTTTTTTTTTCCCTTGCTGTTGAGGCTCTTTAACTGGCTGTTATCTTTTTTGGGCTACATCGTAGGACCCAGACTTTTAATTTGAAGTTTTCTGGTGGCCATGATCCTTTAGGAAGTGGAAAAGGAAGTGTTCTTTTGAAGGTCACATGAGTCGGCTAAGGTATCTGGAAGATTCCTCCTTAACTCCCATGCTTACTTGTTCACCTTGGTCTTAGGGATACAGAAAACAATCTATATTAAGTTCATCTTTGACTCAGGCTGTCTAAGCACACTCACACAAAGATGATATCAGCCTGCCCAGTGGGTGAACAGTTAACAGTCAGCTGAAGTCTTCCCATCATGAGGCTATAATTCTATAATCCAAACACCATCCAATTCCACAGGTGACAGAGTCACACACTGCTCATCCTACTTTGTTCCTATAAAACATTTATTTCTCTTAGGATAATACATAATTCTGTTTTTCAGGAAGCCAGTTACCTTGGCAAACCTATTCTCTGTCTCTAACACGTTTTTTGTTCTGTATTTCTTTCAGAAGGTCTGAAAATTTCATTGTTCTCTTTCCATTTGCTAAGGGGAAAAATAACATTTCTCATATTTATTAATTCATTCCAGGTCCCATTTGAATGAGTTGCTCTTTTCAGAGACAAATAATGAATTGGTATGTTTTTGAAAAAAGAGATACTCCATGCTGTGCCTTATACCTGTTTAACTTCCCATACAGTGGCAAGCAGATGTATTTATAAGATCAAGTATATTTGAACAGCCAGAGAAAGATGTCAGTTAAGTACAAATGGTATTTGCTTCATATCAGGCTAGACTGTCTTTCTACTGGCTGGATTTTTACTACTGTATTGTAAACAAAATAGAGTCAAATGTTGATCTCTGGAGCCACTTGAGGTTTTTATAGCTTTCTGAAATGTATCATAAAATGTAGACTTGCATATTTCCCTTGATGTATTTTTTGTAGCTCAGTTTATGGATGGTTTATAAATCATCATATATATGAGTAGAAATATGGATGAATTACAAGCACATATATTCCTTTTTCCACTATATAATTCTAAAAATAATTTAACCTAAACTCTTTACATGAGTTTGAGATTATTTTTACTTGCAATCGTCTTTGGTCTAGAATATTAATTCAAGGTGTTCTCTAGTCTAGCCTCTTGCCAAGAGGAAGAAGTTCTAAATCATAAGGACATAAACATGAGGCCATCCCAAACAATAATTTATTGAGCTATGCTTGAAAAAAGCCTTTTTCAGAGCTTTGGAAGTAGGAAATAAGTAGGTAGAACAATAGATTCTCAAGATAGATTAAAATTCCAGAGGTCACCTAAAATAAACCACCATTTCATTGCTCAAGTGTCCTCTATAGTTTCAGTTGGGGATTAAACACTTCCAGAGTTCTCAGCAAAAGTATAACTATGTAGAAGTAAAACCCTTCACTAAATGGTTGTCCTGAGGCCGGTTGTCCCTTTAGGACCAAACGGTACAGTTTGAAACTTTCTTTCAGTGACAACGCCGCAAGCATTTAAGGGTCACCCTCTAGTTTCCCTGTAACTTGACTTTCTGGTTTAAACCTCTGGTTCTTTCACCTATTCCTCATACACTGAGTCTTGAGTCCCCTTCTCAATAGCCATCTCTCTCTCCCTTGTGCATTCTAGTTTGTGGCAAAGAGAACTATCCATCACTGTAGCTTCAAACTGTTCATGAGAACAGAATGCCTTCATTCTTGACATTCCTTGAAGCAGATCGTTTCCATTCACAGTTTTAGCATATAAATATAAACATATACAAATGTAAATATCTATAAATGTACCTTGTTTATAATTATAAATTATAAATCATATATAATTTATAATAATAATTTATAATAATAATAGTTACAATTATGATAATTATAATCATTATATATTATATCATAATTATAATATATAATTATATAATGATATAATATATATAATTATATATGTACATATAAATACATAAATATGTACATATAAATACATAAATATGTATATATAAATACATAAATATTTAAAATATATAAAAATACAACTTTCAGTCATGAAGCTTATCACAACTTCAGTCTATTTCACATCGTGTTAGGCCAAATTTCTACCATATTGAATTGGAAGTTTGTGAACTATCAAAGGCAGTGAATGGTGGATTAGGGAAGAGGTAAACATAAATATTCTGTTTAATGCTATTTATTTTGAAAGCTTAACCTGTAATTTTATTTTATCAGGTCTTTTGGATTCTGATAAGTCCTACCAGCTTTATATGAATTAAAAAATTTGGTCAGTATTTTAGCAGTTCTTACTAAATCTGTAATTAAAAATGTTTTCAAGAGAGCATGGTTTTAGATAAAGTCACATACAATTTGATCCATAATTCATATTCTGTGGATAAAACCTTTTATTCAGTTATAAATCCATCCAGATAGCATTAGTTCTTCATCTTATCAGCATTGAGAACAGAATTTCTTAAAATGTGGGGCGCCTGGGTGGCTCAGTGGGTTATGCCTGTGCCTTTGGCTCAGGTCATGATCTCTGGGTCCTGGGATTGAGCCCCGCATCGGCTCTCTGCTCAGTGGGGAGCCTGTTTCCTCCTCTCTCTCTCTCTGCCTACTTGTGATCTTTCTCTCCCTCTGTCAAATAAATAAATGAAACCTTTAAAAAAAAAAAAGAATTTCTTAAAATGTTACACAGCTCAAAGAAACTCATGGCAATACGGCACATCACTGTTAGTGGGGATACATTTGATGGAACTGGCTACTTACGGGGAAGATTCTTCTCTTAGAGCTTTTGATCTGTTCCTTCTAGTGCTTTGTATTTGCTGAATAAAATTTCCCATGTAAAAGTGGATCACCAATGCCAAGTCTTCCCCAGAGAATAACCAAATAATAATAAAATCTATTTCACTAACATGTATATTTTATATCAGTTAGCAGAAAAAGTAAGTGATATTAATTTTGGAAATTAATCTTATTGGAAGATTAATAATCTTGGAAATTAATCTTATTTCCAAGTATTCCCAGTTCTTGGAATGTAAGTCCTATGTCAATCAGAAATTTAGATTATCATTCATTTCATAAATAAATTTTTATTACCTAGTTTATGAAATAGTTAGAAATTTATGACTTTAAAACACAGGATACTATCTCTGTCCTCAAGAAATTTACCATCTTGAGTAAGAAATTAGAACTCAGAAGTGATTAATTAAACACAAGTTTTTGAAGTTACTATGAAAGTTAATGGCTCTAATCAAAGAATTTGGGGGAGTAAGTTGATTTTTTAAAAAAAATGAGTATTGTAGTGGTCGATTACCTTGAGGTACAGAATTTGGGAAAGAGAAAAAATATATCCAAAGAGGAGTCTAAAGGTCTTCCTTTAAAAAAAAAATGATTTAATCTAACTGCTATAATTTGTTTAGGCATTCACTAAAGAATTACATTACCTTTCAATGAATTTTTGGTTTTTGGTATGGATTTTTTGTATGCAGAAACTACTCTCAAAATGAATAGCTTGTCCTACTTAAATGGATATCTTACCTTGGCCATATTCAGAATAAATTCTCCTTTATTTTGAGTTATTTGTGCATCCCTATATCTATATTACTTCCCAAATACCAATAATCCGATAAAGGAAGTACTTCACCTCTGGTTCCCAGTTTAGACTTCAGTTTATAAGGACAACTTCCAGGCTCTGGGAAGTGTCAACAATAAGCTTAATAGTGGTGATTTGGCAATAAAGTTGTTAAGTGTAGGTATGGTTTTCGTGACATTCTGGGCATAGTGTCTAAAGTATTCTCTCTCTCTCTCTCTTTTTAAGTTTGTTTATTTTATTTATTTATAAATAAATAAATAATTTATTTATTTATAATCTCTATCCCCAACCTGGGGCTGACACTCATGACCCTGAGATCATGAGTCGCATGCTCTTCCAACTGAGCCAGCCAGGAGCCCTAAGGCGTTCTCTTTTGAGTTAGCCATGTCAAGTCTAGTTTCATAAACCTGTGCAGTAGGCTTAACCACAAGTGCAGCCCACTTATTTTCATGTTGGTGTCTTCTGATAATTATATACTCTTAAATTACTCCACTGAACACAGAGAAGACTGCAAAGGAGAAAGGAGGTCACCAATATTTCACAGCTTCATGCTTTTACAAAATGATATGCAAAACATATGTTGTACTAAAATATGTCAGCACTTACAATGTCCTAGGCATTGTTTTAGACAACTTATATCTATTAATCTTTAATCATCAAAATAACCCTCTAACACAGCTATTATTTACCTTATTTTATAGAAACATTGAAGATCACAGAGTTTATTAAATGAGATCCCTTGATTCAAGTCTTATAGCTATTGATGATTACAGCCACAATTTCTGAGATCACTTATTCTTAATTTCTAAATCTCTGCTCTTTATGGGAGCTATATGGACTTTTCTCTGAAGGTCTGGATTATCCAGGAATAAATCTTCTTATATATTTTATGATCTTAATACTTCATCCTCTGTTGCTGTTACACTTTTGGGTCATTTTATAAAAAATGCCTACCAACACCCTAACATCAGTTTTGAATTTTGGGTTGGATTTGAAATATTTACAGAACAAATAAAGTAGCTGAGACTATCAAAGGATAAAAACTACTTGTTTCTCTTCATTGATTCTTTTATTCTTTCACTGTTAAGTGAGTATTACAAAAACATGGATGTTATGAGAGATGATTTATGATTCAGTTCAGGGTCAGAAGTTTTTGTAAACCCAAACCTCTTTAAACAACTCTTGAAGTAGGTGAGTTTTACCTGGTCTCATCAAAGCATTGCAAAAACCTGTGATCTAAAGAAGTATAACATTAGAATGAAGAAAATGTAACCTAAGTTAGAATAACAGACATTTTAAGTCTTGGCAGTGTTTCTAATACAAGAGTAATGATTGGTCACAAGGACACAGTTTAAAAGTTCTACCAGTCCTATACATATTAAGAAAAATAGCAACATACTTTCCCCATCCTTTCATCTTTAATGTCACATATCTAAATAAATTGCTTATAGTGGTGCTCCTTAATTTTTTTTCACTTTAGAAATTATCAATTAATTACTCTGTTAGATGAAGATAGAGCTTTTATTTTACAATTCCACCATAATACAAATGTTCCTATACCTGATATTTCATGTTTAAATATATAATTTTGGTTTGTATTAATACTCAAGGCTTATATTACCCTGGCTAAATAAATGTCAGGCATAACTAAGTCATACATAACACTTTAGTTACTTGCATTTCTCTCAAATTTTTATTTTGCTTAGATTTTTTTTACCACTTTTTTATATTTATTTTTATATTTACCACTATTTTTTGTATTTCTTTATTTTTTTTTTAGGTTTTAAAAATTTTTTGATCTTTCATTCATTGTGAATTTTTTTGAACATTTTTAAAACATTGTAGTCAAATATTTATCTTGATTATTGAGTATTGGGTGTTCCTTCCCTTTTTCTTTCAAATTTTTATTTAAATTCTAGTTAGTTAACACACATTATGGAATATTGGGTTTAGAAGTAGAATTTTTTTTTAAAAGATTTTACTTATTTATTTGACAGAGAGAGAGAGAGATCACAAGTAGGCAGAGAGGCAGGCAGAGAGAGAGGGGGAACAGCCTCCCTGCTGAGCAGAGAGCCCGATGCGGGGCCCAATCCCAGGACCCTGAGATCACGACCTGAGCTGAAGGCAGAGGCTTAACCCACTGAGCCACACAGGCGCCCCATCGGAAGTAGAATTTAGTGATTCTTCACTTACATATAATACCTGGTGCTCAACACAAGTGTCTTTCTCAATACCTATCACCCCTTTAACCCATCCCCCACCCACCTCTCCTCCAGCAACCCTTAGTTTGTTCTCTATAGTTAAGAGTCTCTTACGGTTTGTCTCCCTCTCTCTCTCTCTCTCTCGCTTTTTTTTTTTTCCCTTCCCATATGTTCATCTGTTTTGTTTCTTAAATTCCACATATGTTTACCACTAAGTCATTACCTAGTTCCAATTTTTTTGGAATCCTGTCAGTAGAGCCAGACACCTCACTAATCTGTAAATTTTCTCATTTTATAAACCTCTTTCAAAGATCTCTCTAATCTGCTGTGGGATAGACTAGTTGCTATGCTTGACCAACTCATATCTTGGACTCTACCTGTAGCATCAACTCAACTACCTCCTTCTCCACTCTTGATTTGGGTTGGTCCTCTATTGCTTGATCCTCATGCCCATCACTGTATAATTTGTTTTCTTTTTTTGGTGGAGCACTTTATCAAGCAGATTCCTGGGAAAGAGTGCTCTTACAAGTGTGACTATGTCTTTTAGCCATCCTTACAATTCCTTGATAGCTATAAAATGCTATACTGTAGCCAGAGAAAGCCCTGCTGTCTCTATGTTCCTTCTGCCTTACTTTTCCTTTTGTTTGCCTTTGTCTTTGCTCTTCATATAATAGCAGTTTTATGAATCCTTGGATGTCCGCTCACATGTAATTGTGTGCCACTAAATTCTGATTAGAAACTGCATGTAGATGGGGCTTATGTATGTGAGAAACTACAAGGTAGTCTGGACCAAGCAATTTTACTGGGAAAATTGGGGGGGGGTGCGGAAAATGCATACATATATACTTATATATTATTATATAATCTATTATGTATTATACACACACACACACACACACACACACATATATATATACACATATAGAAATTTCCTTGACCTATATATATATAGGTCTTTTCTGTACTACTTTTCTGTACTTTTCTTTTCTGTACTACTTTTCTGTACTACTCACAGTACATTTTAATGAGTCACTGCCTACAAAAACAAGAGAAAGAGATATGTCCCATTGGTTAGATGGCTACTATCTGTAAATGCTCACAGCCTTTTCATTTTTCCATTCTTCTCCTGGCCTTTGGTTAATGCTATTCTCAGGGACTGATAAATTGGCATAATCTCTCCCACCCAAAGGAAAACAGAAATCTTCTTTCCCTCCAAATTGCTCGACTGCAGGATTGGAGTGGGTTGGAACTGAAAAATCAAAGGTTGGGAGTGAAACCTGGGGATCTAATAGGAGAGCTGTAGGGTGTATTCATTTTTCTCCATGCTGTTCTCAGAGAGGAAGTAGATAGCAGGAAAATGGGGGAGGCTGGTACATTAGTCCGAGATTTTTTCTCTTTGTAAAGGGTTGGTGTTACCCATGCTGTTTATTTTACATAGTACTGTTATCATTTTTAAAATGTCATTAGTTAGACTAGTTCTAAAGTAAGTTAGCACACTTTAGTCAGATACTGACATAAAGCAAAAATCTTCCTAGGTTTTCTTTTTTCTCTCTCTCCCTTGCCTGAATTTGAACCATATGTAAAAAGATTTAGGAAATATGCAGACTGCTCATCTCTGCTAGTTCTATTCACTTTCCCTATTTTAAATATCAGTATAGAGAAATTATTTGCATATATATAATGTTTTATCAACATTGTCATTTATCTCTAGTGATATACATGCATAAATATTGGTTTTTGACAAGAGATTTCTCTTTTGCCCTTAGTTACTTCAACACAGATTTATTTTACCCTTATCAGCCATCTTAATCCAGTTTCCTTTGAATTACCATTCTTGTATTTTTTGGGTAAATACCCAGTAGTGTGATTGCATTTTGGGGTTAAATACCTACTAGGTGATTTCTGGATCATAAGGTAGTTCTATTTTTAACTTTTTGAGGAAATTCCAAACTGTTTTCCACAATAGCTGCACCAGTTTCCCTTCTCTCCCAACAATACATGAAGGTTCTTTTTCCTCTACATCCTCCCTAACACCAGCTATTTCTTATGTTGATTTTAGCCATTCTGATAGGTCTAAGTTGATATCTCACTGCAGTTTTGATTTGCATTTCCCTGATGGTAAGTGATGATGAGAATCTTTTCATGTGTCTGTTAGTCATCTGTTATGTCTTCTTTGGAGAAATGTCTGTTCATGTCTTCTGCCCATTTTTAAATTGGATTATTTGTTTTGGGGGTGCTGAGTTGTATCAGTTCTTTATATTTTTTGGATACTAACCCTTTATCAGATATGTTATTTGCAAATATCTTCTCCCATCCTGTAGGTTACCTTTTAGTTTTGTTGATTATTTCCTTAGTTATGCAGAAGGGGAGAAATTATTTTAAAAGACATTTCTACTTGAAGAGAAAATTCAACAGTATGGTGGCATCTTTTAAGACTGATTATTTGATGATGTTTACTTAGGTCAAACCAAAATAGATAAGTCAAATATACCCAAGTGTACAAGTTCCTGGCAAAGCACAAGATGTCATTAATATTTAATAAGCACCCTGGCTTCCAAACATTTTTGAGTGTGATTATTAATACCATGGTGATATTTACATGTTATTCAAAGTCTACTTAAAGGAATATAGGAAACTAGACAGAAGTTATTATGGGATCCCAGATATGGGTAAATGTTGTATGTTCTTATGTAAAAAGAAATAACCTATATAGCATCATTGCTTACTAAGAAGAGATTGTTTTTAATACACCCAGTTGACTACTAAATAGCTTTTATCTTCTGAAGACTATTTAAAGAATATTTATAAAATAACCCATTGAAAACACTGGAAATTATCTCTGAGCTATTTACTTGATGTATGCAGATACAGCTATTGAAAGTAATATATATATATATATATATATATATATATATATATGTATATTCACAAAGTAGTATTAAGTGAAGATAAAAAGATGGAAAGAAAAGTACCTGGTGACGAAGGGAAAAAATGGATCCTGTTGTACAACTAGGAAGAGAGAGAACATAGATTAAAAAAAATGCTTTATAAACTCAAAAAGACAAAGTTTTCCAAGACTCTTACACCTTTTTATTAGAAATTTAGATTCTTAAAAAGTGGAATCTGGAGACAAAGAGCTTCTTGAAATTACAAAAGAAAAAAATAGAAGCATTTTTCATAAATCTTAAAATAAGACTAGTTGTTTTCAAGGAATTTTCATTAGGGTAGAGAAAATTCATGGCAATTATTTAGAGTGGGTGTTATCTTTAAAAGGCTTGGTTGTCACAACACTTATTCTAGAGATGAACACTGAAAAGACTTAAAAAAATTTCTTTTATGACATGTCCATCATTTTTTATGGAAGATGCTCAGATATTTTGAACGGGAACATATGTTAAAAACTGGAAATCTAAAAAACAATTTACAGGGTGACTGGATGGCTTGGTCAGTTAAGTCTCCAATTTTTTTTATTTCAGTTCAGGTCATGAACTCAGGGTTGTAGGATTGAGCCCCAGTAGGCTCTGTGCTCAGCAGGGAGTCTGCTTGAGATTCTCTCTCTCCCTCCCCTGACTCATACAATCTCTCTCTCTGTCTCTCTTTCTCTCTAAGATAAATAAATCTTTTTAAAAATAAAAAGTAAATTCAATTTGCATTTCCTTTTATTTAATTTTACCCCTTTACTTTTTTTAAACCATATATGCCATTAGATTACTCTACCTTCATTAGTAAAGTTAGATTTTTGTTGGTATAGGTACACTTTAAATTTAAATTTCCCCAACCTATCCCTTGAAATTTGACTATTTTTACAATTTTATTCTATTTTATGCCTCTTTATATACCACAGATAAATGAATTGATGAATGTATTTATATAAAGTATAGCCCCACTTCTCTGGACAATCCTTAAAGCCCAAAATTCTAAAACCACCTTACTGGTGATTCTTGAAAGAATAAACTTAGAGGCAGGTGGTCATTAATTTTTCTAGGGAGAGATTCAATTGATTATTGATTTACTTATACTCAGTTATATTATCATATGCAACCAGAATACATGTGATTAATATTTTATCATTCTTCATGAAATAAACTCTCATTTATATCATTGCACAATATTTTAAATGTTTCCTTATTTTTTGAAAACTTTATTCTTTTCTAATCATCAGAAATTATGCAAAATAGGAAAGAAGACAACATTCATTGCATATTATGTTTGGAAGTTTTATGTTCATTATCTCATTTTATTCTCATTTAATAACTGTTAAGAGCCCCATTTTACAGATGCAGAAACCAGGCTATGTAGCTTGCTAGCATGCCTTACAATATATTATGTTGAAAAACATAATCCTTATCCATGTTTAATTGTTTCTCTTGGTTTTATTTCTCCTACCATCTGAAGTGTACTTATCAATAGGTATTTGGTGTTAATCTGACCTCAAACAAATAAGATATCTGTCCCTAAACCTACCTCAAGAAATTTATTGCACTAACTGTCCAATATCAGTTATACCAAAGCCCAAGACTAGAATTACAAGGTGCCACATTAGCCAAAACAACGTTCCTCCTTTAATTACTTATATTTTTTAGATTTCTGTATTTACATCTAATTTAATGAATATACCCCCAAGAGATTAAAAAACAAAATGACAAAAGAGAATGAATATGTTTTAAGCATTGTGCCCTGCACTCAGCAATAAACAACAGAAACAAACATTTAGACTCTTATGAGAAAAATCAATGGCTTTTCATTTTTCCTTAAAATGGTTATTTACTGATTGGCACAATAGACTCCCACCAGGATTCTTCATCAGGAGGTGTGTGAATATAAAACCAGCAGGGTGAGGTTGAGAAATAGAAGAAACATAATTTGAGATAAAAATACATTTTCTTCAAAACACATTATAAATCTTTGAGCGTTCCCTGAGTGTCTATTTATCAATCCCACTTGGCCAGATAATTTGGAATTCCTTAATTGTTCTCCATAGTAAACTTCAGATCAAAATCAAGCGGTTCCCAAACTTGAGGCTTCAGCTTCAACCTTCCACTGTACATGGTTTTGGGTAACTGGATAAAATCAGATAGTGAAATTAGATTTTAGCTTGCATTATGAACTATTTGCAATAGAGTAGAAGGGAAAAAAAAAAAGTAAAGGAGTGAGTGATTTTATCATTAAATGTAAAGAAACAAATTTAGAGTGTCCAGAATTTGAAATCAAATACTGTAGAAGTTCAAAGGTGGGAATTTATTAAACTTTACAAGTTTTTGGATCACAAGAAGTAGAGATTGGAATTCTCTTAAATAGAATTAACACCTCAGGGTGGCTCAGTTGGTTAAGCCCTGTGCCCAGGGTCCTGTGATTAAGCCCTGTGTCTGACTCCCAGCTCAGCAGGGAGTCTGCTTCTCTCTCGGCCCCTCCCCTTGCTCAAGTTCTCTCTCTCTCTCTCTCTCAAATAAATAAGTAAAATCTTTTTTAAAAAAATAGAATAAACACCATTATCCATTACACATTCTCTTCATTAAGCTTCTTTTTTAAATTTATTTTTACTTTTTTATTATGTTATGTTAATCACCATACAGTACATCATTAGTTTTTGATAAGTCTTCTTGAGTGTTTGCTATAATACAATGGCTATAAAACTTGAGGACAACTCAAGATGTACTTCTCATTTCAAAATCCCTCATCCAATTGTTGGATTTTCAAAGACAAAGATTACCCTTTATTCATTGCAGAATTACTGTGCCTTTAGTGGATGGTAACTTTTATAAAGCAGAACCACAGCAAATGCTTATTAAAGTTCAACCTTACTTTGCATAATTCAGAAGTGCAGTACCTAAAGCAGATGGTGAACAGTTTTATTAACATAATTTTTAAGAGTTGGGGCACCTGGGTGGCTCAGTGGGTTAAAGCCTCTGCCTTCGGCTCAGGTCATGGTCCCAGGGTCCTGGGATCGAGCCCCGCATTGGGCTCTCTGCTCGGCAGGGAGCCTGCTTCCCTTCCTCTCTCTCTGTCTGCCTCTCTGCCTACTTGTGATCTCTCTGTCAAATAAATAAATAAAATCTTAAAAAAAAAAAAAAAGAAAGAAAGCTCAGAACCTGGGAGATCAAAACTAGTTTAAAAAAAAAAAAAGATAATTTTTAAGAGTTTTAGGTTCACAGAAAAATTGAGGGAGAAAGTACAGAGATTTCTCAAATTCCCCTGCCCCCTATATGCATAGCCTACCCTGTTATCAACATGTCCCACCAGAGTGGTACATTTGTTACAGTTGATGAGCCTACATTGACCTATCAGAATCACCCAAAGTCCATAGTTTACCTTAGGGTTCATCTTGGTTTTGTACATTCTATGGGTTTGGATAAATGTGAAATGACATATATCTATTATTATAATATCATACAGATCATTTTCCTACAAATCCTTCATGTTCCACCTGTTTATCTCCCCTCTTCCCATCAACCACTAGCAACCACTGATTTTTTTTTTTAAACTCTCTCCATAGTTTTGCCTTTTCTAGGATGTTGGAATCACACAGTGTATACCCTTTTCAGATTGGCTTCTTTCCCTTAGTAATACGCATTTACGTTTTCTCCAGGTCTTCCATGGCTTGATATCTTACTTCTTTTTTGTGCTGAATAATTTTTCATCATCTGGGTGTACCACAGTTATTGATCCTTTGACCTACCAAAGGATATCTTGGTTCCTTCCAAGTCTTGGCAATTATGAAAAAAGCTGCTATGAATATCATGTGTAAGTTTTTGTGTGGACATGTTTTCAGCCCCTTGAGGTAAATACCAAAGAGTGTGGGTGCTGGAGCATATGGGAAGAGCATATTTGGTTTTGTAAAAACCACCAAACTGTCTTCCAAAGTAGCTGTACCATGTTGCATTCCCACTTGCAATGAATGAGAGTTCCTGTTTGCTCCACATCCTTGTCAGCATTTGGTGTTGTCAGTGTTCTGGATTTGGGGCATTCTAATGGGTGTGTGGTATTATCTCATTGTTTTTTCAATTTACATTTTCCTGATGGCCTAGGATGTGGAGAACCTTTCCATATACTTCCTTGTCACCTGCATACTTTTTTGATGAAGTGTCCGTTAAAGTCACTGGTCCATGCTTTAATCAGGTTGTTAAAGGATGCAGTTTTTACAAAGCAGGTATTATCATCATTTGAGATACAAAAACGAAGCCTTAGGAAGGTTAAGTATCTTGCTTGAGATTACCTATCACCAACTTCACAGAAGTAACACAAATTTAATTCTGATTCCCAAGCCCATGCTACAATTTCTATGCTTAAATGACTTTTATTTGTAAACCAGAAATGACACAGGTGTCTAACTAAACCTAACATACGTAAGCATGTTTTCTAAAATTAAAATATGAACCTTCTTCTGAATTAAGAAACACTAAGTTCAAAGCTGATTACTAGTACATTCTTGTTTCATGTGGTTACATGGTCAGGAAGTTTGAACCTAATTTAAAGCTAATCACTGGTTGTCTAGGGACAGGAATGGGGTGCAGTGCAGTGCAGAGGGCCAGGAGGGATAGGATAACATCTGAACAGGAGAAAACTTTTGGAAATGATGAGCGTATGATTCCCTTGACATGACCGAATAACATGATGACATGATGGAATGACATGATGGAATAAGCAAAAAATTAGGACAGAAAATAGATTAGTAATTGCCAGTGTTTGGTACCAGTTGAAGAGAATGACTACAAAAAGGCAAGATAGAATAAGTTTGGGTGATGGAGCTGTCCTATACCTTCATTTCATGGTGACTATATAGCATGTAACTTCTAGTACTGTATCCTAAAAAGGGTAATTGTTACTGTATATAAATTATACCTCAACAAAACCTACGGGTATTCTTTAAAAAATCTGAGATATAAGGCTAATAGGAGAGAAGGCCAAGCATATTTATTTCCTCGTGTTTGTTCACCAGGGCTGCTATAACAAATTACCACAAACTCAATGATTTAAAACAACAGGAGTTTATTCTCTTGTAGCTCTGGAGGCTAGAAGTCAGAAGTCGAGTTTGTTATCAGCTGGATCATGCTCCCACTGAATGCTCTAGGACACTAGTTTTAGAATTCAGGGCCCACCCTAATTCAGTATAACCTCATCCTAATCAGTTATATCAAAAGGACCCTATTCCATATACTGTCACATTCTGTCATTTCAGGTGGACATGAATTTGAGGGGGGAGACACTATTCAACCTACTATACCCCTCTTAGAGATGATATAGTTTTAATTATATTTTGGCATGGCAATTTTATGTAGATATTTCCAAGTATTTTTCTATACAATTATCTTGAGAAAAATTTGGATGGCTGAGATTCTTGTATCCTAATTGTGTATAACAAATTTTAAATTTATCAGGGATGTGAACAAGAAAGCTAGGCTCAGCATCCAAATGAAGCAGCTGGGGCACATTTGGCAAAAGAAAAAATCTTCTATGCAGAAATTGCAAGAATATTTCAAATAATGCTAGTCCTTTCTATGAAAATGTCAGAGGACCATTTTATATTTGGTTAGAATTTCTGTGTAGCTTTTGTCTAGAAGCAATAATTCCAGCAGTGTTGGTTCAAATGGTTTCATCTGCCAGTTTCCCAAAATCCCATCTGGTTCTAGAACCCTGGCCAAATCCCTGCAGGAAAAATAATTATTGTTACATAACCCATCCCTGAATAAGACAGATAAGCTTACTTTTTGATAGGAATATCAACATTTCCTTAATATTCACCAAACAGTCACAAATTCATTTTGCCTAAAAATTTCCCCCTAATTCTTCACCTTTGGCCAATAGCATGAAGCAGAAGTGATACTCTGTCAATTCCAAGCATAGGTTTCAAATGGTTACATGCTTCCCTTCTTTGTATCCTGGAACCAAGCCTAAACAAATTGGGGCAAGCCTGTTGTACAATGAGAAACACACTGCCTATTCTCCTCATCATTTTCATTGACAGTCATTTCCCAGATATGTTAGTAAGGCCATCCTTGTCCAGCAGGCTCCTACCAAGCTGATCCTGAGAATATGAGTAAGTTCAACCAAGAAGACCCAAGCCTGTCCCAGATCAGTAGAACTGCCTTACTTACCCAAAGACATATAATCAGAAATAAATGTGTTAAGGCATAGTTTTTATAGTGATTCCTTGGTAGTGATACATATTGATACAATTGGATTAAGAAATATCTCTAAGAATACAAAAGAATATTTGATGAGTCCCTGCTAGGTCAATGTAAATATGCATCCATATTTTATTTTAGTAGGTTTTATTTTAGTAGAAGAGAAATACTGGGGGTCATTAACACTTAATTAAATTAAACTTTTCATAATTAACTCTTTCCTAAGCCAGTATACCTAATGGTCAGGCATTTGCTTTTCATCATACATTTGTCATTTGGTTTTTATTTTTTTTTAATTTATTTTATTTTATTTATTTATTTTTTAAGATTTTATTTATTTATTTGACAGACAGAGAGCACAAGTAGGCAGAGAGGCAGGCAGAGAGAGGAAGGGAAGCAGGCTTCCCACTGAGCAGAGAGCCTGATGTGGGAACAGCCTGATGTGGGGCTCGATCCCAAGACCCTGGGATCATGACCTGAGCTGAAGGCAGAGGCTTTAACCACTGAGCCACCCAGGCACCCCTTGTCATTTGGTTTTTATTAAACTGAGATTCTTCAAAGTATGCAAGTTAAAAACATAGCATCAATTTGTTTTCTAATTTATTGTGCATTTCCTTTTATTGTTCAAAATATGACCACGCAGAAAGGACTGAGTGTTCACTCTGACAATATCCACCTGAAACATGCATTAAAGGCCGTCCAAATACTTCATTCAGTTTATGGAATGAAAAGGTTGTCATGAGTGATAAGAGCCTACTATCTTTCATTAAATCAGTTTTGAGTCTGATTTTCTTTTCTCTCTAATCATCTAAAGTGCTTGACTAATTCTCTTTGCCTTTCACTCTCCACCTGTAATCTCTCCAGTCAAAGAATCTTATTGTTGTGTTTATTTTCAGGCAATTTATTTGCACTTTTCAGTTCATGTCAAAATTATAACATCTAAATTGTTTTCTATCTACCTTAATTCTAAAGGATTTTTTTTTTTTTGCCACAAATTATGCCTTCCATCTACCTTCCTGAACAAAACAGAACACAAAACTCACTAGCATTTTGAAGAAAAATCATTCATTTCATTGCAATTGTTAAGTCATTTCATGATAATGATTCTGGGAATAAAACATAACCACTTTTAGGTCTGGATGTGAAAGAATTTCTCCTGAGGAACTGACCTTCTTTGCAAAATGGCATTTCATGATTGTTATTGATTAACAAGGGCTTTTCAGAAATAAAACAAAGATGAACAACAATGGCAGATTGCTGATACAGATACTATGGAGTCGTACTAGGTTTCTTTTTTTTTTTTTCTTAAAGCAGGAAATATGGAGATTTCCGAGAAAATAAGATAGACATGGATATTCAAAGGCTTCACCCTGTGTTAGTAGTTCAAATCAAAGCCACACAATGCTTAAAGGTCAATTGCTGTTTGGCAATTATGGCTTGACAAATAGACTCACCTGTTCTGATTCCAGAAGTCCATGTATCTCTCTCGTATTTGACATTTATTGGCCCTTCAATGGCTTTATAGAGGCCGGTTGTTGAATAAACTTTGGAGAATGAGCTTCTCCCTACCACAGATACTGTTCTTTGCTTTATTAGTAGACACGACTCGAACATGTTCAGCCTTATTACTATCAGCAAAGCATAAAAAGAATGAAGTTTTCTGAGGTAAACTAATGAAAATGGAGGATGATAACAATAAGAAAATCTCATTTTCAATCATGATCCTTCTAAGGTTTTATCTATCACCTGCTTCAAGTTTCTCTAAAATTTGTGGGAATACATTCAAACTCTCTTCATTCTTTCCAGGATTAGGATCTTCTATTATATGTCCAGTGTAAATTTTGACACATTTCTTCCTATCTTATTTTAAAAATAATAATAATAATAGTCCAAGTATATCCTCAAGTCATTTAATTTTATTTTTTTGTCTTTCTGTGACATCTATCATCTCTAGCAATTTTAATTCTGCCATTGTAGTCCAGAATATGGCCCAGAAATGCAGATTAATTTGAGAGACTGGAAATGGAAATGTGGGGCAAAATGCATCCTTTATTGATAGCAGTTCTATGAAGGGAACTTGAAAGATACCTCAGTCCAGTTTTCCCACCCACAAGGCTGTGTCACCTTTGCTTGATCCAAGATGCTTTATGTCATAGTGTAAAAGGTCGTGCCAAGGCCCACTTCTGAAGCTGCATTACTCTAATTACATGTCTCAGGCTACTTAGAAAAAAAAAATGATACCTGTAACTTGGGATATCTTTGATCATTTCTCTTCCTTTCTCTAAAAGCTACCTGGTTATTTCTTGTCATGCACTTATCTTTTCTCCCCTTCTGGCTACTGTTTTATTTTGTTGTTGTTGTTGTTTAATTTTTTTTTCCTAATTATATTCAGCATCATGCTCTTATTTAAAAAGGATTTTTTAAAGTTTTTTTTATCTTAAATGACTTTTCTTTATTCTCTTTTAATTTTGAGTGTTTCTCTACCTTATTTCACATTCTATGAACATTCAAGAAACAGAAAACAAATGAAATTATAATTTAGGATGTTATTCTGAGGGGGAGCAGTTACATTATATGAATAAGAACGTGAAATTTAGGTTGTTTGAGAAAGTAGCTGGGTCAATGTAATCATTAACAATCAAAGGTTCTGACTTTGTGAAGTGAAGATCTAGCAGCATGTTTTGCATGGAGCACTGGGTGTGGTGCAAAAACAATGAATCTTGGAACACTGAAAAAATAAAACAAAATAAAAAGTCCAGATGGAAGAGAGTATGCTTAGAGTAACATAGGATATATGAAGTTCAGAATATAGTTTCTGAGAGTTACTTATCAAATGAGGAGGCAAATGGGGAATTCAGAAGCTGAGATATAGAGGCATATAAAAGCTAATGCTTTCATTACATCTGATCCATGTCAGTCTTTTTTTTTTTTAAGATTTTATTGATTTATTTGACAGAGAGATAGAGAGCACAAGTGGGCAGAGCAGCAAACAGAGGCAGAGGGAGAAGCAGGCTCTTCGTGGAGCAGGGAGCCCGATGAGGGTCGATCCTAGGACCCTGGGATCGTGACCTGAGCTGAAGGCAGCCACTTAACCGATTGAGCCACCCAGGTGCCCTCCTTTTTTTTTTTTTTTTTTTTAAGATTTTACATGTCAGTCTTTATTGAGGAGAAGATATTCAACAGGAAGGGTAGAATTGGCTAATGTTCAGTAGGAAATTAGGAGTAAGAAAAGGAAGTAACTAGGAGTAAAGACATAGTTGTTAAAATTCCAGATCAATCACTTATTCTTTGTCCTGAAAACCTTTCATGTAAAAAAAAAAAAATGCTGGGGTGCCTGGGTGGCTCAGTGGGTTAAAGCCTCTGCCTTCGGCTCAGGTCATGATCTCAGGGTCCTGGGATCGAGCCCCACATTGGGCTTTCTGCTCCGCAGGGAGCCTGCTTCCTCCTCTCTCTCTGCCTGCCTCTCTACCTACTTATGATCTCTGTCTGTCAAATAAATAAATAAAATCTTAAAAAAAAAATGCTAAGAAGTTGGTGGCTCCGGGTCTCTGTTGAATATCATTGTAACATTTGAATGAAAGTCTTATAGAATATGAAAATATCAATCAAAGGAAGTCAGAGACATATAAATTTACACATATATACTTATGTATATATAAAAATATGATATGTAAAGATATTTCCTTATATATGTTTAGAGCGGGGAAGGGGGAGGAGGGAAAAGGGATAATAAATTTCTGCTGTCTTTTTTTCAGTAAATCTGTGGAATGCTGTAAACAGTTGTGAAATGTCTTCTACTCATTAGAGATTTGCCACTTGAGGGAGGATAAATTACTTATCATGTGCTTTGGCATGTGTTTTTGGATTATTTACATGAAATATTTTATCTAAATTGCACATTTACAAAAAATAGTAATTCACTTAAAAGTAGTATCTTGGCCTTCTTGATTCTACCTAAGGCACACCTGAAAGTGGAATTTCTATGTCTTAGCCAAAAGGTGATATTCCTCTTTGTGTAACTCAATTAACAATTTAGAACCACATCTATGAAAGATTATAGCAAAACTGTACAAATTCACTTTATGGACCCGGGTCAGAATTCCTAAATTTAATATGGTTCCTGTTTGCCGTGCAGTTTGGGGTAAGGTGTATCATAAATGAGATCAGTCTTTAGTTTAAGTGAGTTACCATTCTTAATTTTGCACCTTTCACCTATACTCTGTAAGTGCTTTGCAAAAAAGGCCATTTACAGGCCACTCAGCACAATTAAAAGAAATCACAATTTGATACACAAATTAAAATACATCTAACTCCATATAAACCAATGATATTCAGCTTTTCAAATTCTCTCAAATGTAATATATGAGGTAACTTATTTTTATTTTTTATTATTCTAGTGCAGAAAGTTTTTGAAAAGGAAGGTGTTCTTTCCGTTACTGCTGCTGCTGGGGTAGGAACGTACCCAAAGAATAATACTAGCTCTATATTCAAGAATTCACAATGTTTTTCAAATATTTACATTAGTAGATGTGAAAAATACTCTTACTTAGTTGCTACATTAAACATGTTAACAGAGGAAAGGGATTGTTTCAATACACTGATAGAATACAGAGCCTTCTTTAACCCAATTAGCCGGTCATCCAGATTTAGTAAGTATATAAAAACGTCTACTGTATCAAAAATACAGAATTAGATTCTGAGGGCATTAAGAGAGGATGAAGGCACCATTTTTCTTTTATCCTTGCTTACATAACACAATAACACCATGTATAAAAACACAACTTAACAATCCTTATTTGTGATGGAAAAAATCACATGTCTGCCAATATCAACACAGCTCCTAGTTAGCTTGAACAAGAAACTTACCTTCTTTGTTTCCTCAATTACAATTCATTTGTTTTATAAATATTTCTTCAACATATAAAGCTTACAGAAAGTTTCTAAATTCCGTTAAAATGAAACACTTTAAGCTTAATCAGAAAGTTTAATCAGAAAGTTCCTAAATTCTAAATCAGAAAGTTTAATCAGAAAGTTTCTAAATTCTAAATTTAATCAGAAAGCTTAATCAGAAAGTTTCCAAATTCCATTAAAATGAAACACTTTAAGAGATTCTATGGACCTTAATGAAAAATAACGTATATTTACAATAGTTCCAGGAGGGATATAATTAGTCAGACTCCAACGGTGTTGTCCTTAGGTGAACACTTCTCTCTTGCCTGAGATTCCTTTCTGTCTGAACCTGCCCATATGTAAGAGTATGTCTACTTAGCTCTGAAAGCACTATGCTCATTTTTACATGAACACCTTCAGCAAAACAGAGGCTATATTTCTTGAACATGGAATTGCTAGATATGCACTACAATGATGGCATAATGAATATAAAATTTATTATTGAGTTAATTATGTTTTGCTTTCTAAATAAAACTAACTTTTCATTGCCCAACTTACAAACCATGAGATGAATGCAATCACAATTAAAATATTAAAGAAGTTAGAATTATGAAAAATAAATGAATTCTAGTAGACTATTTGAAATCAAACACAAATTAAGAGTATCAAGAAACAACAAGTCTACCAGCAAAAATCATTGCAAACATCCTCAGTTAAGACCCAGGAACAAATGAATATCTGTTTTCAGAGAACAGCACAAATGGCTTATATTATTAAACTGTCTGGATATAACCCCAAACATAACTTAATAAAATATATTGGAAGAGAATTAAGCTATTCAGGTTACTTTTCCAAGTGCAACTGAACTTCAGGGGACAATTAATCACATCCAGTTGTGGTATTCTTCATTCCAGCGAAACTCTGTGACAGAGAAGCATGATGGAGAAATTAGTCTCTTGTTTATGGACATACACACTGGATGTGGAGTAATTGACAAGCGCACTGGCTGTGTGTGGTTCTGTGTGTGCATGCACATATGTGTGTGCATGGGTGCATGTCTGTAATGTGACGTGTTTGAATTTTCTTTAAAATTAACAAGCTAGGGGGCGCCTGGGTGGCTCAGTGGGTTAAAGCCTCTGCCTTTGGCTCAGGTCGTGATCCCAGGATCCTGGAATCGAGTCCCACATCGGGGCTCTCTGCTCAGCAGGGAGCCTGCTTCCTCCTCTCTCTCTGACTGCTTCTCTTTCTACTTGTGATCTCCATCTGTCAAATAAATAAATAAAATCTTTTAAAAAAAAATTTACAAGCTAGTCTCCTGCTGATATCTTCAATGTATCTGTTTCTTCTTAGGCATCAAAAACATAGCTATATTATAAATTCATTGAACTTTAAATCCAACTTCAACAGAATGCAAACCTTAAAAAAAGACAACATTAACGTCACATAGTTTAAAGCCAAAACTTTTCCGGAGGTGAGAGGTGAGAAGACAGAATAAACCTGGTAATTCTCAACCAGAGATAGAACTGCTCAGTGACCTTAATACTAAAAGAGGTCTCTAGGTGGAAGAAAGAATTAGAACTCATCTTTGCAATTTCTCTTGACTGACACATCTGTCAGTGTCTTTTATGATCTAGCTGACCCACCTTGACAGAAAAGCCCAACTGTATTTCCAGGATCTAATGAATGGTTGTTATGTTGTACTTCTAAAGTTAGCAGCACTCTTACCTTTAATATTGTGGGTTAAACAGGACAGAAGCAAGTATTGGATGAGGCTGTGGTTTTTGTTTTGTCACCAAGGATGATCTTATTACTTGCCTTTCAGCTGTTGAAAGAAAAACTTAAAAATGATTTTAAACTTTTCATAGTTTGCCTGTAACTTTGACCCTACAGGATGAGAAACGGCTGCAATATTGTTCAAGATTATTGTCATTTGACAATTTCTGCCAAAATAGCAAAGATTCCAAATGTCTCTGTCTGCCCTTGATGTGGGTAAATCTACAGGCTTTTATTCCCACAGGAAACAATTCCAAAGAAATTTGATCATATTTAATATTTTAAGATGAATTAATTACAGTAGGATTTAGGTTACAGCTGGTAGTTAGAGTGATTGATAGTGAAGTTCATTTTCTACCAAGGGCTGGATATGGTTTTTGCTGTGCAAATTGAAGATAGAGCAAAATAATTCTACTACATGTACATTTTTATTTCTCTTGAGGTGGCTATTGTAGCAGATGAAGCTCACATCATGACCGACCCTTCAGCTAAAGATAAAACTCTTTTTAGTAGACCCGCTACGTGGGTATTATTTAGCTTTTTTTTTTTTTTTATCTTCTATCATTTTCCATTTCAAAGATTGTCTTTCAATCCCAGAAAACTGTGTATCACTGTCTTCTCTAGTATAGTGGTTCTCCAACTGAGCTGTGGGGAAGTCATTTGATTCTTTTCTCTTGAAATGAACTTGAAAACTCAGCTCAAATGGACTGAGATAAACTAGTCACTTGCATCAGGAGAGGAGGTAGAAGGTGTTGAGGAGATTTTTACCCTGGGGTCAGCACAGGAGGAAAATTTAGAAAAGATCAATTACATTTGATCTACAATTACATTTCCCCTGCAGAATCTCTATCCAATACTTGTTCTCCATAAGCTATTAGCTATAAATTGGTTACTACACTCCCAGATTATTTTTTGAAGGGCATTTACCTTATTCAGGGCCCTTGGAGGCTCCAGCGTACTTGAGTAAAGTACTCTGATGACAGAGGCCAACTAACTGAACTTCTGAGGACTTAGGGTCTGATTTCCCCTGTGGAAAAAAGTACTTCTTTTAAAGAATATACTACTCTAAGACACATACCTTTACTCAACTTACTGCAATGTATGGAAAACAAATTGTGCTTAAATTCTAGATTTATTTTAAAACCATCTCCTCTCAGAATGAATGTAGAATCAATTTCACATCCTTCTGGAAGTCATGGAAGTCACACCCTCTGGAAGAGGGTAAAGGGGGTTAGTTTATATTTTATATTTTATTTATAATTATGCTATTTAACAAATCACTAGGTTGGTGTCTTTGCAAAATAAATATCATAGGTGACTTAAAAATGTAATTACTATCTTGAATGAGTGGAGATTATAGCAAACTAATTTGTTGCATTCATGCCATTTTGAGAGTGGCTTACTTTTCAGATAATCATGGAATTAAAGAAATACATTCTTCTCATATTTGCAATTATTTAGAAAGTGCCATTGTCATGATACTAATAATACCAAACATTTACTAAGCATTTTTTTAAAAGATTTATTTATTTATTTGACAGAGAGAGATCACAAGTAGGCAGAGAGGCAGGCAGAGAGAGAGAGAGGGAAGCAGGCTCCCCGCTGAGCAGAGAGCCCGATGAGGGACTCTATCCCAAGACCCTGAGATCATGACCTGAGCCGAAGGCTGTGGCTTAACCCACTGAGCCACCCAGGCACCCTACTAAGCATTTCTTAATTGTCAGGCATTATATTAAGAATTTTCTAAGCATCGACTTGTGTTATCTGCCAATTTCATTATGAAGTAGATAATCCTTATATTAAAGATGATGAAATTGAGGCTTAGACATATTAAGCAGTATATTCCACATTCATAGAGCAAGAACATGGCAAAGCTGAATTTTAACCTTAGTGGTTGGGACTTCAGGTGCTATGATGTCTATCTGTGCGCCATGTGTGTGTGGATATCCAAAACTTAACAATGTGGAAAGATACCTACTTTTGTGAAGCTAACTGTACTTGGGAAGAAGAAAAAATCAATAGGAAATAAAGGAAAATTATAAGTGATATGTAAGAGAAAAGTACATAGTATTATGTGAGAAAACAGAGGAATGCCTAACCAAGGCTTAGGGTTAAGAAAAATGCTCAAGGAAAGAGACACTTACACCAAGAATGAAAGGATGAGCGTGATCCACCAATGAACTAGTGGTAGTGATAGGGGGAGGGCAGGGTGGTTTCTATTAGTCAGGGTCCAAAAGGAAATGGATAGTATCCACAAAAAGGAAAAATTTAAGGAAAGTTTAGTAGAGGGATATATACAAAATGTGAGCAAATCACAGGAATAGTATGGTATCTCAGTACTAGTAATAGTGGGGCTTCATGTATGCTTGTTTGTGTGAAAGGACAGGAAGAGGGGGTATTTTCTGAAGAATGCCTTCTAATAGAACCAGAACCCTATAGTCCAAGTACAGAGTAGTGGTCACCATGCAAAGAGGAAGCCAGGAGAATAAAAGCCCTTTCGTCAGTCTCCTCCCTCTAATTTTCTGGTGCTGCTCCTCATTGACCAAGCCTGGTTGGACTCCAGAGGGCATTGGGACTATTGAAATAATCTAAACAGGGCACCCTCTGGAAGCCCTCCACAGTGCAAAAGATAGAGGTATCTAGCACGAGAGTATAGTGGAGTCATTGCAGACAGAACAGAAACTGCCCTTCCCCAAATAGGTCTGTATCTCATCCAAGAACGTGAAATGATTTAGTAAGCCTAAGTATAGATTATACTTGGGGATAGGGCAGTGCGTGGGAATATCTGATGCATTGGGAGATGTTTGGGACTGAAACTAGCACATTAGGCTATCAGATAATTTGAAACTTGGAAGCAATGCAAAAATATTCACATTTTGTCTAAGGAGTAAGACAGATTTTGAAGGATTTGGAGTATGGAGATTGATATGAATCTATTTGCATTTTAGAAAGATCATGGTGGCTACAGTCTAGAGAATAAATATGAAGGGATAAAATCAGGAAGGTGAAGTCCATTTAGGCAGCTATTATGATCCAGTCAAATGATGGTGGCCTGGATTGAGGATGGTGCCATGAAGGTGCAGAAATAAATCTATGTATTCATTTAACTTCTCACATTCAAATATATGTGTTTAACCAAAGAAAAGAGAAAAAGTAGGAAGTGAAGAAAGAGTATTACAGAAAAATAGAACAATTTAAATCTTTGAGCAACTTCAAATGCCATTCCAAGCAATAAATATTTATGCTCCAAAATGAGAGTGGGATGAAAGAGGTATACTTTGTTCATTTGGTCAAACTCAGATTCTCCACTTCTCCAAATGCATAATTTCTGCCATACATAATTTTTGCCTTTTGTATCATTAGAGCTTAAAATTGGTGGAAGACAAGACTTGACTGTTCTTTTTTAAATTTATTTAAATTCAATTACTTAACATATAGTGTATTAGTAGTTTCAGAGGTAGAGTTTAGTGACTCATCAGTCTTATAAAACACCCAGTACTCATTACACCAGGTGCTTTCTTTAATGTTCATCACTCAATCTCCATCCCTCCAAAGTTTTAACTGTCCTTAAGCAGTAGAATCAACAACAGGTCTTCATGAGTGGACCTGAAGGATGAGGAAGAAGGAAGGGCCAAAGACAGTGCCTGATTTCTGGCCTGGACTTTGGGATGGACATTTGTGCTGTTTATTGAAAGAGAAGACACAAAAGAATCTATTCAGGTTGGGGAAAAGTTTAAATCTAGACACAGTGAGTTGAGGTACCGCTGAGATGCCCACACAGAATGTCTAATTCACAGTGGACTAGAGTAAGTAAAGTAGTAAGAGTATTTCAAACTGATGTAAAACAAACTGTTCATGTTACATATCATGTTAATATATCCCATGAGTACACTCTCATGGCAAAGACCCATGTAGTTAAATTTAAAGCATTATAAAGCTATTTTTAAGCCAATGTGCAGAACTTGTAATATTAAGAAAGCAGATTTGTTTCCAAAGAAACTTGAGAAGAAGAAAGAGGCTCTAGGAGAACCCAATGTGTGTGTGTGTTTGTGTGTGTGGTGTATTTTTTTAGAGTGGCAGGGGCAGGGGGAGAGGGAGAGAGAGAATGTTAAGCAGGCTTCAAGCAGGGCTCCACCTCACAAACCTGAGATCATGACCTAGGCCAAAATCAAGAGTCAGACACTTAACCAATTGGGCCACCCAGGCACTCTGAACTCCCTGATACTTAGATGGGCTATGTCGAAAAATTTGCAAATTCATAAAGATGGGCATTTTTGCTATCCCATCTATTGCTAGCCGTCTATTGCTACCATTGTTATTCTACTCAACACTATTTCCATGACAGTCATCTGTTTAATAACATGGCTCCCATGCATATCCTAGAACCACAAGTTAACTATACAGTGTTCAGTTGGGGGGCATGATAAAGCGTATGATTTAATATTGAGAGACCCTGATTCAAATCCCAACTTCATCTATTACTACCCGTGTGATTATGGGAAAGCTCCTTAAACTCTCCAAGCAAGTCTCAGTTACCTAATTTGTGAATAATGAGATAACAGTAGTACCTGGTTCTTAGATTTGTGGTAATAGGTAAATCCCTTGTTAAACTCAAATAGAATATGATGACACATGCAAAAAACATATGTGCTCATCAAAAGTAATTGCAAAATGAGTCCCTTTGTGTTCATATATCTTGAGAGTAACTGGTGTGTTCCTAGAATCACTGTGTCTATGGAACAGCACATGTATCCTGAATAACATTTAGAGATTTCCCAGCTTTCAGAGTCTTGGCTGCTGAGAGGCTCCCAGAGTTTATTTCTGTGTGTCATAAAAAACTCTGCTCATCTAGATATCCTGAAAGTATCTGTTGTTTGAACTTGGAGAAGAATTTTAAAGACAACATCACCTCTCAAAGTTTCCTCAGCTCTGACAGGGAACAGTGTGGAGCAGTTGTGGGAGGGTCATTTAGAGATATGACCACCCAGCTCCTCGACATGAATAGTCACCATTAGCCAATAACAGATCAGTCCAGGAACATCAGCAAAATACATGCCACCAAACCACATGTGTATGTTTGCACGCATGCCCACATACTTGAAATCTTTTGTAAAAATCACAAATTCTAAGACTCTGTAGATATTTGAAGCCACCACGTGCTGCATTGTGAAATAAATCCATTATGGTATCTAACCAAGTACCAAATGCTCAGAATTGTACATAGATTTGAGAAATGTACAAAATGGAGTATATCTCATGGGTAACACTATCAAATAATATTCAGTAAATTTACAACTTGGTTAATACCCATTGTGCTCCTCTGAGAGGGCTTCAAGTCATACAGATGTTTGACAAACATTAAATCTAAATTTGTTTTTTTTTTGTTGTGGAATTTGGCTACATTGAACATGTTCTTTCAAATAAAACCATTTGCTGAGGTTTCAGAAACGTATTATACACACTTTTTTGTTGTTGTCATTCTAACTGTTCTAGCATTGTAATGGGATGTGATTTGTAAAGATTAAGAATAGAGGTTCTTTTCAATTTTGTACTGGATTTTGAATTTTAAAATATAAACATATGGAAAAAGGTTTTCTGTTTTCTGTTTTTAAAATATAAACATATGGAAACAGGTTTTCTGTTTTCAATTAAAGAAAGCTCTACTCTCCACATCACTAAATAAGAATGAAGACATATTGAGTTAGCATTAGAGAAGCAAACAAAGAGAGAGGGGGAAAAAAGAACTAAACCCATCTAAATAAACATATAAAAATATGTAGAAGGAAAGCATAGCTGGTCCAATCTGTGTTGCTAACAGAATTGTACATTTAAGGCACCTCTGAAATCTTCTTGAGTTTCAATGTGATATCAGTTGTTTGTATGAAATTATGCTTGATTGCTCGCTTGATTGATTGTTGGTCCCAAGGAAGATATTCTTGCTTTGATCTATTTGACTATTTCAGAGGATGGGACTCGGAGAGGGAAAAAAGCTTGTCTTTTTTTTTTTTTTTTTCCCCTGTTTTTCTTTTGTTCTTCCTTTCTTTGTACCAGGATTTATTTTTAGTAGTTTCATTTTTTCCTATTAAAATGACTTGTTTCAATCAGCAATGTGTGAGGCAGTTTATAAAACTAAGTGTCTTTAGATCTAAGTCAGATTGTGTTTGACTTGAACTCTCAGGTGAGATCTTTAGGTTATCTGGAGAAAGAATTTCTTCCTGCTTTTCACGAAACATTTTATTCTCACACTCTTAAGTTCCCAGCAGGGATGAGTATTCATGACTGAACTACAGTTTCAAAAAAGACTATTTTCCTTGATAACTTTAGACTAAATTTGTTATAGATCAGAATCTATCGATCAGTAGCTAGTGTCTGAACTTTTTAAATACAGACTGACAAAAAAGTGTTTGCATCTGTCTATCTACCCACAAGTATTTGAGACTTATTGGACAATATTTATGCCTTACTCTGCCTTGAATCACAATTTCTTAGAACAAAATTTCCCAGGATTTTGCATGAAATAGATTTGACAATGAGCAAAATTTATCAAACAGAGCTAGTGTCATCATGAATTTGATATATTATTTTTCTCAAACATGTTCTAAACAGTAAGATGTTGGAAAAATTGGGCATCTCTCAGTCTTCAAAATATTATGAGACAAACAGTTTCTTTAATTAGTGTTCTTTCGCTTTGTCATACATAAAAAATACAACAAATTAAAAATGTTACCAACAATCCTTCTTCCCTGACAAACATAGGAACCCTTCTATCTAGATTTGCCTTTAAAATCCTGTCTTAAAATTATATCATAATTTTTTTTAGTGTTGGCTACTGGATGCTAATATTTAGGTCAAATTAAATATCTAGTTTACATTGCTTAAAGCCACAGACATTTTAATTAGATCCTACTCTGTAAGGTGCTATGAGATGTGCATTATGCATGCATTTGGTTTTTATATATTGATCGTATATCTTATGTCCTTGTTAAATACACTTATATGATGTTCTAGGAGAGTTTCTGTACATTTTTTGAGGATTTTCAATAACAACATTGTCTACAAGTAAAGACAGTAAAGTTTCATTTCTTTACTTCAAGTCTGCATGTTCTTACTTCTTTGTCATACCTTATTGATCTGGCTTAGAACTTCCAGCATGATGTGGAGTAAATGTTGAGTTTGGGGATCCTACCTTACTACCAATCCTAGAGGAAAACAACAACAAAAAAAAGCATTAAGTCTTTCATCATTATGTCTGATGTTATCTAAAGCTTTCTATAGATAATATTTACAAGGTTAAGGATGCTTCTCTCTGTTCCTACCGTGAATGTGTTTTGAATTTGGCCAATGATCATTCTCTATTGAGCTAACTATATGCTTTTTCTTCTTTAGCTTGTGAATTTCATTTTGATTTTAAATGGTAAATTAGGGGCGCCTGGGTGGCTCAGTAGTTAAAGCTTCTGCCTTTGGCTCAGGTCATGATCCCAGGGTTCTGGGATCAAGCCCCACATCAGGCTCTCTGCTCAGCAGGGAACCTGCCTCCTCCTCTCTTTCTCTCTGCCTGCCTCTCTGCCTACCTCTCTGCCTACTTGTGATCTGTCTGTCAAATAAATAAATGAAAATAAATAAATGAAAATCTTTAAATGGTAAATTAGCCTTGTATCCCCAGTATAAACTCAGTTTGCTTGTGATATATTAATTTTTTAATAGATTGCTAGATCTATTGAGGATATTTTGTGCTATCTTCCTGAATGGTATTAGTCTGTGCTCTCTCTCTGTCATTATATCTTTGTTCAGTTTTGATACCAGGGTAATACCGGCCTCATAAAATGAGTTGGGAAGAGTCCTATGTTCTTCTATTGTTTTTTTTTAAGATTGTGCAGATTTTATATTATTTCTTTTTAAAATAATTCACAGAATTGATCAATGAAATTGTATGGAATTCAGGTTTTCTTTGAACTATAAATTCAACTTACTTAATAAATAAAGAATTATTCAGGGGCACCTGGGTGGCTCAGTTTGTTAAGCGTCTGCCTTTGGCTCAGATAAAGATCCCAGGTTCTTGGGGTGGAGCCTGCATTGGCTCCCTGCCAACTGGCTCCCTGCTCAGCCAGCCTCTCCCTCTACTCCTCTCTACTGCTCATTTCTTAGTATTCTCTTTCTTGCTCACTCTCCCTCTCAAATAAATAAATCAGATCTTTTTAAAAAAGGATTATTCAACTTATCTTTCTTCTGGCATTAATTTTAACAGTATGTTTCTTTCAATGACTTGATCAATTTCATGTTTGTTGTATAATTTATGAGCACAGAGTTGCTCTTAGTATTTTTATTACCTTTTAATGGTTACAGATTCTGTAGTGATTTCCCACTTTCAATCCTGATCATAGTGAGTTGTGTCTGGCTGAAGGTTAATCAACTTATAGATCTTTAAAAACAAACAAACAAAACAACTAGCTGTTAGGTTCAGAGAATTTCTCTAGACCTGAATCTTCAGTTTTCCTTTTATTTATTTCTGTTTTTATCATTATTCATTTTTGGTTGACTTGGACTTAATTTGTTCTTGTTTTTCAAGTTTCTTACAGTAGAAATATAGACTACTGACTTGAGACCCTTATTCTTTTCTTAATGTAAAGTTTTAATGCTATGAATTTCATTTAAGCATTGTTTTAACTCCATTACACAAATTTTGATGTTTTTTAAAATTTTTATTTCAGTTCAAAATATTTCTAATTTTCCTAAGAGTTTCTCTTTGTATTGATATGTTATTTAGAAGTGTTTTATTTAATTTACTTTTCAGGTGTTTGGAGGTTATTCTGTTTACTTTCTGACAATTTATTCTTTAATCATCATTAAATGATAAAGTTACAGAACGTAATTTTTCAGGTCTTATTTAATGGACCAGATTTATTGTCTGCTGTGGTGATGACCCATGCACAATTGAAAAGCATCTGTATCTACAGTTGTTGGTTGAAGTGTCCAATATATATGTTAGGTTGAGTTGGTAGATGTTATTGCTTAAATCTTCTATACTCTTGTTAATTTTGGTTTTCCTGTTCTATCAGTTACTGAGAAAGGAGTGTTCAAGGATCTATAAATGTGGTTTTTTCTTTTTTTCTTTTTCAAATTCTACAAATTTTGGCCTTGTTTATTTTGCAACTGTACAGTACACATTTCATATTGCTATGTTTTCTTGGTGAATTGATCTTTTTATAATTATGCAACACCTCACTTTTATAGTGGGTAATGTTTTCTTCTTCTAAAGTCTATTTCATCTGATGTAAACATAGACATATCAGCTTTTTAAGACTGTGTTTATGTGATATAGTTTTCATTCTTTTTCTTAAAATTATATAATATATATTAATTGTAGACAGCACATAGTTGTCTCTTTTTTACCTAATCTGGCAACCATGTGTTTAATTTGTATTTTTATCACATTTATATTTCAAATAATTTTGATATTTTTGGATATATGTCTGCCATATAATTTTGATCTTTGTTGTTTTCTTTTCTCTCCTCTACTCTTTGTCCCTCTTTTCCTTTTATCCTTCATTCTTTTAGGTTATCTAAATATATTTTCAGTAATAGATTTTATTTCTCTGTTAACTTTTTGGGTTGATCTATTTGCATTATTTTTAAGAGGTTGCTCCAGGGGTCACTATATACATATTTGAACTTTTCTATGTATTTAGAGCTGAGATTTGACCACTTCAAACAAAATGTTTATGCTATAGTTGTATATCACATCTACAAACATTGAAAAGCCATCTAAAATGCATTGCATTTTTTCAAGTTACACATATTTTAAAGATCTTAAAAGGAGAAAAATAATCTTTCATAATTACCTCCATATTTACCATTGTGTTACTTTTGCCCCTGAAGTTCCACATTTTCCTCTAATACAATTTCAGCGGAAGAACCACCTTTACCATTTCTTTTAAACTATGTTTGCCACTGCTGATTTAGTTTTCCTTCATTTTAGAATGTCTGTATTTTGTTATCACCCCTGACAAGTATTTTCACTGGATATACAATTTTCAGTTGACTGTTTTGTTTTACTTTTTAAAGCACTTTACATGGGACCACTGTCTTCTAGTCTTTTCAGTTTTTGGCAAGGAAACTCAGTCATTAAAATTTTTGTTCCCCTGTATATAAAATACTAGCTTCTCTAGCTGTACAGGGGTTTTTCTTTTGTCTTTGATTTTGAGCATATTGATTATGGTATGAATGGATGAGGGCTTGGGGGACTCTTTTACCATGCTCCTTTATGTTTTCACTGTTTGCAAGGTCATTATTTCCTTACTTTTTTTCCTGCAGCAATTTTTCTTCTATTTCAGTGACTCCACCAACATAACTAGTACACCATTTGATGTTGTTTCACAAGTCTCTAAGGCTCTGTTCTTTTTATTATAAATCATGTTTTTTTTCTCTTTCCTCCATCTTCTCTATTCTGCTATTGAGACCATTCTCTCTTTTTTTTTAAAGATCTTATTAATTTATTTGACAGAGAGAGCAAGCGAGAGAGAAGGTACAAGCAGGGGGAGCAGCAGGCAGAGGGAGACGCAGACTTTCCACTGAGCAGGGAGCCTGATGTGGGACTCAATCCCAGGACCCTGGGATCATGACCTGAGTTGAATGTAGACACTTAACCGACTGAGCCACCCATGTGCCCTATAGAGACCATTCTTGTGGGGTTTTGTTGTTAACGTTGTTTTGCTTCAAACATTGTAATTCTTCTAATATTTCCAATGGTTATTTTTTAATAGCTTTTATTTCTCTGCCAAGAAATTATCTCTTTTCATTTGTTGCAAGAACATAACTCTACCACATATAGCGTGGTTATCTTAGCTATGAGAGAGTCTTTGACTAGTAATTTCAATATCTGCATCATCTCAAGATTGGCTTTGCCCCTGCTAATTATCATTTTCCTTGAGAATTTGTCATAGTTTTCTTTTTCTTTGTATATTTAACCATTTTGGATTGTGTTCTAGATATTTTGTTTGAATCTCTAGGTCTTTTCATGATAATTTCAGAGGGTTAATTTTATCTTTACTTTAGAAGTCTATCACGCCAGTTGGTTTTAGATATTTTGTCTTTTGTTAGTGGTATTTCCAGGTCAGTTCAATTTTCAAAGCCTTTGTTCTTTGCCTTAGGCCTCCCCCCCCACCCCCCACCCCCCGCCCCGTATATGCAGCTCCAGCAAAAGCCCTGGGCTTATGTTGCTTCATACACAATATCAAAGAATGCCTTTTCCTGGTCTCGTTGTCTCCAGTATTCTCATAATCTCTGGCTCCATGGTTCACTGTTTCTAATCCTCTGCCTCTAATTGCAGGGTTTTTTGTTTTGTTTTGTTTGCTTGTTGTTTGTTTATTTTTTCCCTCAGTTTTATCCCTAAGCACTGTCTCACAGTTTTTATGATTGTCATTTAGACAAGACAAGGAACAAAATAATTGACATCCCCTACACTCTTTGGGTCACGTGTTTCTTTGTTTTTGTTTTTGCTTGTTTGCTTGTTTGTCTTAGTTCTCCTACAGAAAGATGTTTGTTTTGTTTTGTCTTCTGGGTTGACCACAGCTCGTGGCAAAAGCAGCTCTGCAATTAAGGACACCAGGGTAGGCCTGAAAGAAAAAACAGAAATAATAAATTCAATTAAATTAAAAATAAAAATAAAATAAAATGGAAAGGAAACAAGAAAAGAAAAGGGAAAGTTCCCCAATTCTCTTTGCTTACAGATTCCTTTTCCTGATTCCTTAGCCAGAATAGATGAATGCTGCAGAGTATTACAGAAGAGCTACTTTTAGGTAAAAATCTGGGCAAGAAAAGATAGTAATTTCACCTGTGAAAGACCATCATGCTTGGCATCTATCTCCATTCTAACTACTACTATCTACTCTTCAGAATCCAAGATGGTTGCTTTTTATATTTTGTTCAGAGATTTTAGATCAGTGAGAGAGAGAGCCTGTAGTGGGTCTGTCTCAGCTTGGCTGGCACCAAGTCTTTTCTAGAAAATTTTTATATAAATACATCTCTATTGATGTGTGGCATCAATAATCACACTGATCTTCCTATGATTTATATATTTCATATTCTTGTACATTAAGATTGTATAATTTTCTTCATTATAAAAATGCTGTGAAAGGGGCGCCTGGGTGGCTCAGTGGGTTAAAGCCTCTGCCTTCGGCTCAGGTCATGATCCCAGGGTCCTGGGATCGAGCCCCGCATCGGGCTCTCTGCTCAGTGGGGAGCCTGCTTCCTCCTCTCTCTCTACCTGCCTCTCTGCCTACTTGTGATCTCTCTCTGTCAAATAAAAAAAAAAAAATCTTTAAAAAAGATGCAGAATACCTGTTTAAAAAATGCTGTTATGAATATTTTATGTACCTACATGTGATAGGCCATCTCCATATATGTTCACCTTCCTGATTACTTTCTTAAGAGAAATTTTGAAAATGAAGATACGAAGGCAAGGTTACAATCAGGTTTTTTTTGTTTGTTTTGTTTTGTTTTGTTTCAATTTTGATGCTTGCTGCTTTATTTCCCTCTAAAATAGTATTTCTAGTACCAGTATGGAAAGTTCCTCCCTTACCTACTCCCCAAAACACGGGGCATGATCACTTTAAAAAATAATTTCTAGCATGGTAAGTGGAAAAAGAATATCATTTTAATTTGTGTTTCTTGGTACTGATGGGTTATATTTTAAAACTATAGCTTTTGACCTTTTCTGTGAATTTCCCATTGATATCATTCTATTAGATTTATAAAAATTCTTTATGTTGTCTTAGCTTAACATTTTGTCATTTTTCATTTACCTGTGATCATTTACCTTTTAATTTTATTCACAGACTTTTCTTGTCAAATAACACTTTTGTAAAATATAGCCAATCTATTAATGATTTTTTATTGTTTCTACCTTTGATGTCACCTTTAAAAATTCTTTGCATCCTCATGCTTATATAAGATTCACATATAGGGGCGCCTGGGTGGTTCAGTGGGTTAAGCCTCTGCCTTCGGCTCAGGTCATGATCTCAGGGTCCTGGGATTGAGTCCCACGTCAGGCTCTCTGCTCAGCGGGGAGCCTGCTTCCTCCTCTCTCTCTGTCTCTGCCTGCCTCTCTGCCTACTCGTGATCTCTCTCTGTCAAATAAATAAATAAAATCTTTGAAAAAAAAAGAAGATTCACACATAGATTCTTCTAGCATTTATAGTACCTAAATTGATTTTAGTGTAGTGTGTGAGGTAAAGGTGTAATTTTTATTTCTGTTTTACTTAAATGTTTTGGAAACCTTTCTTTCCTTATAAGCAATAGCCATTTGTTAGGATAGCCACTTATTAGTCAAAGCATATGTACAAATAGTTATTAGATAACAGCTGTTTTGACTCGACAATATACTAGCTTTAAGTTAAGAATTTGTTGTAGGCAGTCTTCTGTTGAGTTCTATGCTTAATGTTTTGAAACACTTTCTGGAATATTGAAAATACCACTCAAGCTCTTAGTACCTTGCAGAGTTCTTAAAAGTTCTGTTTTGTTGTTTCTTTGGTTATAGGAATTTGGGAAACACTGAACAAAAATAGTATCCCTTATTTGTGGAAATAATAATTGACTTTCTAAGAAGAGAAATAAAAAGGCAGAGAATATTTTGTTTTGGAAGAGAAATAGACATAAATGACTAATGACCAGGGTATTATAATATTTGAAGACCACATTCATTTGAGAACATTTTTCTCAAGGCTCATGTTTTTTAATTGCAAACCATAAATGAAAGAGGCCAGAAACAATTTTATGAGCATTTAATGGAAGACAAGATTCAAACAACTGAATCATGATCACTGTTTTCTAACTTAGAAAACTATGAAAAATACTGAACTTACTTTCTCTTTAAGTATTAACCAGTTATGCCAAAGCATTCTTTCACCTGCTTCCTTACTTGTCTGAGCCAGAGACACATGGCACAGCATATTCAAACTTTACTTATTGTTAGACAATAAGCAAGGAATCTGTTCTGAACACAGGGGTGCAAAACAGTGTCAATATTCAACAGGATGGGCTCCAATATTGCCTTTTGTTTTCCAGTGCAACCTAGGTTTCCAGTTGTCCATGGCAGCACCTCTGGGTGTTTGGTCAGGCTTTGCCAGGCAAGGGTAACCAAAGCAAAAGGGAGGAGGAGGGTGAAGTGAATTGAGCCACAGGTGGAAAATAACATCGAGTTCTGATGGACATAGTGCAATGGGGGACGTAGCTGCTGAATGCTGAAACATCCCATTAAAAGTTACCGTTTGGATGATCTCATTCCATTATTGTAATGGGACAGATTATTAGATGGATGGTTTTCTTTTTATTGCTGGTCTGGTTTCACATGATGCTGGGGATTTTAATATTGTATTCACATTGCAGTAGATTCAGAGCAGGAAGAAAATGAGGAAATAACTAGCTTAGAGGATAACTGACCTAATCTTAGGTTATATTCATATATATCTTTACCTGGAATTCCACTGAGCAATGTGCCAAAGAATGACTTATATACGGGAAGGAGAACAATTGAACAAATGCTGCAGTGTAGCCTGAGGTTTAAATTAAATCTGGACAGAGGCAAGATTGACGGAGGCAATTGAAGCTGCAGAAAGTGCCTATGTACAGTGGGTCAGGAGAGCTGGGAATTAGAGAATTCTCAAGTGGTCTGTGAAAGACAAGTGCAGGAAGCCCAAATCAGAAAAATAAGGTTTCTACCCTTGCTTGGCAGGGAAATACCAGAAAGCTGTCTTCAGGGTAGTCAAATTTAGCAAATGAAATTACAAGACACCTTGTGTATATGAATTCCAGATAAACAACAATGTTTTGGCATAAGTGTGTCCTAAAAATTGCATGGGGTGTACTTACATTAGGAAGTTACTTTTTGTGGTTGAAGGGTATTAAGAAGGGCACTTGTGATGAGCACTGGGTGTTATATGTAAGTGAGGAACCACTAAATTCTATTCTGAAACTAATATTACACTATATGTTAACTAACTATAATTTAAATGAAAACTTGAAGCATAAACAAAAGTTGCTATCTGAAGTTCAAAATTATGTATGAGTCCTATATTATATTTGGCAACTCTACTCCCCACCAATCCCTGCCTTTCTATTAATTCATAATTACAGGGGTTAGTAACCTGAAATGGCCTGGGAAGCATTGAATCTCTTGAGATTTCCACACTTCCCTAGTGAAGGGTAAGCCTGGTGATGCTGACTAGAGTTAGCTGAATAAAATATTCAATAGTTCTAGAATTTAATACGGACTTCTCTCAAGAAACAATTTTGTCTGAATCCTCTGATTATGGAATTGGTTTCTTACCAGTATATCAATGAACCAGTATATCAATGAATTAACTACATCTGTTTTATAAAATAATTTCTTAATAATGATGGCAGAAAAGGCCATGTTGACATGTGTTTCTTCCCTAGGTTATCTCTTTGATATAATCCACCACATAAAACAATAGAAAGGCCAGGTCTAAAAAATACACACACACACACACACACACACACACACACACACACACACACACATTTATCAAAAGAATTGCATAATTGAAAACATTTGAAATGGTCTTGTTTTGTTCTATAATTTGGAACCATTTGAGTTCTCAGAGAAATAACATGTCCAGATCATAGTAGTCTTGACTTCACACAGCCTATATGAAACTTCCTTCAAATTGCCGTTCTTACTTTTATCCTTTGCTGCGCAGAAAGACATGCATGGTCATGTGTGAAATGGTTTTGTGTATCTTGACAATGAGACATTGTCATCACCATACATTGATAGGTTAATGATGTCTGACAAGTACATGTAAGTTATAATAGGATGCAGAGTGATTGCATTTTAAACCAGTTTGGGCTCTTGGGTAAAAATTTCTTGAAAAGTAATTAATCTTGAGCAAATAAAATTATCATTGTTTTGGTGATAAGCTAGAGAGACTGCCATGACAGGATGCTACATCCATAGACAACACTCCTTCCTCCAAACCCCCATTGCATCATGGAGTTGAAAAGTCATTGGACCAATGTATGTGCTCTACTCTCCTTTCTCTGAACAACCATTGTCCACAGAGAGTGGGGGAAGAGTTTAAATGATTCCTAGGATGAGACACAGAGCTGCATCTGCCACCACTCTGACTTTTCTGATTGAAGGGACTTGAATTCTCCCAGGTGGCTCAGTCTCTACTTATTGACGATGATTTCACTTATCAGCTTTGGCTGTAATAAGCTGCCTTATTGACTTCTGCCTTGTCACTCCTCCAGCTGGCTCCTTGTCACAGGCACCGCTGCTTTGCATCAGTCTGCCTTTGCTTTATTGGCTTATTGATAGTTCCATCCATCTTCTTCAAGGAAGTTGACAGACTGGCATTTGACTCCTCTGTCTTCCTGTGATTTTACAGCCAGCAGGGTGGCTGCCTGTAGTCCCTAGAGTTTTGCCCAAATGACCAGTGTGCAAACCATTCCGTCCTACTACACCAAAGGATGCTATAAATGCTTTACCACAAAATATGGAATTGTTGATAAATCTTTGCCTGCGTGTGTTGAGGTGCAAGCGGAGGCTAATATTTGACCTAGTGACAATGACAAAACAGCTTCAGATTGTTTTTCCAGGTGCTCCCAATGAGCGCTCTCTAATTGTTGCACTAACAGAGCCATGATTTTCCCCAGGTAGCCAAGCAGAGCCAAATAGCCACGGGGGTGTGAACTGATTCCCGTCTGCTTTGTACAACATCAAAACCATGTTAGAAGAGCTCTGACAAGATTCTTTGGTACTGGAGGAAAGGAAAAACTAATTCCTAATACTAAACTCATTGATTTTCAAAGGCGGAATAATAAGAACTTTATTTTTGTTTTAATTTAAGGTTAGCGTTTATGCCTCTGGCGTGTGGGGAAATTATTTGACTTGTAAACTGAGTATGTTTGATTTGGAACTATTCAAAGAATGAGAGAGTATGTTGTAATGAGAGCTTTCATGGGAAAAGAAAACAGGGATATATAACGGATAATCTTTCAGGGGTCCACACTGCAAGATATAATTATGCATGCATTTTCATCCTATCCATACTAGATCCTAGGCACAAAAACAAGCTAGGTTATATCTATAGAAAATAAATTAAGGAGTTGTATCAGGTGTAACCAGAAGTCTAGTATGAAAGTATTTCTTTAACTTTAATTGGTCTTTTTAGACCAATTATGGTCTAAAAATGGTTCATGGATGAGCTTTACATCGAAGTTTTAAAACATTCTTCTTTCTTTTGAACTGTAAATGCCTCTTAGGGAGAAAAAAAGAAAATGAAAAAAAAAAAAGAAAACAACAGCTTTCACTTATTATGTGATGACGAATATTATTACATGATAATTATATGATTTAATTCTTATCAAACACTTATTAAAATTGATGTACGGTAAATATTGATTTCCCATGACCAGATGAAAGAAATTGAAGCATCATAAAGTTAATGGAGTTGCCAAAGATGACATAGCTAAAAAATAAACTCATCTAGTATTTAACCATTCCTTCTTTCTCTCCAAAGCCCAGTCTTCTAACTGCTGTGCAGATTTATCTGCTAAACTGTAAGTTTTGAAACAGTAAAATCTGGAAATCTTCGGCAGACCATGTTATGCTTGGGAAGAACAATACATATGGAAGTTAAACTAGGTTGATACTTGAGAATGATAAAGAAACAAGGCCCATAAAAAGTAATTATGAGAAAATGGTAAAATATCAATAAATAATGGTAATATATCAATATTTATAATGGTAAAATATCAATAAATTATTTTTTAATCTACAAGATGGCAACATTAATTTACTTTCAAGACATTGCTTTACATTTTTACACAAACAACTAGAGGATCCTCACCCTCACACTGCCATCTTTTGGAGTTTCTCTCCATTTAGGTTTATTCCACACTGCCAATCTTTTGGGAAGATGAACTAGTATTCCACACTCACACTTTTCTATTTATGAAACAAGCATTTATAATAACTTATATGACATTTTGTTTTGCATTTTCTTGTCAGGTGGTAGAATAGGAAATTCTAGTGACTTAATAAAAGAGCACAATGGGTGAATGTCCACAGCAAAATAATCTCAGCATCTTATATTCACCTGGCCTCTTGAAGTCAAGAATGGTATCCTGATATCAGAAACCAATACAATGACATGATAGCCTGCCAAAGTTTCCACAAAGCATTGGCAAATTGTTAAAAAGGGAGAAAAATTCTTGTTGCATGAAGTTAATAACAGAGATCACTGAGAAACAACAGGAAAGCCATGTGCTGGGGAGAAATGATGTGTGCAGCTATTTATAAAATGGCTACTTCAGCCTTGAGGACCTTGTAGAAGCCCAGTATCTGCAAGTAAACTCATTTCTCTCCTCGACTTTCATGGTGTAAGGGGAGCATTAAATTAGACCGCAGTATTCTTTCCTAGTTTGCTGGGACTGCTGTGACAAGTTGTCATAACTGCATAACTTAAAACAATAGAAATCTATTCCCTCATAGTTCTAGGGGTAGAAACCCAAAATCAAGCGGTCAGCAGGTCCATAATCCTTCTGCAACTCTGAGCAGAATCCTGTCATACCTCTTGCTCCCATCTGATGAGGACCATAAATCCTTGGCATTTCTTGACTTGCAGCTGCCTCATCCCAATCCTTGCCTCTGTCTTCACACGACTGTCAACATTGTCTCACCTCTGTGTGTCTGACTCTGTGTCCAAGTTGGCCCTTTTAATGATGAAACCGGTGTTACTGGATTAGGAGCCACCCCTTCCTGACCTCACTTTGAGATGATTGCCTTTGTATAAAACCTGTGTCAACGTTCTGTGGTATTGGGCATTAAGTCTTCAACATATCTTCTAGGGGGACAAAAGTCAACCCATAATAGATACCATAAAGGCAGAGCAAATGGACTTCATGCCACCATAAGAGTACTTAAATTATACTTTGGTGAGAGGAGGACGTGAAGGAGGTTGGAGCATCAGGGTAGGCCCCGTTTTTCTATTTCTGCTAGTCTTAGAAACTCCTTGTCAACAGCCGTCATGATGCCTTCTTCCTACATATTCTCTGCTATTCCAGCTGATCGGAGATGTCCCTCAGCATCTGTTTGAAAAAGAGTTCCTACCTTCATACATCAAATACCTGCTGCATCATTCCTATTCCTCTGATAAGAAATTCAACAAAGTCTTTGTTTAGGCCAGGAACACAGAAAGTTAGGGATGGACAGTGGAGTGACACTTTAGAAAACCAGCAGTGCTCATACCCAGTTGCTTCCTAGCCAACTTAGAGCAACAGTTCTCATTTATATTGCTGAGAAATAATCAGTCCTTGAAGTTAGATGGTGTCTGGATCATTTAACATGAAGAAATAATGGAAAAAGAAGTTACTCTACTTAATCTGAACCATGCTAAAAGGGACTTAGTTTGACCTCCAAAAAATGGAGTGGTGATGCCCCATCGCTTTTCAAATTGTGGACATGCTAAGCATTTTTACAACAAGAAGCAATAGAGAGCCCGGGGGCCTGTATAATCTCCATTTGTCTTTCACATCAAGATAGAACAGACAAGGATCAAATTAAGAATAACTTGGAGACATTCTGTTGTCAGGAGAACTTTCTCACTAAAATTGAATAAAGTGGAAAATTGTTCATTATCAATATTGGATTATTTGGGGGGAAATCGCATCATTTAAAAAGGAGTTAAGTAAACCATTCTTTTTTTCTTTTTTATGTTTATACATTCTTTTTTATGTTTAAAAATATGTGTATATTCAGTGTCTGAGGTAATATTTGCTGTAAAGTAAACTAACATGTATTTATTAAGTGGCTACTGTGTTCAAGTTAATGTACTTGGCTTTGCATACTGAAGTCAAAAGGCCCTAGCTCAAGGAGGTTTTATATAAGGCCTTTTTTTTTTGGTACTATGCACTATTGATATTAAACAGTTCATCACAACCAATATAGATAACTACTTTAAAAGCAAGTGGACACAAGTTTGGCCAAAAGCTGCTTCTCTTAAATTAGAGACAGACCATGTAGACAGATAATTCCTCCTGTTAACTGGAATTCTAGAAATAAAATTAAATCAGCCTACAGAAATTTTTAGATGCTCAAGTAAGTGACAATTTTCTTTAACTGCCATTCTTCCTCCCTGAATTGCCTCTCACTTTGTAAGTACTTTCAAATCCTGGGAGGTGAGTATTTAAATTGAATTTAAAAGCAATTTTTATGACTCTTGGCAAAAATTTATCAATTAATAAGGCAACACCTTTACTATGTAATTTTTTAATTACCTCTGCTGTTGGGTGATAAAAAACACTTTAAACCAAGAGCCTCCTCTTAAGGTTGATTGGAGACATAAAACAAACCAATGGTCACAGTACTGTATGCTATATTCTGTATTAATAAGAGCAACATGGGCTCCAGGAAGTGAGAGCAGGAAGAATATCACATCAATAAGCTAAGCAGAGTGAAGAATGTCCTCTCTGGGGTTAGGATAATCAATTATGTTGTGACTCAGTATCCTTTTCCCTCATTGCCCTCCACCCACATCCCCCAGGCTCTTTGAGTCTTTGGGAAGAAAACAAATATTTTATAAGCATGGTTCTCTATATATCATTCTTCTCAGTGGGTCTGAATATTCAACTTTGAAAAATCCTTGTGAGTTGTAACAAGAATGATTCATTTTCATGACTTTCATCAAATCTTATTTGCATATTCCTCCTAAAATACCAAAAATCTCAGTTTCACCGAACTTTGGTTTTGATTTGACTAAACTAAAAACTCCAAGTAACAGGTTATCTCCATGTCTCTCTTATATATTCCAGACCGTTGATAGAAAAGCAATAAAAGCACTTAGCAATGGAGTGTACATTGATCAAACAGTTTGTTGACTCACCTTTCCATTGTGCAGTTACCATAAAGGACTTTTGGGAAATACATACCAGATTTGATAGACTATTTAATCTTTTCAGTAAAGTTAAACAGTGTAAATGCTAATACAAAATTCATCTGAGAATTTTGCCACTGTGTTTCTTCTCATTTCACTAGTGACATGATCCTGGCTGCCTTTGAGATATTTGAAGATGAGAAAACTTCTTACCCATGTGCCTTTGCCTTCTCTGTTAGGACTGCTTTTCTGGAACCCTTGCTGTGATTTCCTCCATTAATCACATTCTAAAAATTTGAAGACCACATAAAAAGCCACATTTATCTACTAGCTGAATTACTTACTCTCCGAAAACTTCATGGATTAATATAAAAACCCTTTTTGGATTTGTGCAAGGCAATAGCCTTTAGTTTTTTATCCTGCCATAACTACCTTTTGTCCTCTCTCTCAATTTTTCTTGTTAGCCAACATGTCACTAACTCTATTTTAGGGATTTTCATTATAGCCAGTCTTCCAAAGATTTTCTAGTCAAGGCTACTGTAGTCAAGGTTCTTGGCTGTAAACAGCAGAAGTCAGTTCTATGAAGTTAAGTAGAAAAAGAATTTAAGAGTGAATAATGAAGATGTCACCGGGGTTAAGGGAAGTCTGAAGAATAAGGTTATGGAAGGAATCAGTGGTGGTGGAGGTAGTGAGCATCACACCATACCAGTTGCAGAGACAATCGGGTTGAGACATTGTTGTCAGGGCCTCTGGACACGCAATCCATGATGGTCACCACCATATTGCTGACTCTAGACCCTACCTGCTGCAGTCACTGCTGTTCTCTGTGCTGAAATGAATTCTCTATTCTGCCATGGGTCACTTACTCCAAGATTAAAATCATGGATATAAATATCCAACTGGTCATACCATGTTTATTCCTTCACTGCCAAGAGTTAGGGAGATGAGCGGTGGGCATTTGTAGTTTTTAAAATAAGAAATGAGGTTCTGCCTTCCAGTGAGATTCATACAATAGCTTGATTCAATCAGTGGTTGATTCCACAAAAGCAGAAAAGTATCACATCCCAGGTAGCCAAAACAAAAACCAACAACAACAGCAAAAAAGGGAGATATCAATTACTAGAAACAGGCTATAACATGGACTCCTTATGCAGAAATCACAAAGACATGCCTGTTTTGGAAATTAACAGTTCATTTGGACAGACATACCAACAAATCAAAATATGGTTTTCTTGGACATATCATGGGACATTTCTCAAATTTCTTTGGAATCACAGAGGTTGGAGGAAAGAATTCTGTGTATGGTAATTTAGGAAGTCTTTACTATAGAGGTGTTATTCATTTCAAGAATAATACTTGTGCCTATTTAATAAATGCTACTGTTCTTAAGTTACTAATATATGTAAACCCCTGACATATATTAATATTTTTAAACCTCCTACCAGGAATCAGAGACAGATGTCACTATGGCCATCCTATAGGCAGTGATAAATGAAATTTCCACACAAGTTTAAGCAGTTAGTAAATGGCTGAGTCAGAATACAAACTCAGGATTTCACAGATATTCTTCATCTCCTAACCAGTATATAAAGAGAAAGAAGGTAAGACCAATTTGAGCATAGAGTTCCCAGTGAGTAAAAGCAAGAGCTGCAAAATGCCTTCGAAATTTGGAGAACTAGGGAAAGTCAATAAATAACAAATATTTTATTGAGGATTACTACATGCTAGAAATAGATCCAAGAGCATTCCATGTCTTGTTCATTTACTGCTTACACCAACAAAGTGAATCAAGTATTATTATTAGAAATCTGATTTTACTAATGAGAAAATTAATAAGGTCAAGTGATAACTAAAGTTTTACAGTTAGCATGTCTTTCAATTATCTATTGCTATCAAACAAACCTGAGACTCAGTGGCTTAAATTTGTTTTTAAGTAAGCATTTTATTTTTTTTCATGATTCTGTGGCATGACTGGGTGCAGCTGGAGAGTCCTTTTGGTGTGAGTAGCCTGGAACGTTCAAGGTGACCCACTGAAATATTTGGTGTCTTTGTGGGCATGGCTGCAAGGTGGGGGCCTCCTCTCAGGGCCTCTTTACCTCCAAGGAGCCTCTCCCTACAGTTGAGGTCTCCACAAGGGTCTTTGGTCAGGGTAACCAAATCTTTTACAGTGTAACTCAGGACTCCCAAAAACACAACAGCAGAAGCTGTCAGACTTTCTTAAGACTTAGACCCAGAACTTTAAGAACTTCAATTTTACTGTTTTCTATTGGTTACAGTGAGTGATCGGCTCAGACAAGATTCAATGTGCAAAAGGATTGTACAAGAATATGAGTTTGGGGAAGAAATGTGGGGGTGGGGGAATTTTGGAGAACCGATTACCACAATAAGTTGTGTAGCTAGGGTTGACAAGCAGGTGACCTGACCTGGAGCCACTATTTTTTAACATAAAATCTGTGGAAGTCAGGAATAGGAGAGGGTGGGAAAGAGAAGGAGAGCGATGGGAGACATACTGTAGAGTCACACTCTGAACAGGGCAAAGGATCTGTATATATACAAAGGTAAGGACAGTTTTGTTTCTTGTTGTTTACTTGATCACCAGCAATTCATACTTAAATTTGTTCTTCATAACTATATTATATATTGGGAATATATAATGGGAATCCTCGGGTTCTCAAAAATGGTCATCTATCTCACTTAAATAAGGAATGCTGCTTCTTTATACAGTTCAGATTAAGGGGAAACATACTGGCATGAGGGGTAGGAAAAGGTCAATTGTTCACTGATCAATTTGTTTAGGAAGCAGATTCTAAAGTTAATGTACCCTTCTTTAATTTTCTTCTCTCCATAATCTTTAATTCCAAAAGTGCCAAAAATGTGTACCATCATGCGTTTTCACAAATAAGCCTGTTATTCTCCCATTGTTTATTGAAATGCCTATAGGTGCTACACTGAGGGGCACACAAAGGATTAAACGGGGGATAAAGATACATTGTGACTGGGCACCTGGGTTGTTCCATTGGGTAAGTGTCTGCCTGGGGTGCAGGTGATGATCCTAGGGTCCTGGGATAGAGTTCCTTAAGAGGCTCCCTGCTCAGCAGAGAGTCTGCCTGTCCCTCTCCCTCTGTCCCTCCTCCCTGCTCATTCTCTTTCTTGCTCTTTCTTGCGCTCATAAATAAATAAATAAATTCTAAAAAATTAAAAAAAAAAAAAAGGAAAGGAAAGCTACAGTATGACCAATGAGCAACAGAAAGGGGGACTGTTGAGTGTATGATTGGTGTGACCCCCCCGCCCCGTTAGAAAGAACAATACAGAGAAGGCACAAGTACACAATTAAGTGCAACTGCCACAAAGTTTAGAAAAAATATCTGATGGTGGTCAAATTGGTGCAAGGCTTTGTTAGATATTTTCAGGAGTCTAAAACTTTTTTTTTAATCTAAAAATGCATTATATTCAATTAACATCACCTACTTACTCTGATACTGTCTGTATTCTTCAAGATCGAATTCTAAATTCTCACAGATTAAAAGGAAATGATATCTTCATTAATGAGCAACCATGTTCCAAAACATTTTTCATGAGTGTAATGCTGCTGTCTTTGTTCATTTAAATATAGTAAAACTTTGATTCCATAACAAGATGTGTGATTACTTACCAATTCCTCCTTCTCGGAGCAAACTAGTTTAAATGTAAACATTATATTTACAAAGGAGCAGATCCCTTTGTGTTCAGGAACAAGAAAGTTCCAACCAGGAGAGAAATATTTGGGGGAGGTCAAAATCAATGATCTATATAGGAAATAAATGGAATTGATTTGAAAGAAAAAGTCAGCACACCACCTATGTGAGTTTCTTGCTAACGAACAAAATACTTGGAAAAGTTACAGTAGTTTTATCTCACAAAGAGGTCACTCTGTATTTTCTAATTCCCTCAGTCTTTAACAATTCTATAATAATTTCTTTTATATCCTCAACTAAAATTTATGAGCATCAGAGGAAGATCTCTAAATTGTCCATTTTTTTTTTTTCGTTAGAGAAGGCATGCAAATTGGACTACTTGTTATTTGGACTAAATGTTTATATCCCTCTCCACACAAATGCATATATTGAAATCCTGACCCTCAAGGTGATGATATTAAGAGATGGGACCTCTGGGAGATAATTGGGCCAGGAGGCTGGAGCCCTCAGGAATGAAACGAGTGACCTTAAAAATGAGACTCCAGAGAGTTCCCTCATCACTACGATCATGTGAAGACACAGTGCGAGGATGGCTGCCCATGAACCAGTAAGTAGGCTTTCACAGGCACCAAATCTGCCAGCACCTTCCTCTTAGGACTTCTCAACCTTCAGAACTGAGATAAATGTTTGTGGCTTAAGACACCCCATCCATGACATTTTTAGGAGCTCAAACTGACTCATACACATATCAAACATGTTTTTCAACTACTGAATATTCCTAGTCGCTGAGAGTTTTTAGAATATCAGTAAGACTGAAAGCCAAGAAAGGTATCAAAATATCAAGGGTCTACCAGAGATGATGGCGCATTTTCTCCATGTGTCAGGGATGGTGGAACTTTAGAATCAACATAATGTTTCTCCATTATTATCTCTGAATCTTGAACATTTGTCATTAGGAAAGTCCCAGGCCTTTTAAAACCGTTAGGTTAAGCCTCCTTGCCCAGGAGAATCTCCCCATCAACTGATCTGGGAGAGTAAACTATATCTGCAAAATCTCCTTTGCCATAGAATGCAGCAAACACAGGAATATCTCAGCGTATTCACGGGCTCTATCCACAGGAAAGTCTAGAATCACAAAAGGTAAAAGGTCAAGTGTCATTGAGTGTCATCCTACCTTTCTGCTTATCACAGCATATACTCAGAGAACATTATAAACACACCCACTACTGTAAGAAAAATCTGTACACTTGGACCATTGCTTCTGTCTTAACCCTATGTCACAAAACTACTGAAGAAAGGCAAAGAAATTCATAGGACAGAAATGTAATGAGCTTTGTGTAGTAGCTGTTGTCTGACTAACAATGTCAGTTAAAGAGTTAATCATGGACCCCATCCACCACAGAAGCACTTTCAGGTGCTAGAGTAGGTCCTCCTAATACAACATACATCAACTAAATCCTCATTAATATCAAAGGAATTGACTAACAACTAATTGCAGACCACCAAAACAATCATAACAAACTGAGAGCAATCGTGATTTTTTATTAAAGGAAAAATTCCCCCAAAATATTTTTCAAAATCTACCACATTTAAATGAAATTGGAAGTTCTTTTCTGAAGCTTCCTCTTCCCACTGTCTTTCTCCTCCCAGTGGAGCACATCAGGGATTGGCTGAGTTGAAGATCGGAGGATTGACATTTTCAGAGGAGTTGCCCGAGGTCTAGAAACTCTGTAGCTGAAGAAAAGAAATAACAAACCAGTTAACAATTATAATTCAATCAACTATCCTATTAGAAAGACTGAATTATCTGTGTTTTAATAGAAATACTATGAAATCATTGTAATAAGAAGAGGCAAAAAAAAAAAGTAAGTAGCCAAAAAATATAGGAAAATGCATTATAGAGGTGTGTGCTAGGCAGTTAACTGATGATAATTATAATAAGGTTGTAATGTCATGCTTTTGGATTTTTGGTGTTGATGACCTTTATCAAATTTTAAATGTGAAATTTATTGTAACTTTTTATTTCATTTAAAATATTTACTTTTATATCTGATTTTGTATTTTCAATTATTCAACTAAAAGAGTCTTTCACCCAAAATGTATATTCTTGTCGCTGCAAAACATAGAACTACACATTAGTATTACGTATCTATTGCTTGTCCTTTTTTTTTAATGGAAGCATAATGAATATAAAGTGTTATATTAGTTTTAGGTGTTCAGTATAATGGTTCAACAATTCTATAATTTCTCAATGTTCATCATGGTAAGTGTACTCTTAATCTCTTTCACCTATTGCACCCATCCCTCCCACTACCACCCCTCTGGCAACTCATTTATTCCCTGTATTTAAAAGTCTTTGGTTTTGCTTTGTGCTTTTTCTTTGTTTGCTCATTCATTTTGCTTCTTAAATTCCAAATATGAGTGATATCATATGGTAATTGTAATTCTCTGACTTATTTCACTTTGCATTATACCCTCTAGGTTCATGTATGTTTCACATGGCAAGATCTCATTTTTTTTTTAAGATTTTATTTATTTATTTGACAGACGGAGATCACAAATAGGCAGAGAAGCAGGCAGAGAGAGAGGAGGAAGCAGGCTCCCTGCTGAGCAGAGAGCCTGATGCAGGGCTTGATCCCAGGACCCTGGGATCAGGACCTGAGCTGAAGGCAGAGGCTTTAAGCCACTGAGCCACCCAGGCGCCCCTCTCATTCTTTTTTATGGCTAATATTTCTGTGTGCATGTGTGTGTGTGTGTGTGTGCGTGCGTGCACACTATATATTCTTTATCCATTTATCTATCAATGGACACTTGGGTAGCTTCCATATATATCTTGGCTATTGGAAATAATGCTGTAATAAACAGAGTGTATATATTTTTGAATTAGCATTTTCATTTTTTATGGGTAAATACCCAGTAACAGAACTTGTAGATCATAGGGTAGTTCCATTTTTAATTTTTTAATTTTGGGGGGAAAACTTCATACTGTTTCCCACAGTAGTTTTACCACTTTGCATTCCCACCAGTGGTGCACCAGTGTTCATTTTTCCACATCCTCATCAACACTTATTTCTTGTCTGGTTTATTTTAGCCACTCTGACAAGTGTAAATACTTCATCCTGGTTTTGATTTGTGTTTCCCTGATGATTAGTGACAGCATCTTTTCATGAGTCTGTTGGTCATCTGTATGTATTCTTTGAAAAAATGTCTATGCAGGTCCTCTGCCCATTTTAGTTAGATTATCTAGGTTGGTGTGTATGTGTATGTGTGTGTGTGTGTGTTGAGTGTATACATTCCTCATATTTTTTTTATATTAACCCCTTGTCAGATATATCATTTGCAGATATCTTCTCCCATGTTTTATTCTTTTCTTACCAATTTCGATGTCTTTCTTTTTCTTTTGTTTATGTTTTGTTTTGTTTTTTTATTGTTGTGGCTAGGACTTCCAGTATCATGTTGAATAAAAGTGAGTGGACATCTTTGTTTTATTCCTGATCTTAGAGAAAAGCCTCTCAGTTTTTCACCATTAAGTATGAGGGTAGCTGTGGGTTTTTCATATATGCCTTTATTATGTTGAGGTATTATGTTGAGGTATGTTTCCTCTAACCTGCTTTGTTGAGAGTTTTTATCCTGAATGGATGAGTATGTGTTGCTTCTTAACCAGTCATGTCATCATAAATAAATAAATAAATAAATAGCCTTTTCATGCCCCCAATAGAATTAATAAATTTCATGTGCGGATTTATGAGAATTTACTTGTTTCAGCTAAGTCATGGTAGATCTGAAAGTTTGTCATGATTTAACATCTTCATTAGCAAAAGAATGGGCTAACACCATAATTTGGGGGAACATAAATTTTGTATATTTAAGAATTCATTAAAAATTATAGGAGTAACATCCACATGTTGAACTTGACTAATGTGGCTGAGCACAATAACTCTCTCTCTTTTTTTAAAATTTTATTTATTTATTTGATAGAAAGAGATCATGAGTAGGCAGAGAAGCAGGCAAAGAGAGAGGAAGGGAAGCAGACTGCCTGCTGAGCGGAGAGCCTAATGCGGGCTCCATCCCAGGACGCTGAGATCACAACCAGAACCGAAGGCAGAGGCTAGCTCACTGAGCCACCCAGGTGCCCCACAATAGCTCTTTTATTCAAGTTGCTTCAGAGGTGTTTTTGTCATTTTTATGTTTTTAATTCTTCTAAAGCTGTTCCAGGAATATTGTCTTATATAACTTTATATGCATTTCTGTTCTTTTAATATAATTTTATGCACATGTATTACTTTTATTTTTATTTTTTACATGAATGTTGGCATGCCCTAAAGACTGTACTAAGACTTGGATTGTAGTCCATATAAGTACATACACTCAATGACTACATAATATTACATCTATGGTTTTACCACAGATTTTTAAAGCATTGATCCATTGACTATAAACAGAATGCTAGCAGCTTTTGTTATCACATCTAGTAGCCCAATGGAGGTCATTACATACATGTAATTTCTCAACTAAGTTAGTAAACTATAGACTAGGTACCAAAAGCGAAATTCTTTAGAGTATGTAACTTGTAAATGTTGAAATTGTCAAGTTCTTCATAAAAATGTATGAATGTACCTATCCTCTTATATGCTCTCTACTACTGTTATTACTTTTTCTTTATTGTTTTGCCAATTACTGGCTAAAAATAAGTACCGTGTATTTTATTCTAACATTCTATTATGAAAATCTTTTTAAAATACAGAGTAGTTAAAATAATTTTTACAATGAATATCTATGTAATCGCTACCTAGATCCCAACATTAACACGTTACCATACCTGTTTCATGTATTTCTTGATCTAGCCAGCTTATTATCACAGTGTATGGCTTTATCTTGCTTTTCTTTCATTATAAGCAAAATTGTGTGTTGTATGAGCCATTTTTTCATACCTTTTTGACTGTATTTCCATTGAGTTGTCTCTAGAATTTGTGTAACTCTTTATAATAGAATTTACTCCTTTTCATGTGCTATGATTTACCCATGTATATTAATTTTACAGTTTTCCATACAAAAGTATATGTTTTTCTTTTATGTAGCCTTATCTATTAACCTATTATTTATTACTTAGAAGCAGTAAATAATATGAAGCAGTAAACTATGCACTACAAAGAAAAATTTCCATTTTCTGAGACTGTAATCTTCCTACAGTTTATTCTTAAATTTCATGCTTTATTTTGTTGTGATTTAAATGTTTCATCTACTAATACTTATTTTGCTGCAAGGTTAGACATAGTAATTAAATTTTGTATTTTTTGTGATGTTTACCCACTTGAACCCATAAATTGTTTTTTTTTTAATTTATTAACCTCTCATATTATAAAATTGATTTTTATACTCTATTTTCATGATTTGGGTGTCCCTTTAGATTTCATTTTCACTGCCTTTGAGATTACATTATTTTAGTCATTGAAAATTTAGAATTTGCACTAGTATTCATTTTCAGATCAAGTCCCCACTCATCTTATCTCCATTGCCCTTCTTTGTAGGCAGTTTCTTGACTGTTTTTACATTTCTTTTTCCACATCACTTTTAGGATCCTTCAGACAAGTTTGAAATCTTCTTGGTAATTTTTGGAAGGAATTTGCTAATTATAAGAGATAATTGGCATATTTATTCTGTTTAATTTTTTCTAGCAAAACATGATCTGTATTTTATTTGATCATGTTGTCTTTTGTCCTTCAGTGTAATTTTAGTCTTAAGAGATCTTGCATGGTTTTAAAAATCTCTCCAGCACTTTCTAAATTGCAAAAGAAAATGTGATCTTTTGTTTCAGTGTATCGTCTGCCTGCTTAACATTTGACTATATGAAAACTGTTTCTTTGTTTATATCAGTGTTTTCTCAGCTATTTCTCAAAATTATTCATTTTCCTAGATTAGCAGTTGTCTTTCTGTTTCCCTTCAAATATTTTTTTCTGCAAAAATATATTTTTTTCATCTTTCTTTTGCATTTACCCTCTCACTGCTGTCTGTTTCTAAGTTTTTTAACAGGTACTTGCAGGATAATACTAAGTAGTAACAGTATAAAAGTCCTCTTTACTTTTTCACTCTTTCTAGATTGTTTTTAGTATTTCTCCTCTTACACATCCTACTTGTTTTGATATATCCATATCTTGATTGATTTGTTATTAGATGGAATTTCATAAATCAACATTTTTATAAATAAGGCACATGTATATATATAATGTGTATATTATTATATACTACATTGATAAACTACATATAAACTACATATGAGTAAATATATAGTAAGGAAATATTCATATAATCAAGATTCAAAAATATTTCTAAAAATTAAGATTTAATACTGAATTTTATCAGGTACCATTTCTGTAGTTATGGAGATAAAGATTCTCAAATTTATCTGTTAACATGTATATTATTGAATAGAATCTTTCATTTCTGAAACAAGCTTGACTTAGGGCATGTCATTTATTTGCTATGTGTTGAGACTATCTTAATGTTTATTAAGGATTTCTATGTCAGTGTTCATAAGTAAAACTGGTCTCCAATTTTCCTTTTACTTGTTTTATTTTTATAGGATGTTGATATCACTATTATGCTATTTTTTTAGAAGGTCCATTTTTCCTACACTTTTATTCACTGAAATAATCTAAATACATTTCAAGTTATTTGTTCCTAAAATGTTTGAAAAATAACTCAGTAAGTGTTATGACCATATTTCTTTTCTATTCCTCCTTTAGTAATGATTGGTCTTTAGAATTTCTATAATCACATAGGCTAAATTTTGCTAATTTCTATTTTCCTGACAATCATATATTTCATCCAGATTCTGTAAAGCTGAGAATATTATCCCTGGTCATCTTTTAAATTCCTCTACAGTTTTTGTAATTTCAATACTATAATGTCTTATTTTGCACATTTGTGCTCTCTTCCCATGTTCCCCTTACTATTCAAGAATTCTTCTATTTTTCCCCTTCAGTGAATCAGATCTTGGAAATTTGTTAGTTTTAAAGATTTTTTTTTTTTCTGTCTTTATTTGTATTTATTTCTTTATTATCTTTTTCATTAGCTTTTTGCTGTTCTGTACTGCTTAAAGTCTAATATTTATTTTTTACATTCTTTTAAGCTTGTTAATAGATGCATTTAAAATTAAATTTTCCTTTGCCCTTGTTTATTCTTCTCATACATTCTGATTTATAATGTCCTAACTGTTTTCATTTTATTTATCTTAGGCAATTATGGCTTTTAGTTTTATTTGAACCCAATTGTGATGATGCTTAAGATTACTTTTTATTTTTAAATTACTGGCTGATAACATTTTAGATTTTTTTTAATTTTCATTTTGTTTCCAAGCCCATTAATAACAATTTCTAACTTTAGGGAACCTGGGTGGTGCAGTCAGTTGAACATCCAACTCTTGTATTTGGCTCAGGTCATGATCTGAATTTCATGATATAGAACCCCACATCAGGCTCTATGCTCAGCATGAATCTGCTTGAGATTCTCTCTCCCTCTTCTCCTGTCCCTCCTGCTTGTGTTCTCTTTCTCTCTCTCAAATAAATAAATCTCTTAAAAAATAATAATAATTTCTAATTTATTCCTTTGCAACTAAAGGCTACTGGCCATGCAATTACTCCATTTGGGGGGAATTTACTAAATATTTTTTCTAACTGTAGTATTATTTCTTTCAGAGCTTTGTCTCAAAGAAAAATAATATTAAAATTAAGCATGTCAATCTAAGATAAAGATCTGACTTCCTAAGGGAAGGCTTTTGTGTCAAGGAAGGCATTCTTGAGGAAACTCTCCACCAGCTACTTCTGTCAAACCAGCTGCAGCCAACTGTGCACAAAGAGAAACTGCTCTCACCCAGCAGTTACAAGGTGTCATTTAAAGAACATCAAATTCACAACCACATAAAGACCTTCTTGGAAGTAAAGGTCATCATCTCTCTAGAGATGTGACTTGACTTTGATTTCCAGATTTTTTTTTCCCCACTTCAGAAAGAACACTTCACTTTTCAAGCATGACATTGCAGGGCAGAACTTGATTTCCCAAGATCAGAAAATATTTATTGTCCCCTGGTCATTTTATCAATGACATCTCATTCCTTGTCTTAGTTTGAAGAGAATGACAGAAAGAAATAAGAATCATGCGATGATACCTGAAAGTGTAATTCTTTTTTTCTATCATCTTCCTAGAGCTATAATGGTCTAAGATAATGTTTTCATCACATATTTAACCTTAACTAAAATTCTGACATCATGCTTTCCTGCTTCTCCATCCCACAACATAGTACAGTTCTCAAACAAGGATAATAGCATAAAATGTGGAAAACTCAAAATCTGATATGCTGCTCCTTATATATGTTGTTTAAAATTACACACACACACACACACACACACACACACACACACACAAATGAGGTACATAGAAACATTCACTTGGAATCATTCCTAGAGCCCACGAGGGTTATCAGTTATGAGAATCTTAGAATGAGCTGGAAAAAGAATGTTGGATCTTACTTCCTAAAGGAAACTTAAGCATGTTGTTACTGAGAAATGCGATTAACTTCTTCAAAATATGATTCAATGACATACTCTTTAGTTGGCATCTTTTTCATTTTCATGTTGAATTGGAACAAGAATCTGTTTAGTCAGCATTGGTAAATATTTGGCTGCAGTTAATTTTAACTATGTGTATGGCTAAAATTCACTTTAATGAAGAGAGAAAAAAATCAATGATATTGATTCTGGAAAAAATCTGAAGACTAAAGACTGTTTTCTAAACTTGACTAGTTTATATACATGTCTGTCCTCTCTCTACTCTACTTCCTGGTAACGTGAATCCCATTCTCATGACCTCTTGGGTGCACCAAACTACAATTTACTCCCCCAGAGAAACTGACTATATTTTATGACCATAGAGTCAAAGAAAATCCAAAATCTGCTATCTTCTTCTGACTAAAATGAAAGGCTCTTGTGACTTACATAAATACAATAAACATTTATTGGGGAAATTTTCATCCTAGAGTTTTAAAATTTCTCATGTAAGATTTTATTGGTCTCATCATTCACATATTGTAATGAAGCAAGATGATTTCTCTCAGAAATTTGTTCCCAGTGAGAACACAATTATTAAATATCATCATCACTGATAATAATTAAACTTTATTACCTCAATTTCAGCCCTGTCAGATCACGCTTCCCAGAGGGGAGTCTGTGTGTGAGAGGCTTTAGAAAAAATTGTAGTGAAAAGTACAACTAATGGAACACCTGGTTGGGGACAGAACCTAAGAGCCCAAAAATGGTGCAAAATCCCCCTTTGGATAGGTTTGTAACATAACTCTGTTCTATTCTTGCCACATCTAATCAACATTTAAGAAAGGAAATGTCTTCCCAACAAGGAATAAAAATGCCACACATCAACATTAAAGCAAACTAGAAGGAAAGTGACAAAGGAGGGGACATTAGAGATTGAATGATAGCCCCTGTTTTTAAACATCACCTCAGTGCTGGGCACTTTTACTCTTTTAAAACATTTAGCAGGAGCTATGTAATGGGCTATAGATTCTAGGTGATTTACCAGGAATCCATTTAACTAATTATTGCTGAAACCAGTATTCAAAACCAGGGCATCCTGCTTCAAGAGGCATATACTGTTTTAGTTTTCAACTAAAGGATGCTGTTTCTTATCAGTGAAAGGAAGAAAAAACATACGTGGAGATAAATGAGCAAGAATCTGTTTAGTCAGCATTGGTAAATATTTGGCTGCGGTTAATTTTAACTCAGCTGCTTAAAGTGCACAGTAATTAGCCCGGCCGCCTTGAGGATAGTCTTAAATGAGGATGCCTGGACGAAGATTGTTATGAGGAACAGGAGTAATCAAACTTGCAAAGTTGGCGGAGATGACACTAGGTGAACAGGGAAAAGAAAATACAGTTTTGTATGCTGAAGACTTAAACACAAAACTCACCAACCTCAATGGTGGGCGGAATGTTACTCTAGCCTGGTAGAGCCTCTTATCTCTACCTTTGGATGCATAGGAATTCGCATGTTTGTATCAAGGATCAAGTCAGAGGCATAGTAATCATATATTTACAATTCTTGTAGATGCAAAGTTTAAAAGACCCAGTGGATACTGGGCTTAGCTCTCATTTGTTTTCTTTATCTGACTTGAACTCTCTAGAGTCCTGTTTTAATTTTCACAAAATTTGTGAAATAAATGGCTCTAGATATCACCCAGACTCATTTTTGGTATCAATTCAGGAGAATGAACCAGCCAACAAAGCCAAGAATGAGAAAACTTCAACAAATGGAAACATTTTTCAAGACCATAAACTTCACCATTTCTGCTACCAGTCTAACTGGTTAAAATAGAAATAAAGATAGGGTTTTATCAAACAGCTTCTAAAAGAAGATGGAGGCCGAATACCACAGAACAAAAAGGAGAAAAAAATGTGTTAAGATTTATGATTCCCAATATGATAATTTAAATGTCTTGAAGAACTTGGGGCACCTGGGTGGCTCAGTCAGTTAAGTGTCTGCCTTTGGCTCACACCATGTTCCTGGGGTCCTGGGATAGAGCCCTGCATCGGTCGCCTTGCTCACCTGGAAGCCTGCTTCTCCCTCTTCCTCTGCACCCCCCAACTCATGCTCTTTGTCTCTCTCTCTCTCAAATAAATAAATCTTAAAAAAAATAAAAAAATAATCATCCTGAAGAACTGAAATAAGACTGACTTCTAAACCACTACTTGTTTTTTGCTTCCATTAACCAATCTGACATTCCATATAAAATTAAAGCATTTTTAACTAACTGGTTTATGTTTTTGAGGCTAAGACTTCAGATCATCTCCTCAAAGTTAATTTAAAAAATAAGAATGGGGAAGGAAAAGGAAGAAGACAAATGCAAAAGAGTTCTTTGGAAGAAGATAGAAGTTTTTACTCTATACCATGGACATTGAATTTCAAATAAGTAGTCCCTTGTAGTGAGCGTGATGTACAGTCCCATGAGGATGATTTCACACCTGAGATGGAGATCACTTACCTCCGTCCTTCCTTTCTTGAACTCAAATGGGGTCCTAGATTTTAAGCAGATTTTAAACACACACATACACACACAACCCTCATTTTGTTCTTCTAGTAATCTGTATTCACACCAGTGTTACACATGTAGAACACACGTTACTAAGCAAGTTCAGATGTGAACTGTGTGGTAGCCAGGGAAGCAAGACTCAATACTAGGGAGATTTAATATAGCCCAAAGTTGGGGGGGTGCTTAAATCCTAGAGGAGAAGGAGACCCTTCCCCCGCTGGCCACCCTAGAAGTGACAGGTTGTTTTAGATACTGGGCCTGGGAAGCATCCTCTTTATCTCCCAGGTTTTTCCTCCATCCTAGTCTTGCTTCCCATTCTCTGCTGCTGTTACCTCTTTCCAGAGGATATGTGGGTTGCTGTTTTCAGAAAACTGAGATTTTACCTTTGACAACAATCCTTTTGCAAAGTTAATATTTGCTTCTGTATCCCTTTACATAGAGCATACCTTTCGAAATTCCCTAGTATAAACTTTGTGTTGATAGTCCCCAGTATTTGAAAACTTGTTATATACCAGTGAGATCACAGAGGGCTCTGCTCTATAGACAGTATCTATTTTATGAAACTAATTGACTTTTAAGGAGGTCTGTCCTCCTGATGATGTGGCACATAGTTTCCATTAATGTACTAGAGTTAAGTGATCATCAAAGAGATAATAGACCCCGTGGTGAGAACAGCTGAGCTTAATTTCCAATGTGTCAGGACAAAGACTCCTAAAGAATAATTCTAAAATTGACAGTTTAAGGCTCCTTAGAAATTTTTGTCAATGGCACCAGACAAGAGTGGTAAAGCGCTCTGATATGCATCCTACAATCTCCATCTGGAGTACAGAAGTGCACCTGTTGTCCTACAGACTAGCAAATATTCCATGAAGCTAATAAAGCTTGAGTTTTGGGATCCTCATTTGGATGGATCCATTCCCAAGCTATATAATGAATTTTTAATTTTGCATTCTTTATAACTGGGTCTATGCTATGGTCTGAATGTTTGCACCCCCATTCATATGATGAAATACGAACCCTTAAGGATGATGGTAGTAGGAGGTGGGGTCTTTGAAAGGTGCTTAAGCCATGAGAATGGAGCCCTCATAAATGGAATAAATGCCTTATAAAAGGGGCTCCAGAGAGACCTCTAGCCCTTACTGCCATGTGAGGACTCAGGAGAGGCAAGCTAGGAACCAAGAAGAGGGCTTTCACCAGAAGAGGGCTTTCTCCATGTTGGCACCTTGGTCGTGGACTTCCCAGACTCCAGACTATGGAAAATAATTTTCATTGCTTATGAGCTAACTAGTTCATGCTGTTTTGTTATAGCAGCCCATATGGGATAAGACAGTCTCCATGGTTGTATAAGTTGCAAGTAGGGCTAACAGATTGAGCAAAATCCAAATCAACCAATCAAGAAGAAAACAAATATCCAGGACACACCATTAAATTTGAATTTCAAGTAAACAATGATTTTTTTTTTTTTTTTTTACTAAACATTTGTCATGTAATATTTGGGAATAATAAAAAAAAAATCCATTGTTAATCTGACAACATTTAAGGCCCTGGGGACTCAATAGTGAACAAAATAAGCAAATTCTCTTTTCTTACGGAAGTTAGAGACAATAAGCCAATAAATAAATATATAATGTGTCTGATGTTGATTTTATTTTTTTATATAAGCCAGTAAATATTTTCATATAGATATAAAATAGAAGGAGGGAGAACAAAGAAGAGGAGGGGATTAATGGCGGAAGAAATATGGAGGCAATATAAAAAGCAGAATTTCTTGTAAGTTATAGTCTTATTTTTTAGAACAATCTTATTTTTAGATTGACAGAAAATTTGAAAAGATAGCACAGAGGATTTTCACATATCCCATACCTGTTTTCCTCTGTTACATAAACATATCCAAAGATATTCATATATGTAACCATATACATCGATATTAAACTAAACTTGAATTCACACTGGTGTCTCCAACTCTAATTTATTCTTGTGTGGATGATGCTAGCCTCCCCCCTTTGCTTATCTGTAAATTCTCCAACAGTAAAAAACCTGGCTCCCACCCTCCCCCATTCATATATGTAATTTTTCGGTTCAATATACATTTATAGTAGTTCTAGAAGTGTTAACTGGTGCCCGGAGGATATAATTTTATTAATTAGAATGCAGCTCTTTTGAGTAGTTCCTTTTGCTATTAGTCTTACAGGTTTCATTTATTTACAAAGTTACTTAGGTCAGCACTTCTTCCCCACTGCCCCTTCGGTGAGATTGCTTCATACATTTATAATAGAGTTAGATTCTCTTATCATGACTGCACAACTTCCTGGGATCCACTGACCTTCTAAATGATTTTCTTAAATCTGCATGTATTAATGGTTTACTCTTTGTGCTGTAAAGTTCTATGGGTTTGACAAATCCATAATGCCATGTGCCCACCTTCACGGTATCATGCAGGAGAGTTTTACTAACCTAAATATCCCCTGTGCTTCATCTTTTCATGCCTCCCCCACCCTTAAATCTCTGGAAACCACAAATCACTTTATTGTCTTCATAGTTTTGCATTTTCTGGAATGTCCTATAATTAGAATCATACACTATACATAGCCTTTTTTTTTTTTCACTTAGAAATATGCGTTTACGTTTCCTCCATGTCTTGTTAGCTCATTTCTTTTTATTACTGGATCCTATGCCATTGCAAGTATGTATCACAATTTGTTCACTCACACATCTGTTGAAAGTTGTTTGTTACTTCCAGGTTTTTGTGATCATAAGTAAAACTACTGTGAACTTTCATAAGTAGGTTTTTGTGTGGACATAAATTTTCAACTGAACGGAGCAGATACCCAGGAACCCAATTACTGGATTGTATGGTAAGACTGTATTTAGATTTTTAAGAAACTGCCAAACTGTCTTCCAAAAGGGTGTACAATTTTGGAAGGCAGCTGTGTTCATCACTATACCCCCAATGCCACTAAGGTTGTACCATTTTGAATTCCTAACAGCAGTGAAAAACAGTTCCTATTGTTGCATATTCTCTTCAGGTTTTTTTGGATTTCCTTTATTTTCATTTGCTGTGGTAGCTCACCATTATTTTACTTTGAATTCCCTGATCACAAATGATATTGTACATCTTTTAATATGATTAGAAAAATAGAGTTTTAATAGATACTTTGCAGAAAAGATTTGTAAAAATAGAGGGAAAACTAAGCCTAATAAATTCCACACTCCAGAATTATTCCCTACCATTAGTGAAGGTAGAGAGATAAGAGACAGATAAGTCAACTCAACAATACTGCATACATTTCAACCTGTGCTGGAGGGAAGTCCTTATAGCTGAAGAGAAAGGGAAATTCACTTGTGTTTTTATAATGATGGATGGCTTAGCTAATGTGCTTTGCTAGGTTAGGGATGGTTACCCAAGTTTTATTTGAACGATTAAGAAGGACTTTCTCCTAAACGAGGACTCTGTATTAGTCCTTGTGCTGAGGTTAGCCTTAAAATAGCACGAATATATGTAGAACGCTTACTACGTGCCCCGTGCTATGATGAACTCTTTTCAGGTAGTGATACATGTGAAAACACTGAGATACCGTGAAAGCCAGACCCTATGATTATCCCTATTTTTTTTTTCTACTAAAGCTAAGGAAGCAAACATCTAAGTATCTCCCCTAAAGTTCATAGCAATGTGTGGCAAAGCTTGAATATGAAATCGGGCAATTTGACTACAGAATCTGATTTCTTATTCACTTTAAAGTTTCACCTACCTCACACAGCATTTCTTACTACAAATCAAGAGGGAAAGCTGAGAAAGATAATGAACGGTGATACCTTTCTTGAGAAAGGGACTGTATTCATCTCTTGAAAGCAGACAACTTCTCCACTGTGAGTTAAAGGAGTCAGCAAGAACTCTTCTCTTTGTGATAATAGAATTTGAGAACTTTAGATTTAGGCATTATCTTGAAATTCTCCATTTTATAAAGGAGGACTTTGAAGCCAGAAATATTCATTGTCCTAATATCTGAATGGATGGTCTTGCGTTGAGGGCTGTAATAGGTCTTCAGAGCTTAGTCATTTCTGTACAACATTGTTTCTCTACTTGAACACAACAACAAAAAAAAGTAGATTAGTAACTATTCCTTTTTAAATTCTGGTCAACCTGTCATTTTGTGGCCAAAGCCTCAAAGCACATTAATGGGAAGGTAGAATCTAGGACGCTCCACCCGCATTTCTCATCTCTGTTGTGTCAAAATGTAAACAAGAAACCCTTTTATGTGCTTAGCTGCCATCATAGCCCTCCAGGCTAATGCTCACTTCATTTAAATAGAAATTATTCTCTTCCTTCTAAAGGAAGTCGTGTAAGTCTAACTAGCAGAGAGTATTTCTGTTTTCTTTCCCCGGTGAAACAAGCGTGGTGCCACAGCAATTTGGGCTTGATTATTATAATATCAAAAGAAAACTGTGAATGAGGTTTTTTGTTTTTGGGTTTTTTTTTTTGTTTTTTTTTTTAAGAGATGAAGAGAAGATGATAGCTCTGTGCTTTAATTCACTGGGTTTCATACTGGTCTCGATATGAGAATAAAAAATGAAAGAGAGGCAACTGTAAATAATGCATGCAATTATTTCGTTATTAAGATTTTATTGGTGGAGTAAGAAGGTGGAAAGAAGCTAAGAAAACAAAGCTCAAGTTAATTCCAATTCATAGCTTTCATTGCATTTGATAAATCTTCTTGGAAAATAAAAAGCAGCAAGTTATAGTGAGCTGGGGAATCCTTTTGGTTTATTTTATAAATGGAAGAAGTATGTTAGAACCTAATTAAAAGCTTTAATTAATGAAATTTTGAATGTGTCTATCACTAGGTATTAATTATCTTGTAGCCACTAGAACAGATAATGATGATATCATTCCTCATGATTATTGTGGAGTATGTCTTCCCAGTATGAGTGCTGCTGAACAAGGATACATCGGTTATTAAATTAAATATTTTTCCCAATAAAAGATATCTTCATTAATACTAGCTTAAGATGTTGGAGGGTGGTAGAATCTGCCAATGACCATATCTGCCTGGCCAAAAATCAAGTTAATGAAGAATCTAAGGAAAAAATGAATAAACTCAACAGAAAAAAAAAAAAATGATAGAAAATGAATCAATGCCACAGGAGAAAAACAAGTCTTTTAAAGGTAGAGGAAAAGGATATACTTGTTAAATAATTAAATGAGGAGGCCTTAGACTGAGGTGGTTCTAATGCCTTGAGAGCCTATGTAAGCAAATTAAAAATCTAACTTTTAAATCCCTCAAAGTCAAGAAATTGAAACCTAAGGATAGCCAGTTATGGCCAGTTACACTTTCCCAAATAAGGGAGCCACTTAGGACAATCAAGTAATTTCCTTGCTTTACTTCCACATCTTCTTTATAAAAGTTTCCTCTGTGTCCTATGGGGAGAGTACTCCTAACCAACTTCTGTTTGGTATTGCCCATATTGAATAGATTTTTGCTCAAACTCAACATTTTTAACATACCTCAATCTGTTTTTTAACATACCTAATTAGAAAAATTTCTTCAGTTATTCTGTCCTTTATTCTAACTGTCCTGAGCTTTCATAATTCATGCGATTTTAATTTTGACAGGAAACCTTCATAATCTTTGAATCTCACAGTAAAAAACCTCAAGTAGGGGCGCCTGGGTGGCTCAGTGGGTTAAAGCCTCTGCTTTAGGCTCAGGTCATGATCCCAGGGTCCGGGGATCGAGCCCCACATCCGGCTCTCTGCTCAGCAGGGAGCCTGCTTCCCTCCTCTCTCTGTCTGCCTGCCTCTCTGTCTGCTTGTGAGCTCTCTCTGTCAAATAAATAAATAAAATCTTAAAAAACAAAACAAAACAAAACAAACAAAAACAAAAAACTTCAAGTAAAATTCTCATGTTTTGAAGACTTTTAAGTCTATCTTAGATTTTAAGTAAATATTAAATCATTAAATCTAGAAGATTAAATATTTTAACTTAAGATAATTCTAGAAATAGAGCTAAGCAGTATGCTAAGCTCTCTTTCTATCTTTATATATTTCATAACCGTGTGAGATAAGTGGTTTCAGAAAACAGTTTACAAATGATAGAGCTGATGATTTATAGGTTAACTAATTGACCCAAGCAGTCAGTACAGAAAATTATAGATCTGGCATGTAAATTGTAGCCTGTCTGATTCTAAATGTCATGATACTTCCTTATCTCTGTTAAATGTTAACAAATATTCTGCCAAATTAGAAAACACCTCAAATTTGAATTATAATTTATCATGAGATACTTTCATAAGCCCAGGTTAACAACATTACAGGGAGCACAGATAATTTTAAAGTGTTACATTTTTACATAGTAAAGCTCTTGATTAAAAAAAAAAAAAATCTTGAAGAAATGTGATTTTTCTCCACACTGTCAAAGAACAAAACTGTCAATGAGTCATGTCTCTCGTGGCTTATGTCTTCAACTATTTAACAATCCAATTACATTTGTTAGCCACATGTCCCCTCACCACTGGTCCCATGGTAGCATTCTTTCAGCTTCTGCGTGAGAGAAATGTGGCTGGTGGCAAACAAGGTGGTATTTGTTACTTCTGGACTCCAGTTCTGCTGGAGTAGACCATCAGCTCATCACATGTCAGAAAGGAGTAAAATGGTGTTATGGCTCGTGATCAACCAAATCACATTGTTGTCGTTCTTTAAGAAGGACCAGCTTCTCTCTGGCTTCTTTTCTCCAAAGCTGTTTTATCAGAAGCAGGTGCTTAGCTTTCATTGGCTTATTTCCCATGACTCTAAGAGTCCGAAAGGCGATGTTCAATTGTTTCATTACTTAAAGCATTAATATTTAAGAACTAAACACTGATGGCTGACTTGGGTGATAGGACTGAATCCCAATAGAACATAAATCCCAACATGCATAATAGAAATAAAAGCAGTAGGTGATAAAGAGGTGTTCTCGTGCCTGTATTCGTCCTAATTAAGTTCATTCAAAAAATGGCATGTGTATTGACTTGGCCCTCTAAAAACTCAATGTATTCACTTCCAATGTAAAACACGCATCCTAGGAAGCAGATTTATTTCCTTCTTGACACTGCACAGTCTCCAAGTTTGGCTGTTATTTTAGGATAGAAGACATGACTGACTCACTCCTCTGTGAGTTGAGCCACAGAGTATCATTAGCTATAAAAAATAATAATGCTCTCTTGGGTCTGTTGGGATGCTTAGGAAATCACGGGAAATCTCAGTGATGTATACATCGATAAAAATAGATTTCTCACACATCTGCAGCTTTCAGTGTGAGGTTGTCTTATCTAGGCTGGGTATAACTAAGCAGTTTTGGTAGGCTGGTCCAGGCATGTCCATCTCTTAGTCATGGCAGCAACACAAGAGTGAGTCTAATTACTCAATTATTTTCTATGAAAATACTTTTTCTAGTAACATCATGCCAACTCACATGCTCTTGGCCAAAACAAGGGGTATGATTGAGCCTGGTCTCAGGGGCAGAGATACAGCACTTTAGTGGGAACTGCTGCAAAGTTACATGGCAAAGGTCAGCTTCATCAGGAGGGCTGAAAAATTGAGGTCTTTCATAGAATCTATTCACAAGAAATCAAACATATAAGAAGCCATAATGAATGCTAAGAGTCAACAGTAAAATTAAAATAGTTCCTCAAAATTATGTTTTTCAATCACTCTGTAATTACAATGATTAGTTATTGTTACATGCAGTAATTGTCAACTGTAACTGTGTTGAGTTTGCAAATCATGCAGGTACACAGAGAAAATGTAAGTACTGTGTATTGACTTTACCTCTGATCTTATCTTATTTCCCCTACCTTTATCTTCTTCACCCCTTACTTAAAAACATGATTTTGCTTTTTACCTTCACGAGGCACAGCAAATCTTTCAGGAATGAGGTAGAATATAAACATATTATCAGTAGGAAATCTTAGAATCAAAGTGGAAAATAAAATTAGCATATTCTCTGGTGTCTTCCATATTTTACAGATGATATAACTGAGATACAAAGAAGAAGTTACATGATTTGTAAAGATTTAAGTGAGATTATTTGGAAGAAAATTCCTTTAGTTTGTGATGTAATATCACTTCACATTTTTTATTGACCAAGTCGAGGAAAAAGAATCCAGTTTGCTTCACCATTTTTTCTTATACTACATCATAAATAACTATTCACCTTTATGTAAATGTCTACAAAAATTATGAGCTGAAAATGTTGGTTATATTTTACTGCTTTTATCAATGCAAGTACCTATTTTTTTCTGTAAAGAATTTTTTACCTTTAAGCTTCTAAATACTAAAGGCTGCTTTTTCTAATTTTAACTGTCGTTCCTGAACTGTGGATAAGTTTAGTCAAAATCTTTTGGCTGTATGAGAGAAATACTTTTGCATGTATATGCACTACCCAAAACTAAAACCAAGAGAACCAAAAAGTGAATGAATTCTAAGGATAGAAGTGTTTCCCTCGGACTGTCATTGCTTTCCAAGGTCACTGGAACTCCACTTTTACAAGAACACATAAATAGGAGCTGAGATGCATAGTGGTTTCACCTGGACAGGGGCCCAGGGATTCTGCAATAACCAGGCTTACATAGGTGGCTCCAATTTTTTGCGTCTCAAACAAAAGGAGTAACCGCTGAAATAATGATAAGAAAATGGTTCTAGAGTTTTACCCCTATGACTCAAGATAAGCATTTACATTATTTAGACTCTCAATGTCTCTTCTGACTTTGACTGGCTTACAATCTATGGAATATATTTAGTGTCCCCGTGGAAGTAATTACACTTGAAACGTCAATGTATATTTACTTAGTAGACAGTGTTTTCATAGGTCCCTGGAGCATATGTTAACAGTAGTGGAAACTAAAGTTTTGGTGTAGTGTATTATCTGTCATTCAGATCAAAGAAAATCCAGTACTTGTAAAGTTTAGAAAGCAATTGAAAGTTTCATAAAGTTGTAGAAAGTAGTGAAGTGTTAGAAATTAATTAAAAGTAGTAGGGTATAGAAGTAGTAAGTAGAACTCTGTGTGTATTTATGTGGTAAAACACAAAGCATTATATTTACTATCTTAATCATTTTTAGGTGTACAGTTCAGTGGCATTAACCTCATTCACTATATTATGCAACCGTCATCCTCATCCATCCCCATAACCCTTTTCATCTTCTAAAACTGAAACTCTGTATCCATTAAACAATAACACCCCCTTCTTTCCTCCCCCTAGCCTCTGACAACCACCATGTATACTTTCTGTCTTAGTGATTTTGTTTGACTAACTCTACCTCATATAAGTGGAATCATATAGTGTCTGTTTTGTTTTTTTTTTTAATGATTGGCCTATTAACTCAGCATAATGTCCATAAGGTTTATTTGTGTTGTAGTGTATTGCAGAATTTTCCTTTTTAAGGCCGAACAACATTCCATTATATGTAAATGCCACATTTTGCTTATCTAGTTATCTGTAGATAGACCCTTGGTTTTCTTCCCTGTTTTAGTTATTGTGAATAATGCTGCTATAAACATAAGTGTACAAATGCTTCTCAGAGACCCTGCTTTCAATTCTTTTTGGCATATACCTAGAAGTGAAATTGCTGAATCATATGGGAATTTTATTTTTAATTTTTTATGGGACTTATCATACTATTTTCCACAATGACTGTACCATTTCATAGTCCCACCCACTAACAGTGCCCAAGAATTCCAATCTCCTTACATCCTTCTAGTACCCATTGCTTTCTGTTTGTTTGTTTGTTTTTATAGTAGACATCCTAATGGGTGTGAGGTGGTATCTCATTTTAGTTTTGATTTGTTTTTCTCTAATGATTAGTGATCTTGAACATCTTTTCATGTTCTTGTTGCCCATTCATATATCTTTTTTGAAGAAATGGCTATTTAAATCCTTTTGCCATGTTTGTATCAGGTTGTTTTATGTTGTTTTTAAAAGTTCTTTATATATTCTGGTTATTATATCCTTTATATATCTGGTTATTAATCCCTTAACTGAGATAAAATTTGCAAATAATTTCTCTCAGTCTATGAGTTACTTCTTACTCTGTGGATAATGTCTTTTGATGCCCACAATTTTTAAATTTTCATGAAGTCATTTGTGTACTTTTTTCTTTTGCTACTTGTGCTTTTGTTGTTGTATCCAAGAAATCACTGCCAAATCCAGTGTTGTTAAGCTTTTGTCCTAGGTTTTCTTCTCAGAGTTTTATTACATTACATTTAAATCCTTAGTTCATTTTGAGGTAATTTTTGTATATGATGTTAGATAAGAACCAAATTTAACTCTTTTACATGTGCATATCCTGTTTTCTGAACATCATTTGTTTGAAAGACTGTTCTTTCCCCACAACATACTTTTAACACTCTTGACACTCTTGTTATTCTTGTCAAAAATCACTTGACAATATATGTGAAGGTTATTTTCATACTCTCTGTTTTGTATCCATTACATATACATATACATATATATATGTGTGTGTGTATATATATATATATATATATATACACACACACACACACACCAATACCAGTGTTTTGATTACTATAGCTTTGTATTAAGTTTTACAATCAGGAATTTGAGTACTCCAGGTTTGTTCTTCTTTTCCAAGGTCATTTTGGCTATTAAAAATTTATTTAGATTCCATGTGAATTTCAAGATACATTTTACTTTTTCTACAAAAAATATTATTGGGATTTTGATATTGCATTGAATCTGTAGGTCAATTTTTACAATATTGACGTTTTAATAAGATTAAGCTTTCCAATCACAAATATGAGGAATGTTGTCATTTATTTATGTGTTCTTTAATTTCTTTTGGCAATGTTTTGTAGTTTTCATTGTACAAGTCTGCCACCTCCTTGGTTAAGTTAACTGCAAAGTATTTTATTCTTTTCAGGGCTATTATGAATGAAATTGTTTTTGTAATTTCCTTTTCAGATTCTTCATGGTTTATAGACGGGCAACTGCCTTTTATATGTTGACTTTATACCCTGGTACTTAATTTATGTGTGTATGTGTAAAATCTTCGGGGTTTTCTGCATATAAGATCATATCATCTGCAGACAGAGGTAATTTTTCCTTCTCCTGAAAGTTGTAAGACTTCAACAGATTCCCAAGTTGTAAAATAGTTACATCAGACAGATAATTCGATTCTAATTGTTGTCTAGACAGATTCTTAGTGGGAGACAGATACATAGTGCTTCCTATTCTGCCATCTTCCCAGAATCCTCCCAGTAGAGTTGGTTAGTTTCCAAAACATTTTTAAAATTTTAATATAAATCCCAAAATACAGAAGTAGGCAATTGAGCATATCCATAGATAATTCATGCTTAAAGCAGTATTTATTACCCAACTGTCCAGGCCAGGAAGTCAAAACGTTTTAATTATTAGTTATTCACTTGATAATAGAAGACTCTCTTAGAATTCTGTAAATCCAGAATAAAATAATGCACCTAAAGGTGGCATTATGTCAAAATAATTAACATCTCCATATTGAAAATGTCCATTTTCTCTTTAATGTAGTAATTTTTGATTGTTAAAACAGTAAAGCATGGAAGCAAATGAAATACATAGATATTCATTGACACTAATTCAAAAAATGTGTTCCTCAAGGAGAAAATAAATGCTAATCTGACCTTCAGCCTGTATTTTACCTGGAGTGTTTCCCCATTCCCAGATTTTTCCACTACTGTGATCTATCATATCTATTCTATAAAGTTTGGGTATTTGCCTCCCTATGTGCCAGAGGTGTTACTCATGTATGTAACAAACTTGTCATGATATACTCAAATTTGGGTTGGTAAGTCAATCAAAAGAACACTGTTAGGAGATACATTAAATGTTTCAAGTTCAAGTTAAATTTTATTTCATGAAATTAAACCATAGAAACACAAAAGGCAATATGAAGTAATTTGCTGGTCTCTAACAATATTAAAAATGTTTTATTCATAAGGGCTTAGAGACATTAACAGTAATCAAACAATCCAGAAAACATCTTATATGTAAAATTCTTGAGAAACAGTTATTTACAAAATAACTTCAACTGATTGAAAAGCCAGGACATTGTAGAAACTCAACTGTTTAACTTCCATGAATTAGATATGTCTTAGAGTCCTTTCAGCAATAAATATTCTTTATGAATAAAGAAAGCTGAATAAAGAACATTCATGTTTATATCCTTTTTTCCAATAATTTGATTTCGAAGAATAAAGTCCTAGGGGGATAATTTTTTCAAAGGTTTATGCATAGATAAAACTACTTATACCCAAATACATGCTCATTTCTGAAGGAAACATTTAAGTAAATTGTAGCATACCTGTATCATGGGATACTCTGCAGCTATTAAAGTGATGCTTATGATTTTTATTTTTTTAATTATTTAAGATTTACTTATTTGAGATTGAGAGCATTGGCGAGGGAAGGTACAGATGGAGAGGGAGAGACAGAATACTCAAGCAGACTCCCTACTGAGCATGGAGCTCAGTGCAGGGCTCAGTCTCCAGAACCTGAGATCATTACCTGAGCTGAAATCAGGAGTCAAAAGCTCATCTGCCTGAGCCAAGCAGGAACCCCAATGCTTATAATTTTTAAAGAAGTAGATAAAAATCTAATAGGTCATTAAAGAAGGCTATACTGTTTTATGCACAGTATGATATCAATTATGAAAAGATGCATAGTATTCTATAAAGTAGAAGGAACTAGAAATGTCTGTCTTTATGGTGACTATTGTAAATTATTGGGGCTTTTTTAATGGTTCTCTTTTTTTTTTTTAAGATTTTATTTATTTATTTAACAGAAAGAGACAGTGAGAGAGGGAATACAAGCAGGGAGAGTGGGACAGGGAGAAGCAGGCTCTCCACCAAGCAGGGAGCCTGATGAGGGGCTTGATCCCAGGATGCTGGGATCATGACCTGAGCCAAAGACAGACGCTTAATGACTGAAGCACCCAGGCACCCCTTAATGCTTTTCTATACTTTCTCATTGAGCGTATATAGTATCACTATTTTTTCAATCTTTTTAAATGTCTTTAAAAAATTTATCATTGAATATGTACTAAGTATAATGAACTGACAAAGTGCTGAAAACTTAGTAATGTTTTCTTCAGCCATAGCTCTGGATTTCTATTTTGTTCAGAAGACTTGGTTTTGATGAATGATTAGAGGATACAGGGGTTATTTTATTTAATATTTACCCACCTTACCCAGTAACAACTTTGGAACTATTGTTTTTTAAGAACCTATTTATTCTGTACCTAAAGAAATCTTTAAGGTGCTTGGTCCTTTGCCATTTTATAGACCTCATGAAACTGAAGATTCACTGTAATCTCCCATTGACTGTTCCTTCCAAAAAACTACAAATGTTTATTTATCAAAGTAGTTTTCTGAAGTCACTTGCTTACTGCAATAGCTGTTTTAGGTAATACTTGTTCAGAACTCACAATGTCCTAAGTTTTAAAAATGCATTTTAAACAACAGTTCCTGTCTTCTGAGTTGATATTCCCATGAGACTAGAGAGCTATAAAGTTTCTTTCCTGATTTTTAATTGAATCTGTCTACTTGTTGCAAAGTGGTTGCATTTTAGAGTCATGCCTTTCTCAGGCGTGTTATTAGGGAATAGATTGTGTTGTTTTCATGACAGAGTTGACCTTCGGTCTGAATTGAAAGCTTTGCTGCAGTCAGTCCCCAAAATGATCCAGCCCCTTCTCCTAAAACTAGGTTCTCATTGAATTCCTGAAGTTAAGCAATAAAAGTAAGTTTTCTGAAATCCTTGGGACAGTACCAGTTTGTCAGATGCAAACAACTCAAAAATCCTTGTCACTGAGTATTTTTATTTTTTCATGCCTAAACCTAAAACAACAATTAATGGCCTATCATGTTTGCAATGTGATGTCTGAGGAAAATGAGGTGGGTTGCATTGAATGGAACTAAAACTGGGAAAGCCCACCGCTCAAGTGAGTGGATAGAAAAAATAAGAGAAGATGCTCCTATTAAAGTAGCATTTCACAAGGACATTTTTTTCATTGTTATAGAACAGAATTTTCTGTAACATATCCTATGTTTCTAATGTGCTCCTAAGACTACAACATAGCTCCTGAGGTCCTATCAGTCAGCACTCCGGGAGAAAAATGACTTCTGCTGAACTACCTCCTTAAGACCATTCTGTAGATTCAGAATGCTTGAAGAATTGCCCTACAAGCAAGGGGAATTTTATTAGATAGAACTTATTCACTTGGATTGAAAATAGTGCCTCAGAGGCTAACACTACCAATCATAGCAAAAAGGATTGTAGAGTCAGAACTGGGAAGAAGTGTAATTTATCTAGATCCTTCTTTAAGCTCCGGAGTGGATGGTAATTAATTCAAAGACTGTGAACTAAATATTTCTCCTAAGTGTAAAGTTGGCCAGAGTTAGTTTGTTCTCCTGTGATTTGGGGTCTAATGTCATGGATTTTGTAGACATTCAATAAATATTGATTATTAGTAATGATTCTGTATTTTCAATGAAATACCATCCTACCTTATAGTCTTTTCAGTGTCTAATGTAAAACTTTTCTGTGACAACAAATTCTAAACTGTTTTATACTTATTGTAAATGGAACTTATTGTAAATTGAGGATGACTAATGACCTCCTTAGACAGTAGCTTCTATATACAAGGTCATATCATGGCCACTGTTTTCTCTGGATTTTAAACATTTGCTATTAGTCCCATTTTAGCCCATTTTTCTCTTTATCCCCTATGAAACCAGTGTCAGTGAAACATCATTGTAAACTATTTGCTACAAAATATTTCCCTGCACTAATGTCAGGGCATAAAAGGAAAGCTGTTATTTATATTTTTATTAATAAAATTTAAGGAGGCCCTTTCTGAACATTTTAACTGCATACTCAGCATTTAAATTCCATTGTTCAGCCATTATTTATTGTTGTTTAGGCATGAGAGGGACACTTTGAGTTTTAAACTAGGCGAAACTATACCTTCTCAAATCATAAACTCACCTGTCAACATATTTGGTCTCAGATATTTCCCATGTTCTGAATTTCCAGCTCTGGTCTTTTGCATTTCTTGTAGTTCATGATGTGATCAGAGAGCAAGGACATTTGGCTGCAGATTATAATCAAATAATGGAGATCTATTTGAGTGTCTTGCAGATACTCCAAGGAGAAGAAAAACTCATTGAACCGTATTGCATTTAAAAAAACAATGCTCTGATCATACTTTCAAGAAATAATCCCATCCTAATTTATCTTTAGCTCATTAAGTAGAGGTTAGTAAGGTACTGAGCATATATAGAGAGAAATATTTTACCTTTCTAGATTGCTGTTAACAAATGGAGATAGAGCCCTATCTTTATCTTTTATCTTGATAAGGTATAGTGGTAGTGAAGGGTGATAGTGAAAATGATAGTTTTGAAAGTGATAGTGAAAGATTTCAACTCGTGCAAGGCTTTGAGCTCTGTAAGCCTCTTTGAAAACCTAATATTTTTTTAAAATTTTATTTATTTATTTATTTATTTATTTACTTATTTATTTATTCTTTTATGTTATGTTAGTCACCATCAGTACATCATTAGTTTTTGATGTGGTGTTCCATGATTCATGGTTTGTGTATAATACCCTGTGCTCCATGCAATCTGCGCCCTCCTTAATACCCAGCACCAGGCTAACCCATTCCCCCACACTCCTCCCCCCTAAATCCATCAGTTTTACATAGATTTATACAATTAGTATAATTAGGTTTGAAAAGTGACCAGGACTGTCTTAATACTATTGTTGATTTTAGCCATTCTGACTGGTATGAGGTGGTATCTCATTGCAATTTTGATTTGCATTTCCCTGATGGTAAGTGATGATGAGAATATTTTCATGTGTCTGTTGGCCATCTGCATGTCTTCTTTGGAGAAAATTCTGTTCCTGTCTTCTGTCCATTTTCTAATTGAAATATTTATTTTGGGGGGATGTTGACTTTTATCAGTTCTTTACATATCTTGGATACTAATCCTTTATTGGATTACTAATATTGGATACTAATCCTTTATTGGATTAGTATCCAAGATATGTAAAGAACTGATATTGGATATGTCATTTGCAAATATCTTCTCCCATTCTGTAGGTTGCCTTCTATTTTTATTGATTTTATCCTTCACTGTGTGGAAAATATTTATTTTGATGTAGTCCCAATAGTTTAGTTAATTTTGCTTTTGTTTACCTTGCCTTAGTAGAGATATCTAGAAAAGAGGTGCTACAGCGTATGTCAAAGAAGTTACTGCCTGTGTTCTCTTCTAGGATTTTATGGTTTTAGGTCTCCTATGTAGGTCTTTAATCTATTTTGAATTTATTTGTCTGTGTGGTATAAGAAAGTCATCCAGTTTCATTCTTTTGTTTGTTACTGTCCAGTTTTCCCAACACAAGTTGCTGAAGAGACAGTCTTTTTCCCATTGGGTATTCTTTCCTGCTTTGTTGAAGATTAGTCAACTCCATATAGTTGTGAGTTCATTTCTGGGTTTTCTATTCTGTTCTGCTCATCTATGTATCTATCTGTGCTAGTACCATAATGTTTGATTACTACAGCTTTGGAACTTGAAGTCCAGAATTGTGATGCCTCCAGCTTTCCTTTTTTTGTTTGTTTTTTGTTTTTCAAGATTGCTTTGGCTTTTCAGGGTTCTTTTGTGCTCTCATACAAATTTTAGGATTGCATGTTCTAATTCTGTGAAAAATGATGGTGTTTTAATAGGGATTAAATTAAGTCTGTAGGTTGCTTTGGGTAGTATAGCTATATTAGCAATACTTGTTCTTCCAACTCATGAGCATTGAATGTCTTTCCATTTCTTTGTGTCATCTTCAATTTCTTTCATCAGTGCTTTGTAGTTCTTAGAGTTTTTAGAGTTCTTAGAGTTTTTCACCTCTTTAGTTAGGTTTATTTCTAGATATCTTAATATTTTTGGTGCAACTGTAAATGGGATTTTCTTAATTTCTCAATCTGCTGCTTCATTATTGGTATATAGAAATAAAAGAGATTTCTGTACATTTATTTTGTATCCTGTAATTTTGTATTATTTTATATCCTGTAATATCATGTCATCTGCAGAGGGAACATTTTACTTATTCTTTACCAATTTGGATGCCTTTTATTTCTTTTTACTGTGTGATTGCTGTGACTAGGACTTCCAGTACTATGATGAATAACAGTGGTAAGAGTGGATATCCTTGTCCTGTTTCTGACCTTAGGGAAAAAGCTCTCAGTTTTTCTACCTTAAGTATGATGTGGGTTGTGGGCTTTTCATATAAGAACTTTATTGTGTTGAAATATGATTCCCCAATCTACTTTGTTTTTTGTTTTGTTTTGCTTTTAATTTTTTCTCAGTGTTCCAAGATTCATTGTTTATGCACCACACCCACTGTGTTGAAGGTTTTTGTCATGAATGGATGTTGTATTTTGTCAAATGTTTTTTCTGAATTTACTGAAATGATCATATACTTTCTATCCTTTCTTTTAATGTGTTCTATCATGTTGATTGATTTGTGAGTATTGAACCACCCTTGCAACCCAGGAATAAACCCCACTTGATCATGGGGAATGACTTGTTTAACATATTGTTGGAATCGGTTTGCTAGTATTTCTTTGAGGATTTTTGCATCTATGTTCATCAGGGATATTGGCCTGTAGTTCTTTTTCATAGTGGTGTCTGTATCTGGTTTTGGCATGAGAATAATGCTGGCCTCATAGAACGAATAAGGAAGATTTCCTTCCTTTTCTATTTTTCTGGAATATGTATACCTCTTCTTTAAATGATTGGTGGAATTCACCTGTAAAGCCCATTTGGTCCTGAACTTTTGTTTGCTGGGAGATTTTTTTTGTTTTTCTTTTTGGGTTTTTTTTTTTTTTTTTTTTTTTTTTTTTTATTACTGATTCAGTTTCTTAGCTGGTTATCAATCTAGTCAATGTTTCTATTTCTTACCCTTTCACTTTTGGTAGTTTATATGTTTATAGGAATTTATCCATTTCTTCTAGGTTGTACAATTTTTTGACATTTAGTTTTTCATAGTATTCTTTATAATTGTTTGTATTTCTGTGGTGTTAGTTGTTATCCTCTCTCATTTGTGATTTTATTTATTTGAATCCTTTAACCTTTTTTCTTAATAAGTCTGGCTAGAGGTTTATCAATTTTACTTATTTTTTTCGAAGAGACTGTTCCTGGTTTCATCTATCTGTTGTATTGTTGTTGTTGTTGTTGTTGTTGTTTTTTAGTTTCTGTATCATTTGTTTCTGCTCTAATCTGTGTTATTTCTTTCCTTCTGTTGGTTTTAGTTTTTGTTTGCTATTCTTTTTCTAGCTCCTTTAGATGTAAGATTAGGTTTTTAATTTGAGATTTTTCTTGTTTCTTGAGGTAGGCTTGTATTCTTATATGCTTTCCTCTTAGAATTGATTTTGTCGCATCCCAAAGGTTTTGGACTGTTATGTTTTCATTTTCATTTGTCTCCATTTGCTTTTTAAAATTTCTTCTTTGGGGGTGCCTGGGTGGCTCAGTGGGTCAAAACCTCTGCCTTCGGCTCAGGTCATGGTCCTGGGGTCCTGGGATCGAGCCCCGTCTTGGGCTCTCTGCTCAGCGGGGAGCCTGCTTCCCCCTCTCTCTCTCTGCCTGCCTCTCTGCCTACTTGTGATCTCTGTCTGTCAAATAAGTAAATAAATAAATAAATATTTAAATTTCTTCTTTGATTTCCTGATTGACTTTTTTATTGCTTAGTAGCATGTTATTTACCCTCCATGTAGTTGTATTCTTTCCAGATTTTTCCTGTGGTTGATTTCTAGTTTCATAGCATTGTGTTCAGAAAAAAATGCATAGCATGACTTCAATATTGAATTGTTGGGACTTGTCTTGTTGGCTAATATGCGATCTATTCTGGAGAATATTGCTCCTCTCCTCCTCACATCTTATCTTCATTAATTTTTTTCTCCCTATGTTTTAGGTAGATGTTGTCATATTTTACATCCTTTTATTTTGTGGGTTCTGTAACTGATATATATATATTTTTTACAGAAATACTCATTTTTACTGTTTTGTGTTTCCTACCTTCATACTATCACTTTTGGTCTCTCTTTTTCACTCAGAGTCCCTTTTAATATTTCTTGCAGGGCTGGCTTAGTGGTCCTGAGCTCCTTTAGTTTTTGTTTGTTGGGGAGCTCTTTGTCTCTTTCTCTATTCTGAATGATAACCTTATTGGATAGCATATTCTTGGCTGCAGACTTTTCCCATGCAGCACTTTAAAGATCATACCACTCCCTTCTGGCTTGGAAAGTTTCTCCTGAAAAATCCTCTGCTCATCTTATGGGGTTTCCCTTTTACTGTCTTCTTTTGTCTTCTGCTTTTAAAGTTTTTCTTTATCACTATATTTTGCCAAGATAATTATACTATGTCTTGGTGTGGATCTGTTTTTTATGAATTTGTTGGGGGTTCTCTGTGCAGCTTGGATCTGGATATCTGATTCCTTCTCTAGATTAGGGAAGTTTTCAGCTGTTATTTCTTCAAATAAATGTTCTTATTTTTCAAAAAAAGTTCTTATTATTTTTTCAGACAAATGCCCCCCTTTTTTTCCTCTTTCCCCTCTTTCTTTTCTCCCTTCTCCTCTTCCACCTCCTCCTCCTTCTTCTTCTTTATCTTCTTCTTCTTCTTCTTCGACTCCTATAATACAAATGTTATTACATTTAATGGAAACATTAAATTCCCTAAGTCTATTTTTGTTTTGCATAATTCTTTTTGCTCCCTTCTTGTTCACCTTAATTACTTTCCATTACTCTGCTTTCTAGGTTAGTAATTCATTCCTCTGCTTCTTCCAGCCTGTTGTTTATTCCATCAGGTGTGTTTCTCATTTCATTCATTGAGACTTTTTATCTCTGCTATGTTTTCCTTATCTCTGCCTTAAAAGACTCACTTATGTTTTCAGTTCTTTTCTCAAGTTCAGGGAGTATCCTTATGATCATTGCTTTAAATATTTTATCAGGCATGTTACTGTTTCACTTAGATCTCTGACTGTGGTTATCCTGTTATTTGATTTAAGATGAGTTTTTCTTCTCAGTCTCTGCTTCTTTGTGTTAGGAAGGTCAGCTATATCTCCTGTTCTTGAGGGCAATGGTCTTATGAAGAAGAGGTCCTTTACTGCCCTGCTGTGCAGTGTTCTCTGTTCCCCAGAGCCTGGTGCTTCCTGAAGTGTCTCCAATGGATGTTGCATGAACTCTGCTGTCTTGTCCTGGCCACATTATCCTTCAGGACCATCGTCTGCAGAGGCTCTCTTTGCCTGTTTTGGACAGTGTTTGGTTTCTGGCCTGAATGTGACATGATTTAACTAGGTATACTCTAGTCTGCTTATGAAATGAGAACTGTCACCACACCATCAAGACTAAGGCTCCATAGAACTCCTAATTTGGGAGACACAGTGTGAGCAGAGGTTTGAGCCAGTCTTCTGAAAAAGGGGCCTGCCAAACTGGGACAGAGGCAGGCAAGACTGGGAAGGGCTAGTCCACCGAAGCCAGGGAGGAGTGATAGGGAGGGGAGAAAGGAGGCAGGGCTTGGTATAAGTTAAATAGTGACTGTGGGTACTGTGGTAGTTCCTGCAGGTGGTCCTGTGCTTGTGCTGAGGATTGTGGGAGGGAAATGGAGACAACCAGTTCCCTTGTTCCCAGATAGGTTTATGAACACTGCCTCTCTGGGACATGCTCTGAGATGTGCAAATAACCTCCCACTGTGTGTCCCAGGCACTCTTCAGGTCACTATTTCCTCACTCTATGTGTGTAGGTTATTTGCCTGCCTTCTCTTCAAGAGCAGAACAATGCCTCTGGGCTCATCCTAACCAAACCTTCTGACCTTTAAAACTCCAGGCTTTAAGCCCCACTGTTTGTCACAAAATCCAGCCACTCTCACTTTCCAAGCCAATTTCAATGGGCATTCATTTTTCCTTTATGCTCCCCTGAATGCTAGTCTGTCTGTTACTCTTCTTCATGATCATGGCTCCCTTCCCAACACAGCAGCCACAATCCATTTCTCTCCTAAACTTTGTCTCTGTATTTCCTACCTTCTTATACATGGCCTCTTCTCTACCTTTATTTGTATAGCTTGTTTTGCAAGTCTTCAGGCCAATTTCTGGGATATTTAGGATGATTTGACAATTATCTAGTTATATTCATGGGACAAGTCAAGCCTAGGTTCTTCCTACTCTACTGCCATCTTCCAACCTCCAAGTGTTTAGCTTTCTTAACCAGACAACCCACATTTTATTAAATATTTTAAAATTTTGTCGTAACTATGTTCTTCAAAAAGCCATTTATAAAAGCTTATCTAAGCCATCCTCTTTTTTTTTTTTTTTAGCAAATGAAGGTAACAGAAGAAATGATTTGTTATATTTTCTACCCAAGATTACAGTATGTTGATGGCAGAAATTTATGTCAACTTAGATATCCAGACCTAGATACATATACTTGATTTTTCATTACTTTGGTCAGCCCCTATTCATTAGTCATTATTCTGTAACTATAAATTAAGTCACTTTTCCAAATACTTAAGCAATTATCATAAAATTATCTTTGGGTTGCATTCATAGCTACAATCACAAAAAGGGTTTTCACCTTTTAATGATGATACTTTTTGCTACATTAGTAACTATATCATGTTGAATGAGATTGATTGTCCTCCATAATAGTGATATAATGCTTTTCCAATGAAATTTTCATAAAGTGCACAGCTTGAATATTTGTCTCAGTTCTCATATCTTGAATTAAATAAACAACTTCACCCATATCATCAAAGGTCATGTCCAATCTCTGGGTTAATTTTATTTGTTTTTTTATTTTTTATTTTTAAGGATTTTTAACTATTTATTTTAGAGAGAGAAAGAGAAAGAGAGGGAGTGCACAGCAGGGAGGGGCAGAGGGAGAGGGAGACAGTGTTGAGCAGACTCCATGCTAAGCAAGGAACCAGATGCGGGGCTCCATCTCATGACCCTGAGATCATGACCTGAGCTAAAACTAGGAGTCCGACACTTAAACAACTGCACCACCCAATTGTCCCTGGGTTTATTTTAAATTTCAGTTTTACCTGTTTGCATAAGCCCCTAAAAAGAATCAAACAACAACAATGACAACTGTAGTGTTAGAATTTCTTTCTTTACAAAATCAGTTAGGGAAGCCACATTGTTTTTGTTTGGTTTGGTTTGGTTTGGTCCGGACTTCTTCCTACTTATCTTAAAACTCAGACAGCTGAGCCAAAGTTCTTTTTCCTAAATAAGCCAAATGAAGTATTATCATTCTCCATATTGTGTTGGAATAAACTATCCAGTAAAGAAACTACCCTCATTTCTGAATGAGGACTCATTTTAGGTGAAGCCAATAATGTATCTTCAAAATATTCATTTTATACAATTCTACCAGACTTCTCTTGAATGCCTACCATGTAGCAGTCACCATGCTTCTGAAGATAAAACATGCAGGCTCAGCTTTCAAAAATCTCATAGTTTTAGGTGGGAAATAGATAAATATACAGAATGTGCCCTCATAACAGAAGTGTGCACGGGGAGCAAGGAAAGAGAGAAATTCTAGAAGAATTAATGTCAGGTCTTTGACAAAGAACTGCAGTCCCATTTTCCATTGTTTCAACTTTGTTTCTTTCTGTGTTTAATGGAGTTATAGGAAAAGGTGGTTAGCAAATGTGTGGTAGAATGGGGATCAGTGAGTGACTGTGTGTGTATGAGTAAACTATTCCAGTCTGAAACATATTTGTTAGGAATAAAAATCAAAAATTTTAAAGTCAAAATAATAACTGCCTTCCAGAAAAGGTCATTGGTATTCATAGTCATTTACTTGTATATGAAAAAGCAACCCCACCCTTTGAGCTCCAGCCCTCCTTGGCACCTCTATAACCCCTGTCTGGTGAAATTGACATGGAATGCCTTTTTCTTTCTTGCCTAGAGTATACTCATCAGGAACCCCATTTAACTTTCCATAGACAACATGACATAGAGAAGAAATCAAAGCAAGGCTCTTACCCTCTCTCTCTTACAGATTTAATGAATACTCTAATCAGTCATTCACATAGCTGATAACTTGTCCTCCACTAGATTGCCTTGCTGCTAAATTCAGGCAGCACCCCAGATAAACTCAGGCAAACTGACAAGTAAAGTTATAACCTAAATCATTTAGTTCTGTTGGGACCCATAAGCAAGAATTGCTTAATAGATTTTAAACCCTAACATTCTTAATATCATAGAGATGGAATTCTGTTCAGTAGCTAATTACCAGGGTAAATGAACTAGCTTCAGCCTAAGCCACATAAAATTTTAAAACAAAGCATAATCCTTATGGAAAAAGCCCATATAATGAAATAGACCTAAGATAGGATCATTTTTTCCATCCTCCTTGTAGCTACCTAATAATAATAATTATTTTTCATTTTATTTTATTTCTTTTCAGTGTTCCAGAATTCATTGTTTATGCACCACACCCAGTGCTCCATGTAATATGTGCCCTTCAAATAATTATGATAATATTAGACAACTGGAAAGTACTGTGGTAAAAATGATTTAACTGCTACTACTGAAACCACCTACAGCATTCATAACTTTGCTTATCAGGAATTGGTAGTAAACTTGCATATTTATTCTAAAATTCTATACTCTCCTTCATGCCCCAATCCATAATAGCATTAAAATAAACAAGGAACCCAAATCAGAGCCATATCTACCACACACTACTTCCTTAAACCATTAAAATGTGTTCTATTTCACTGGAGGATGCATGATCTGAACTTCATGTGCTTTCTCCTATAGAGAATGAGGCAAGCATGGGGAAGGACAGAAAAATGAATTTCACTAACCCTGTTTCAACACAGTGAGGGATAGTGGGTAGTATCTACAAAAAACAAGCTTTAACATGGGATTTCCATTTTTCATACCACATTGTATCCTTTCCCATGTTTCCAAGTCTTTATCATAGTCTGTAAAACCCAGGAACACTTTATATCATCACATTCCCTCCGGGGCTTCTTTTATATTCTGCACTATATTACTGGTATTTCACTTGAATAACAGAGTATGCTACAGTTACCTGAATTTTACAGTGGACATCTAGAACATTTGCATTCAAATTTGCTGTTGATGCTTAAAATTTGAAGCTGAAAGTAAGACACTTTAAAAAAAATATGAAAGTGAGTTAAGAAAGAAAATTTAGTTATAGGACATTGAGGTTAGCAAATATCCAGGTCCTGGAATTTCTTCTCTGTTCCATTTGGTTATCCTCAGCATATTAACTTTGTAGTAGCTTGGTCCTCATGCTGTCAAAAGGGCTGTGATAGTGACATACATCATGAACATACTACAACCAGAGCCAGAAGAAACTGGGGTGCTTTTCTTCAAAAATGTCTCTTCTACCTGGAGGAAACAGTTTCATAAAAGCCCCACCCTGGTACATTTCCCTCTTGTTTAGTGATATTATATCTCATGGCCATGCCTAATTAATTATTGGTAAAAGAAATAGAATTCCATATTTGACTTCGAAAAATCATAATTTATCCTCTCAGGTCAGTAGGACCCCCTGCCATAACCTTCCCTAAGTACATGCTCAAGCAAAAGAAATATATAAGCAAAATCAGCACACACAAACAAGAACCAAGGGGGAGACTTGCTGCTAAGAAGAAGGAAAAAATAATTTTCTCCCTGCTTTATCACATGATGTCAAAATATTTTTTAATCAAAGCACAACCTTCTGTGTGTCTTTTTTTTTTTTTAAGATTTGATTTATTTATTTGACAGACAGAGATCACAAATAGGCAGAGAGGCAGGCAGAGAGAGAGGAGGAAGCAGGCTCCCCTCTGTGCGGGGAGAGCCCGATGCGGGGCTCGATCCCGGGACCCTGAGATCATGACCTGAGCTGAAGGCAGAGGCTTAACCCACTGAGCCACCCAGGCACCCCCATTCTGTGTGTTTTAACCCCAGTCCCTGGACAGACATCATCATATATTTTTAGTGGGAGAGTAAAGTAGTGTTTTTATGGAGAACAATCTGATAGATGTATCAAAATCCTTGATGGTATACAGATGATTTTTTTGAGCCAGGAATTCTATATCTAAAAATCTTATTCTAAGAAAATAATTAATTTTATGAACAAAATTATATGAATAAGGTAAAGTGACATTATTAGCATTATTTTTGCTATTAGTATTAGTAAATAGAATTAATATTTTTTTAAAAGATTTTATTTATTTATTTGACAGACAGAGATCACAATTAGGCAGAAAGGCAGGCAGAGAGAGAGGAAGTGAAGCAGGCTTCCTGCTGAGCAGAGATCCCGATGCGGGGCTCAATCCCAGGACCCTGGGATCATGACCTGAGCCGAAGGCAGAGGCTTAACCCACTGAGCCACCCAGGTGCCCCTAGAATTAATATTTGATGTGCACCAGAATTCCAAAAAAATATCCTGGTGTATTCATTATGCTAGGATTTGAGTTAGACTGAGAATCCAGTAGTATTTCTAATTACTTACCATAGTACTACTCTGTCACCAGTGTTGGATGTCACATGATTCCCACTATTTTGTACTACTATAATGATGACTTTTATTATCTCAGTGGGGATTAGTGTTGGGTGAATGGATCAGCAGCAGGTGTGTGCTAGGTTGAATAGTTGACTATCCATAAGATTACTCAGAAAAGTAAAGGATTTATTTGTTGCCTATACAGCAAAGCCTCATATACTACCATGACATTGCCTCTATCTACCAGTGTCTGCGGGATAAAACAAAACAAAACAAAAGCAAACGAAAAACCCCAAAAAACTAAGAGGGTCTCTTTATCACCAGAGGCTTATTAATGGGTGTATATATATTTGTTCTTATTCTGTGCTGGACATGGATATACTCTATCTAGTCTTACACTTAGTGACTTAGGAAAAATTTGTAGGTTTGTTGAGTTTACAAATAACTGCCTTACAGGTTTTTTTTTTTAATGATTTATTTTTTTAAGAATTATCTTTTATTGGGGCAGCTGGTTGGCTCAGTGGGTTAAGCCTCTGCCTTCAGCTAATGTCATGATCTCAGGGTCCTGGGATCGATCTCCACATTGGGCTTTCTGCTTGGCAGGGAACCTGCTTCTCTTTCTCTCTCTCTGCCTGCCTCTCTGCCTACTTGTGATCTGTCTGTCAAATAAATAAATAAAATCTTAAAAAAATAAGTAAAAGATTATCCTTTTTTTTAAGATTTTATTTATTTATTTGACAGACAGAGAGAGGGGGGGAACACAAGTAGGGCATGTGGGAGAGGAAGAAGCAGGCTTCTTGTTGAGCAGGGAGCCCGACGCAGGGCTTGCACTAACTAGGCAGACACTAACAGTTGAGCTGCTCAGGAACCCCTGATTTCCAGGTTTAATATTTTTAGTTCCTAAAAGCCCCTGCCATGTAGTTTCTGTATTCACAGCTAAGTATAAATTTTATTTGGTTTCATCATATGCTCAAAATTTCTATATTGTTATTTCAAGTGCCAGAGGTAGATATGCTAACTCACAGCCCATCATCACAGTAGCCCCAACTAAATTAACCTCTTCCCAGAGAGTCCACAATTTGTGTTTCTAGTTAATAGAACTTCTACAGTTTATTGTGTCACTATAAATAATACTGATCTCCAAATATTAGGATCACATAACTTCAAATGTTGATCTCACATTTCTACCAAGTAATTTATTCAAATGGAACTTGGCACAACCTTAGCAGATAAAGGTCAGGAATACATTACAAGGACATATTTATCAGTGATAAGATCAAGGGTTAAAAAGTTCAATGAACTGAGTTATGAGGGAATATAAGGCAGAAAGAAATTGAGTGTGATTTTTAAAAATCAATGAAAAGTTCAGTGAAAATCTAGAGTTAGAGTCAGCCACTATCTGGGGCTCTGCATTTCTACAGTATTGTTCTTAACCAAGAAAACACCAAAGATTCCAACTCAATATTATTTAAAATATGTGGATAATGTTACCATCCCACACTGAAATAAACCACCTTATCACTGGGGGCATGGACCTGAAGCAATTTACAAAAAACATGACAGTGGGCAAAAACAGGCAATTTCAATATCATGGCCCATTAAATTTCATACAAAACCTAGATAACTCCAGTTGAAGAGGTGCATGATAATTCAGAATTATCACTTTCTGATCATTCACAAACAAACAAAAAAAGGCTATGAAAGAAATAGAAGAAGCAGTTACTCACAAAATAGAGGCAAGATAGAAGAAAATGTAAAACAATGTTTTGCCTTTGAATTATTTCTATTATGCCTTATGAGTCTCATTAAGCTTTATCTCTAAAGAAAGATGATATCATTATTTAGATCATGAGATTTATTTATTTTCTTCTGTTCAATTTTGGCTGTTACTAGTCCAAGAAATCTGGAAAAGTTTTTATGGATCCAAGCTACTTTCACATATGACTAACTTAACAATAGGAGATCTCAGATTGCTTAAAGACACATTTGCTTTCAGATAAAGCAACATTTTCACGGAATGCTCTCGTCAGATGCTTGACAATTCCCCAGCCTTCCAAATAAGGCCCTTTTTCAGCATATGTAGGAATTGAGAGATTGCACACATTGGTGAAACTAGAATTCAAATAGTCAGCCAACATGTGGAAGACATCAGCAAAAGTTATTCCAGTGATCTCACATTGGCAAATATGGTGCTATGACTGTTTCCAGAATAAACAGATCAGTCTGCCTGAGTGTGCACACCCATGTGTGAACATATGTAGATACACAGGGATTTGAAGAAACAAAGTAATAAGGTCAGAGCAGAACCCCAACAAAGAATGAAGATGTGTACCACTGGAGGACTATCATCATGCAAGATAATCCACACCATGGCTCAAATTGTTGAGTCGTAAAGATGGGCATTCAGTCAAAGGAAAAATGGAGGAGAGGAGAAAGTAGAGGAAGGGTCGGTTTTCCAATTCACATAAATCTATATGCTGGGTGAGCCACACTAAAAATTGAAGAACTTTTAAACTTGGAATCTAAATGACCTTTCTTAGATTAAACTTGGAAAATATACAGTTGGGGTTGCAGGTGTGAAAAGGGCTGGAATAAAATACACTGACTGTTTAGATAGCAAAGGCAGGATTGTTACTTCCTGAAGGAATTTGGCTGCTGCTTTTTACTGACATGCTCCCTTATAAATAATATTAATGTGAGAAGAAAGGTACTTGTTTATTGAAGGTCCCTGACCAAAGAAAGCAGGAAAGGCCTTGGGTATAGCCAGGCTTTGGACACTCTTCAAGGACTCTTAGAGTCAAGACAGAGGTTTGGCTTCATGCAAGTTATTTCATTTTTGAAACATTATTTTTGATTTGGAAAGTGAAGTTACTAATATTACCAAGACTAAGAAAAAGATATATACTGGCCTTGCTCCCATTCTCCTTTTTAGATATCCAGGTGATATTTTACTTACCTTATAGGAAGGAATCAAAAATTAAGACTGCAGTGAGGATTTACCTGAATTGTGGAAAATAACACAGTACTAAGAAAAGGAAGACACAAGTCACTCCACTATCTACCACCAGCTACTTTCCCCATAGGAGGTCATCCCTTTCATGATTTTATATTTCATTCAATCAATACTGTGTCAATAGCTAGATGACTTCATCAACAAAATGGGAGTGCTAAGATTATCATAAAGTTTTATAGTAAAAGTTTGGACCAAAGTATTTGATCTCAGTCAAGTAATTCTTTTTGTGTGTGTGTGTAAAGATTTGATTTATTTATTTGACAGAGAGAGATCACAAGTGGGCAGCGAGGCAGGCAGAAAGAGAGGGGAAGCAGGCTTCCTGCTGAGCAGAGAGCCCCATGCGGGGATCAGAACCAGGACCCTGAGATCATGACCTGAGCTGAAGGCAGAGGCTTAACCCACTGAGCCACCCAGGCGCCCCTTGGTTAAGTAATTCTTAAACAGTGCACAATCAATGAATTCCATGTTTCAAAAAAATGCAAATTCTAGTTTTAGGAAATTGGGTATGGATGAGAGGAAGGAATATTTACTTTGTTTACTTGGTTTGAGTTTTATTATTTTCATTATTCTTTTTTCCATTAATATTGCATGAAAATATAATGTAGGAATAGTAAGTGCAAATTAACTTGGATCCTCTGCTAAAATTCTAAAATAGGTAAATTAGTTAATATTCTATTTAGTTAGGAATAAGAGAAACCCAAAATTATAGCCTAAACAAGAAAGAGTATATTTATTGCCTACATCAATAAAAGTAAGTAATCCATTACTACATTTAAAAGCTGACTGTTGAAGGCCAGAGGGACCCAATTTCCTTTCAAGTGTCTACTTCACAACCCACTAGGTATGACCCTTATCATCTTATGGTCCAAGATTGTGTCCTAGACAACTCAATGATGACAGAGAGGAAGGGTGTGGGGGAGATAGTGGAAGTAATTAAGGACAAGCACTAATAATACTTTAACGGTGATCTAAGAAGGTAATATAAGAAACATATAGTTATGTCCTATTGGCAATTAGTCATATATCTATCTTGACAAGGAAGGCTGGTAAATTTTTTCATTATTTTAGGTGTCTTAAATTCTATTATTTTAGAGGAAAGGCACAGTGAAGGACAACTAATTGTTACCAGTCTATCCTATAATATGTTGTTTGGAAGCCCATGACAAGCAATTCATATTTTTCTCTCCAACATTGAACAAAATCAGCAAGCATGGCTATCACAAACAACCATCTGACACATTAATTAATATTCCATTAGAGAAATAAATAGGTAAGTATAATTTTCAGTAGGGTATTCTGAATCTCTGCAGCTGAAAAATTCTAAAGAAACAATAGAATGTACTATAATGTTCACTTTCATCTAATTCTTTTTCTTTTTTCTCTTTTTCATTCCCTTGGGTTTTGTATAGATTTTACACTGGGATACTTCAGTTATTTTCAGTGAGCAAGCATAAAAGACCCTCCATGTTCATAGGATCCAAAACTCTACTTGAAATTCTTGTTAGGTCAAGTATTCTTACAGATGACAAATATGATATCCAGAGAGCAAATTAATCAAAATTATATAACATCCGTTGATCTTCTGATTATGCAAGGTGAGGGTGTTTCTACTTTTATGTTCTGACTTATCTGTGAACCTGCATGCTTTGAGATTTTCTAAATTCAGAGTACAAAACAATAAGGGGACATGAGAGTAAGTACACAAAGAAATCAAAATATAGCTATAGTCAGTGCCCAAACTATGTTACGCTTTTTATAATTAAGATTTGCCTAATGACTATTAAATAGTTAGTGGCCAAAGAAATTAGAAAGAATAACAACAGGAAAAAAAAAAAGGGAGAGAGAGAGAATGCTAAAGTTTATTTCTTTTGATTCAAAAAATGTTTTGTGAAACGTATATGAAACTTTCGCATGTGCAGGAAGAGATCATGTTCATAATTTCAAATTCACCTTAGCTTAGAAGAGTATTACAACAAAATAAAATAGAAAACCATATGCTGACTCATATGTGTAGAGTCAATAAGTCACGGGAAGGTTGGAATCTTTAGGAAAGATGGATATTACATTAACTTCTTTCTCACTGGAATATTTGAAGATGCTGACTAGTGTTACTTTCTTTATTTTTTGAGTTCTAGTTTTATTTTTGAAATCAGAAGATAGTAGTCAATAAAAACAAAACCAAATAAGGCATAGTGCCTTTTTTGTCAGGTCAGAGACAAACATGTATCTACGAAATACAGGCCATGGCATATATGTTTCATTTCAGGTATGCAGGTTGGGAAAGGTCACTTTATTTATAGCGAGAACAGGACCTGTGTGATACACTTCTGTCTTCAGGGGCAAAAGCAGTACTAGAAAAATATAGGGGCTTCTTCCTCCTCCTGGTTAATTCTGTTTACTCTTTTCAGAGCCTGGTCCCTCTCACTAGCTGAAAGGAAGAAATTAAATATGTCTAAGACTTAAACACCCATCAAGCTGTTCCAAAAGACTTTTCTAAGGCTTTGGGATGCCTTAAATTTAGGGTCCTCAAAAGAAATAAAACTAAGCTCAAATAAGAGCTTTTAAAATTCCATATTCCTCTCTGATTAGCAGGAAGTAAATTAAATACCTTTTTTTTTTTTTAAAGATTGTATTTATTTATTTGACACAGAGAGAGATCACAAGTAGGCCTAGAGGCAGGCAGAGGGGGTTGGGGGAAAGCAGGCTCCCCACTAAGCAGAGAGCCCTATGTGGGGCTCAATCCGAGGACCCTAAGATCATGACCTGAGCTGAAGGCAGAGGCTTTAACCCACTGAGCCACACAGGTGCCCCATAAATTAAATATCTTGAGATCATTAGTACTTGATGATGAATTAGCTGAGAATCAAACAAGATAAAAATCCCAGAGAGGGTTGATAGCTGAGGGCTTAAGACAAGCAATTTCCCAGGAGAATAATTTCTTCAATCTGAAAACAGACCCAGATGTCACAACACATTACCCACTACTGTCTATCCCTTGTGTCACTTAGATCTTTTTGTATATATTCTGGGAGTAGCTTCTCCAGGATGCTTGAGCCTCTTTGGCGGGAGAAACAAACAAACAAACAAACAAGCAAACAAACAAACTCATGAGAAGAAAATTTGTGCAAAAAAACTCTAACTCTTGCAGATAGAGCTGGTGATTAGAACACAACTGATTCTCAGTGTTTCCTCCCCTACCTTAATTTCTAGATTTCCCCAGCTTTTGTTCACTCCTTTGTTGATCTGGGTGACTTACATAGTTGGGGGTGACACACACCTCCTTAACAAAGATCCAAGCCCCAGTCACCATGTTCTTCTTAGGCCATGCCTGCAACATTCATACATTTACCATCAAAACCAGGGAAAAGAATAACAAAAAATCCTCAGGTGAATCAGCTGAGAGCCAAAAACTTTTCTATTTGACCCTATTATGTAACAGAAGCCTTATCTGACCCTTATCCTAGTTTCTGCATAGAGAACAAATTACTAGCAGGCAAGGTTGAATGCAGAACAGCTAGTCAGCTATTACTGATTTACAGAATAAGAAAGAGAATGGGACATGGCTGGGCCAAGGTGGTGGTAAGTGAAAGGTAGTCAAATTCTGGATATATTTTGAAGGTAGAGCTAGCAAGATTTGTTGATAGAATGGATGAGAGGTATGAGATGAAGATCACAGTCAAGAATGATTACTTTCTAACATGAGAAAGTCTTGAGGAGTCTTTTATTTGTTTGTTTGTTTGTTTGATTGTTTGTTTGTTTTTGTCAGTGAGCTGTTTTTACATACCAAAAGATTCATTCCAGAAACAAGGTCATACTGTGTTTTTATAGAATGGGATTCCCATGGTAGCAATAGGTTTCTAACAATAATACTATGCATATTTTCTAGAAATACAGGAGTAAAATCAAGTTAGCTGATAACAGTTCACCTGGATCTTTTGGCTAAATGAGTTTCAAAATTTTATAAAATAATATAGAACAAAAAATTTTACAAGTGACTCCAGTAGACTTCTTTGGCTTTATCTCTTATCTTTCTCTTCTTTATCTCTTGTTTCCACTTACAACTTCTTTTCCAGTAATAAAGAACAAATTGCAGTATCTGAAAACACCATCATTTTTCTCATCACTATGCAAAACTCCCTATCTCTTAGAACCTTTCTTTAAGACTATGATATAATGTTAATTTCTTCAGATTATTTCCCCCAATATCCTTATGCCCACTCTTCCCTGAATTTCTTCGTGTGTCCTGACACATCTCTTGGCATTTTTCTAATTGTATTATAATTTCATTATCTCTCTACATCTAGAGCTCTCTGAAAACAGAACACTTATCTGATTAGTTATTGTATTCCCAATTCCTTGAGCATTTTCTAGCATAAAGAAAGTATCTAGTTAGTAGTTGTAAAATACAAAAATGACTGTTAATTTAAAAGTCAGATTACCTTTTACCAAATCAAAGGTGTATCAAACAAATTACTAGGTGTCTAATCTAGAGTACATGCCTGAACTTTATTTTTCAAAATAGTCTTTTAAATAATTAGTAAAGATCAAAAAATCACATTTTTGGAGAGGCTGATTTTGTATGTTCGAAGCAGGAGCAGTGATGATTTTGATACAGATTTTGACCAACCAAACTTATAGATACACTGGCCTAGAGGTCTCGGAGAAAATAATTAAAACACAACAACAAAAACAAAAAAACCTCTCCCATTCAACCAGGTAAAGTAGTATAATTGGCAGTTGGAGTTATGAAGAAGAGAAGGAGATCTAAATCCTGAATCATTATTTGTATTACAGGGTCAAAATCTACTTACAACAAAAATACAACAAGTTAAGTTAGAATTGAATTGCCAGCTTCAAGGTTGGTAAAATGTAAAAAGTAAGCCAATGTCACATTCTTATACCTGTAAATTTAAGGACTTTTATTTTTGAAAAGTTGATTTAGCAAAAATTTATTGAAAATTTCCATTGTTGTTTGTTATGTTTTAGCCATTGAAGAGTTCATAATTATATAAAGGATTTTAATTGCTAGGTTGCTGCTCAATGTATTACAGTTAAGATTTTATTTTCTGTTAATTGCACATTGAGACAAGTTTTTAAAGTGGCATACATTTTCAAACTCTAAAAGATAAAGTTTTTATATAGGATTCAGGTACATTTCCATCAATTCATATTTTTTGATGGTGAGGTATATATAAGGCAGCATTTTCCAGATAAACTTGTAACTTGATTTCTGTTAAGCTTGAATTCTTTCCCTATTGCCCTTCTAAGAAAAAAAAAATAATGTGTTTTTTTCTAGAGGAAAACAGTCCTAAAAATGGGGTGTTTTTCAAATCTGGCTTTGAACAGGAGACATACTGACAAGAATAACCATCCAGAATGAAAATACCTTGAAATATATGAGCCTCTTCATTTCTCAGCCACTGGAGTAGACATGGAGCTAAGATATCTCCAGGGAAAATTGAAATGCTGTAGGTGTTAATATTTCTATTTCTTTAGTATCAGTCAGTTCTAAGTAAATGGCCATCAGGCTTTAAGTTAACTTTAGTACATAAAGCGCTGTCTGTACACGCAATATCTTCGGGAGTTAAAAAAAATAATGTATATCCCAAGGAAGTTTTTTCTCGAAGAACAGATCTCACATTCTACCTTGAATTATTCAAACTATCTTGAATTGCCAATAAATTAAAATAAACCTGTAAATATGTGGAAAATTGGCTGGCGCCACTCAGAAATCAGTGTCATCCTCATTCCTTTTCAGTGCATTTTACTCTCCTGCCGTATACTGGCAGGTTCCGAGCATCTGTCCTTAGGCAAGCAATCACTTAGCATAGTGCCATGCTCATATATTACTATAAATCCCAAGTAAGTAAATGAGAAATAGGAGTAGAATTTATGATGAATCTTCAAGTTCCTCATTTCATTGCTTTTGGTTTATCATCACAGGCTTCAAATGACTTTCTTGCATCTAGTTTCTCCCCAGTTGATTTCCTCTTTTAGCCATAGACAGATTAATCTTTATAAAACCTCACTTTAATCATGTCACCTTATACTCAAGAACATACATGACTACCCATTGCTTATAAACTAAAGAATATGCTATATTATTTCTTGGCTGTGGCTTTAGTCATACCATTTATTCATTCAGATAATGCATTCTTATTGAACCTCCACTGTGGCTGATTAAAAAACATGGCCACAGTATTTTGCAGCCCCTTCCATTAAGAAGTAGAGATGGTTTCCCCATTCTTTGAATCTGGGCTTGTGATGCAACCCACTTGGATCAATTCATGCAGCAGAAGGGATACTGCACAACTTCTAAGGCTGGGCTTTTAGGAGTTTCACAAATTCTGTCATCACCCTCTTGGAATGGGGCCCAGAAAACACCACATAAACTGGAGGCGAGAGTCCATGTGGAGGATATATGATACATTTTAGCTGATGGACAGTACCAGTTGCCATGCAAGAGTCAGGTCATCTTGGACTTCCAACTCAGCCAACTCTCCTTCTAAGCAGAGCCATAGGAGTAAGTATAGGTGAAATCAACAGAAAAACTGCCCACTCCACTCCCTAAATTGTGATGACCATAATAATATAATTCTATGTGTAGCCACTTAGTGTTTGTTGGTAAGTATTGGTAGTTTGTTATGTAGCAAAATAGTTGATGCATTAAGCAGGTGGTAGGTAAATCTTTAGCTGCTACATATTCATTAATACAAAAGTTAGATAAGAACATTGATTTCATCTCACTTAAAGCCTCGCAAGCAGAAAATGGCAAAAATAAATACATGCACAAGAAAATACCATATCAAAGCATATCACGTAGTGAGAGATTTTACATAGGGAATTGGAACAGGACGATGTAAAAGATAAACATCAGAGCTAAGGAAAGCCCATTCTGAGGTGCTGTAACAAATCAGAAATCAAGCACTACATCAAGTCTGTAAGACTTTTGGTTAAGTGAGATTTATTTCTCTTATTTGTTGTTTTTGTTTTGTTTTTGCTTTGTTTTTAAGAAATCTGAATACTTTTAAGTGGAACATGTTCTCTTGGATCACAAGCTCCCTCAGCCCCTGATATCTTATATCTAGACTCTTCATGTCTTCATCCATCTTACCCTAAATACGTCTTGTGTCTTACATTCTTTGGTTGTTACCATTCTCCCTACTTAGGTCAGGGTGTTTCGCTCTCTCTACCTCCAGCATCTCTGCTCATCCTTTAAAACTCAGTTCAAATCACATTTCTTTCAATAAAGCCACCTTCTACTTTCCAAACCCTTCTCTCAAAAGGGTATTCTCTCTTCAAAATTATAAAATGGAGATCTCATTTCTCAGCGGGAGATATAATACCTATCCTGGTAGTTCTGGTGAACATCAGAGGTAATTATATAAGGTGTTTAATGTAGCTCTTAGCACAGGGCACAATTAAAAGAAGTTATAGAAATTGTCATCATCATCATCATCATCACCATCTATGCTTTCATCATTATATTTGCTTATTCATCCAAACATCATTTATTTAGTGCCTTTAAGGTACAAGTTATAGTACTAGTTTTTGGGAAGACAGGAATGAGTTAGGCTATATGATGTTATCCATCATAGGTTAATGATCACAATTTGTGCAACACTTAGGCTTAGGTATCTGAGACCCCATCATGGGCCCAGTGTTTTGGAGGACCCTTTTCCATGGGTCCTCCCCATGAGGCCAGCAGTCCACAGGTCCAGGAAACATTGCTCACCCAATACACCTCTTCTAGGCCAGTGCTTCTCAAATATCTGTGGTGAAGAACCCATTTTTTTGGTCTCCTCTAATTTCCAATCTGCTGTGTATACATACCTGTGTAAAATATAATAAAAATGAATTACTAGAGGAAATTAAATCTAAAAAGCTAACATGTAAAATGCAACCCCCCTTTTTTATTATTCAACAGGAATTAAATTAGCTCACCAAATTGCTACAAAAGTGTCTTAACTTGTACATCAATTTATGCCCTTATCTTGTCACAGACCAGTAACAAACTCTTTTCAAACTGACAGTAGTCCGCAGAATGCATTTTGAGGAGCCTTGTAGTAAAACTACATTCCTAGGACCCCAGAATTCCATCTCCACATAAGCAAAAAGTAGTAAGTGTTTGAGGTAAGTAACCACAGTGGAAAGGCAAAAGGTGAAATGAATTTACAAATTATTACCAAGGTGGAAATGGCAAGATATCAATTATGGCCTCTAACATTTATTTGACTCTCATTATTTACCTTTATTAACACAAATATTTTTTATGCCTCTGAGATGTGGCTAGAATTGACATGTATTTATGCTTAGAGCAGCACTAGCAAAATTGAGCCTCAGTGAAAATTGAGGACTGTTTTGCTCCCAAGCTCCTGCTCCTTACCATGTACCATTCCCATCATTTTACCATTTTTTACTGTGTCTATGCCTCAGACACACTCTTAGCTTCCCGTATAATCTGAAAGTAAGAGCTGTACATTTAGTCCTTAGGATTCCTGATATTCAATACTCTGTTCTTTTCAGAGAGCACTTAATATGAGACTATAAAACAACATAAGACTGTGGTTCCCAAACTATGCACTAATGTATCACTGGGGACTGTGATGAATTCACAGATCACCACGGGATGTTTTAAATATCCCAGAGAAACACAGCAATATCTGCTGGACACATAGGCACTATTAGCTCCAGGTTGTTCGCAATTTCAAGATGATATCACTACCTTCCTTCTTGTGACACTATAAATTTGTGAATTTTTTGAGATTGTTGGGATAAAGAATTAAGAACCGTATGGAAATCAGTATAGAACAGAAATTAGGGTTGTGATACCAAACCAGATTTTCAGTTTTGAGAAGCTATGCAATGCCCAACAGGGGTACCCATCTTATTAGTAGGTAACTGTAGTTTTGTAAGAATGAAGTATTTTTTAAATTTATGTCTATTTTTCTTAAGTAGCTGCTAAATTCATAGGGTATGCTTAGTAAAATTCTTGGAGATGACTACTTAACAAAAATGTGTATTCCATTTTTTTCTGGCCAACAACACCATGAACAAATTAGTTGAATACTAAGGGCTCCAGGAACAAAGAAAGTTTGAGAGCCTCTGGTATAAGATGTTTAAATCCCATCTTTGGGACTTGGGATTTGGCCACACCATCTCTATCGCAACTGCTCAACTCTGCAAGAATAGTGCAAAAGCAGCCATAAACAGTATATACACTGAAAAATGTGGCTATGCTCTGATAAAGCTTTATTTGCAAAAGCAGGAGGTTGGTCAGATTCAGCACATGGGCAAGTTTGTCATCCTTGTTCTAAGTTATGAGAGAGTATGAATCTAAATGAACTGGAATAATATCACAAGTGGACTTAGGTTTGAGGATGTCAAAAAGACTTTGTAAATAAGTGAAGGTTGAAAAACATAAAGCTAATAATTGATTTTCATTGATTCAGTCAAGATTGAAAGTTATATTGCTGGTAAAATATGAACAAAACACTGATTTGGGTAAAATCTAGTGATTCACTAGTGCGTGTGGAATATTGATTCTCTACTCATGGTATCTCCTTCTACACTAAGGGAGGTTCTTCCTCTCTCTGTCCTCTCAATTATTCCTTTCAAGAAAAGAGCAGTGATTTAGTATGATTGGTGAATCTGGAATGAAAGGATGGGTATGTATAGTTTAGACTCTTCCTCTCCCATTATATTTGGGAACGAGTTGCTCCAGTAAGTTTTGATTCTGTGTAGGGGTGTGTGTGTGTGCGTGTGTGTGTGTGTGTGTGTGTGTTTCGAGGGAGGGGGAGAAAACCACCATGACTGAGTAAGACTTCCTTGTTTTGGGGGTATGTTTTAAAGGGTTCATAAGCCTATAGATCTAAGCCATGTCCTTCAACTCAAACTTTACCAATGATAAGGGTAGTATTTTGGCCTCCATAAGCCTTACTCCTTTGTCTTATTTCTCAATCAGTCTATATCTCAAGTGACAAAGAGGGGTGCTCTATATCAGCCTGACCTTAAAGTTGAGTACAACACACATGGATAATGCTCCCATAGAGCCACAGGAGGAGGTAAACATTTCTTAAGAAAAGTAAAGAATTATAAACTGTTGAGGACTAAGGCTAAAAAAATACTTAGCCAACGAGGAATAAACCAGATGGATCTAATCTACTCTTGGAAGAGGAAGGTAGTGGCAGTGCTCAGAAATTTACTCTCTGAGAAAGTAACATCTGTATTGAAGTAAAAAGGATAAGTACATGCATTAGGCCAGACTGAAACTGAATAGCTTTCTGAGCTTAAGAAGTAGCATGTGCAAAAGCCTTGGTAAAAAGTAGTGCATCCTGTTCTAGAATCAGTCTGCCTCAAAACATAAGCAGGGGTAAGAAGTGAGAGATGGTGCTGGACAGGGGAAGAAACCAATTCACGAGGGGGCTTGTAGGCAATTAAGTAAAGCAGGTGTTATTTAGAGAACAAAGGGGATCTCTTCTGCGTTTTTAAACTACCTAGTAACATTACCAGAGAGATTTTTTTAATTGGAAGAAAAGGCTTTAATTAAGAATGATAGTGGGCACTGATTGAGGATTTAGGAACCCAGTAAGTAATTCTTAAACCACCATAATCTCCTTGTTCCTTTTCATATACCCTGTTGACTGTGATTTATATTTCACTGAGAAGACAAAAAGAGAAAAGAAAAGAAAAAACAAAGAGAAAAGGGAAGAAAAGAAAAAAGAAACTTGCACACACTTCCATCATCACCTTTTAAATTGCGTGAGTCAGTATCAGTATCCTTTGCCTCCCCATTAGGTACGCTGGAGGGAAGGTCCCTCCTCTCATCCAAGGCTAAGTCCTTTATCTGTTCATTAGACCTCATTTCCACACCTTCCATTAACCATCAGCCCTTTCCTTTATCTGTTCCCCTCATTAACAGAGCTTTAGAAGAAGTCTACTTGTTCTCCATCTTCAGTTCTCTCTTCAGCTTCTTTAATTCTCACCAATATATTCTGATATTTGACCTATCCGTATTTGGAAAAATTGAATGAAATTTCCTGAAATACTTTTTTTCCTTGGTTTCTGCAATTCTGTTCCCTCTTGTCTTCTTTTACGGGCTGATCTTTTGACTTGTTTTCCAAATCTTTAAATATTAGATTGCCTCAAAGATCAGTCCTTAGATCTTTCTCTTTCTTCCCTTTACCTTTTCTTCTGCTCCCTTCCCTATTCCTTCCTTCTCTGCTTAAATACACTTTCTTGTGGTTCTCAGCCACTCACCAGGCTTCACATAGAGCCTGTTTTGTTGTTGACTTCCAAAAAATCAGTCTCCTGAATACTAAATCCATGTGCCCAACTGCTGACAAAAAAATCTCTCAACTGATCGCCTATCTCCCCCATAAACTATAAAATTTCACTTTCATAGAGTCATTCAGTAAATGGAAATTTCATTCTCTTAACTTTTGACCAAATTTTCTTGGTGTCCTTCACTTCTCTGTGTGTCTCTCACCCACATCCAGTCCATCAGCAAATCCTTTCCGCCATGCCTTCAAAACATGACTAGAATCAAATGACTTCACATTTTTTTTATTATTACCACTATCAAAAATTCATAAATAACAGAATAAAACCAATGAATCACTGAAGTATTAATTAGTAAAATTTTATTGTGCACACACCAGAAAAACCACGTATACTTTAACCAAAACTTGAAGTGAGGCTCAGAGGTACATTGTTATAAAATAGCTTATATAGTAGGAAAATAGTGATGATTCTTCACAGTGATTTTTATAACATTAGTATTATATTAAATTATAATAAGTAGTTAGTAGTTACCTCATATCAACTTTGAGAACAGTTAAGTTTTGCTTATGATTTTCAGAGACATAAGCAAAAGATGACCCACGTCAAGTTAGCCTTGCAGGATAAACTAAACTAAGCTTTGCTTGGATGACTAATCTGGTTTTGCTTTTTCAGGGAATTTTCAAGGGTAGTCTCTGGTTTTTATTTTAACGTCATCATGTCTCAAGCCAGTTCTCAGGTCTTTCTTGACCATTCCTACAGTCTCCTATTGTTCTCCCTGCTTCTATCCTTGCCTTCCTACATCTATTCTATTCCTTTCTAAATCTATTAATCCAGAATAATATGTGAAAAAGTGAATAGGACTGTGACAAAAGAAAAAGTTCTTTTGCTCAAAAACTTAAATGACTTTCCAGTTTACTTGGAGTAAAATCTAAACACCTTCCTCTGATCTACAATGTCTTCCATGGTCTAGCTCCAACTTGTCTCTCTAGCCACATATCCTCTCATCCTTCAACCTCTCTCAGTGCACTGCCATTCTTCTGGGATCCTGGATGCTCCATAGACACAATTCCTGCCTTAGTATCTTTACACAAGTTGTTCTATTTTTCTGAATGCTACTCCCACATATTTGCATGTCTCACTCACTACTCTTCAATATAACATGTTTTTTTTTTCTTTTTAATTTTTGGTTTTGTTTTGCTTACTCTTCATGGGAGGAATTATATTTTAAAAAATGATTCAGAGCGCAATTACAAATTAAACACAAAACACATGCATGTACACATATACTAATATACTATTCTTGACCTACTAAATTGATTTCATTTCTTGCTAATTTGTAGGTTGAAGATTACTGCTATATGAAATGGTATCTATGTAGTGGTCATTCTTTATCTTTATATTTATCTACTCTAGTCATTCAGTAACACTTTTCTTTAGTTTATATATGTTTGTATTTATTTACTATCCTTACTTTCACTTCACTAAGATGCACACTCATGATTGCAGGAGCTCTGTTTTGTTTAGAACTGTATATTCAGCATCTATTACAATGGCAGACACTTAGTAGTCACTCAAAAGACATGTGTTGATAAATACTTCAGGGATGAAAATATTTATGAGATATGTAGTAAGCTATAGTCACAAAATTTGTGTTGGACTACATTTGAGAATGAAGAAAAAAAAAGTTTTAAGGATCTGCTTTATGATTCTGTCTTATTCAGTTAGCCAAATCATGGTACTATTCCCTAAAGAAGAACACTCTGCTTGAGACAGAGTATTTATAGGAAAAGCACAAGTTCAGCTTTGGACTGGTTGAGGTTGAGTCCTTTAGAACATCTAAGCGAAGACAACAAGCCCTGAATCATCCGAATAAAAACTGTTACAGGTCCCATTCAAGACATTCAAATTCAAAGATGCAGGTTCGATATGTCATTTTTATGTTATCTTTTTATTTCCCCTATCTTTTTTCTCTGCAACTTTTTTTCCTTAAGCCACACATCTAAGAGTATAGGTTACCCTCTCTTCCACATAGCCTGAAGCATGAGATTATACTTTCTCATTTTGGAAGCCACATAAGATCATATTTAAAAACTTTAGAAAGAGATTAAATTCCCCACAATTTCCATGACAAAACATAGTGGAATCTACAATATTACTGTCAGAGAGATATTTGACTTTTTTTTTTTTAACTCAGAAATTGGATGGGGGCAGATATGGGATAATACAGAGCCAGAAACTTCTCTATCTATTGATATGAATATCACTGAGTGAAATCAATGCTGTGACAGAGACTGAAATTCTCAGCTTCCTGGCCAGAGGGGTCCTAGAGAGGGATTATAAACAAGTCAAGCAAGTGGCAGCCTTGAGTGTAATAAGCCAAGAGGCCCTCAAGCCCAGCCACTGCCTCTCAAGTTATGCCCACCTCTTGATTTCAGTTTACTTTTAATTAAACACTAAAAACAGCAAAACAATACAAATAAAATGTTTTATTGAGAAGGACTTGAGGAAATATTCCCTAAATGCTCAAAAACAGTAGTTATGCATTACAGGAAAATATAATTTTGGTTTAAAGTGTTTGAGAATTGTTGAGTTAAATAGAGGTTGACTTCAAGATTCTTCAATATGTGATAATGTGCATTTTATTTCTCCAAGAAAATTATCTAGCATTCAGATGATACAAAACCTTTTTGACAATGAATTATTTTTACCAGAAAACATCTCAAAATATGATTCTTGGGACGTATTGAGACATGTTGACATAGATTGTTTTCTGATGACTGTTATATTAAAAATTACATTTTTGAAAATAGATATATCACCAAGAAAGACCCAGATTATGGCAGGAAGAGAACCAGGATCTACTTCTCATTCTCCTAAGTTTCGCTGTGAATATTGTGGTTATTTTATTTGTAAAAAGATAACAGTCATCACAGGTTAGAGAATTAAAAAGAAGAAAATATTATATTCTGCAGTATCACAGAATTTTTATGGATCTGAGGACATCTAAATTTTAAGGATATTCCTTGTCAAGTTAAATTTCTTCCCATGTCCTCTTATTCACCTCTTTTTCTGATTTTAAACACTGCAGAGTCACTGCTTTTCCTGCTTAGTGTAGGAATTATTATCAATGGACTACTTCAATTCTCACAATTGAGACAGAAATTAAAGACTTTCTCTATTGTTTTTAAGTTTCATACATGACCTCTAAAATCAAAGTTCAAACCTTGTGTTACAATCTATAGCTAGAAGCTTAGTGGCTCCGCTGAGGGCAAATTATCTTTATTTCAATCAAGGCAGACCCTCTCACCACCAAAGCCACCACATTCATAGAATCGATAAGAAGAGCAGAAATATCACCTGTGTGTTTGCAAAATATTTTGGATGGCCAGACCCAAAGGCATCCTTTACAGACAGAAGGGATCTGGTTGCAGAAACAAGGGGAGATCACAGGATTCTGAAGGAGTTTATTGTTGTTATAGATACTTCTTAACAGTGCAAGGATAAGAGCTTAAATATATCCATTTAAGAGTGCTTGGTTTATTTTAGACTGGGGAGGTTGAGGGTAGAGAACAACATTTTACACCACTTGTCACTTGTCACAAAAGGCACATTTGCATTTTTAATTGAAGAAAAAACAAAGTAGGAATGTTAATACATCTTTCCATTTTTTCCCCAAGATTTTATTTATTTATTTATTTTTTTTGACAGAGACAGCAAGAGAGGGGACATAAGCAGGGGGAGTGGGAGTGGGAGAAGCAGACTTCCCTCTGAGCAGGGAGCCCAATGCGGGGCTTGATTCTGGGACCCTGGGATCCTGACCTGAGATGAAAACAGATTGCTTAATGACTGAGCCACCCAGGCGCCCCCATCTTTCCATTTTTTAACCCAACTTATGAAATCCCCAAAATAGAATAGGTGTCTGATGGTAGCTTTTTAATTTTTCATTGTTAGCTTTAAAGCAACTGAAAAATCTTCAAAGTACGTATTTTTAAGTAAACCTGAACAAAGAGAGTAAAGGGGAAATTTAGTGTCTTTTTTTTTTAAGGTGAGTGTTGGGGGTGACGGTGACTGGTGAGATGTGCAGTTTGTGGAGCAAGTAGATAGGTGTCATTGTTGTAATGTTATAAGCGATATGATGATGGCTTCTATGCTATAAATACTATAGGATATTAAAAATAGTTACTTTTTTAAACCATACTCAGTCCTAAGTTAGTTGCTCTGTAGGAATTATCTTACTGAGAAAACAGAACCTTTGACAATTTATATTTGTGTATCCAACTACACCACACAAAGTTAACCAGAGACAGAAATCTAGAAATACCCAACATTCCACTTGAGTGTTCAGCTGATACTGATCGGCACTTTCATGTGAGAAAATTGCACCAGACTGAGAAAAGAGCCACCTGGAAGTCTTAGCAGGAAAAGTGCCTAGCATTTACATAATGCCTCAAATACTATTGATTTCACCAGCCAGACTGGAAGACCTCATAATTCATGGGACATTGGGTAGAACCCATATATTCTTTTTGTCTCAGTACATAGGGCAAATAGTCTTAGAGTGACCATAACTCTAGAATTAAGTATACCAATACGAATTTTCAAAAATCTAGTTTGTAAGAAGATAAAATTAAAAAAAAAAAATATCTACTATCCAATTAAAAGTCACAGAAGGGTGGTCCAAGATGGTGGTACAAAAATCCTAGTCATCTCATCCCATGGGCACATCACATCTATAGCTACATATGAAAAATTAACCCCCTGAAAATGACTTAAAAATTAGTTAAACACCTCCTTCAAAACAAACGGTAAAAGGACTGCTTTGAAATGGTAGGAGAGGCAGAGATGCAGTCTCACCATGAAGCCCTTTGCTGGCACAACAACCCACAATCAGTAGGGATCTCACAAATCCACAACTTCTCCCTGAGAAGCAAGGAGTCTGTGCTCTACAACATGAGGCCCATATCTTGGGGCCTGCAATGAGGAATGAGTCCTAAAATGTCTGGTTTTAAAAACCAATGGAGCTCAGGTCCAGGAAAAACAAAGGGCTATAGGGAACCTAGATACTTTTGTTAAAGGACCCTCGAACAGATTCATTTACCAGGGGGACCAACACAAAGACAGCAGTTTGAAAAGCACCTACAGAGTACATGGAAATAAATTTGATAATTTTAAAGCACCTGCTGGAGGAACAGGGGCCTGTCAACATTGTTGTGTTCTCCCTCTATCTCGATAGTGTCAGCAGGGTACCTTGGCCTTGCACTCTCCCATGGTCCTGCTAAAGATGGCCCCTGTGTCCTAGCTCTATGTTCTCCCATGGCCCTGTGACAGCTAACAGCCATGCCCCAGCCCTGTGCTCTCCCACTATCTCTCTAAAACGACAGGTAAATGAACTCCACACAGGAGATGCTTTTTGTTCATCTGGCTCTGGTGACTAGGAGGGCTTGCATTCATGGGTCCCAGGAGACTGTAAAAATCAGAAATAATTCTTGGCAGGCTACCGCTCACTGGGCATGGCATGGCAGACTGATACACATCCCAAGTCTTTCTGTGCAAAAGGCCAATTAATTTGTCCTGAAGCTTTAACCTGGGGACAGACTTAAGGTTTTCTGCACATCTGAAGGTTAAACAGCTGTTCTCAGGGAATGTAGGCTGGAGAACACCCATCTTTGTGCTCTCCCTTGGCTTCACCACAGCTTACAAGTACCTCTGAGAAAAGAGCTTATACATTTGTCTGAAGCCTGAGCTTTTATATCTGCTGCCCAGGAGACATCTTCTGACTGCCTGGTCTAAAGGCCAACAGGGTTTAAAACTGCAGTCCCACAGGACTGTATATATTTGCATAATTTAAAAGTGGCTGCCTGAGAGCCTTGATTTCCTATCACCCTGAAACTAGGTGCTGACTGAGACTCCCTCCCTTTAGAATATTGGCAAGTCTTGGTGTATCCTCAACACCTGCAACCTATCAGTAAATCAGTCTGCTTTGATAATCATAAAAGTTTCAAAAGATAAGCAAGAGTGAGGGCAAGGTTCATGTACTCCATAAGGCCATTCAGAGAGGTGGATATTTCATCTAATATAGAGAAACATAAAATCAAGCAAAATAAGAAAACAGAGGGATCTATTCCAAATAAAAGAATATATATATATATAAATTCTCAAGCAAAACAAAACAAAACAAAAATAAAAACAAAACAAAACAAAACCTTCATGAACTAGAGAGAAGAAATTTACCTGATACAAAGTTCAAAGTAATGGTCATAAATATGCTCACCAAATGGGAAAAGAAAGGTTAAACACAGTAACAATTTCAACAAAAAGAAAATGTAAGAAAGCACCAAACAAAAGTCAAAGAACTGAATAATACAATAACAGCACTGAAAATTACACTACTGATGTTCAAAAGCAGACTAGAAGAAACAGAAGAAAGGATCAGTGAGCTACGAGACAGAACAGTGAAACTCACCTAACAGCAGAAGTATCTTAAAAGAATTTTTAAAAAAGATTTTATTTATTTATTTGACAGAGTGAGAGAGCACGCAAGCAGGGAGGAAGGCAGGCAGAAGGAAAGGGAGAAGCAGGGTCCCTGCTGAGCAAAATGCCTAATGCAGAACTCAATCCCAGGACCCTGGGATCATGACCTGAGCTGAAGGCAGATGCTTAACTGACTGAGCTACACAGGCATCCCTTTAAAAAATTTCTAAAAAATGACAATAGCTTAAGGATAACATCAAGTGGAATGATATTCCCATTATAGGGGTCCCAGAAAGAGGAGAGAGAGAAAGTGAAAAAAAAAAATGAGAAAATAATGGTTCAAAACATCCCTAACCTGGAGAAGGAAACAGACATCCAAAGCCAGGAATCCCAGGGATTTTCAAATAAGAAGAACCCAAAAAGAGCCAAACCAACACACATTATAATTAAAATGTCAAGAGTTATTTCAGAGTTGAGTTTGAGAAGTTCTTTATAGATCTTGAATATCAGCCTTTTATCTGTAATGTCATTTGCAAATATCTTCTCCCATTCCATTGGTTGTCTCTTAGTTTTGTTGACTGTTTCCTTTGCTGTGCAGAGGCTTTTTATCTTGATGAAGTCCCAAAAGTTCATTCTTTCTTTTGTTTCCCTTGCTTTAAACATGTCTTGAAAGAAGTTACTATGGCCAGTGTTGAAGAGGTTACTGTCTATGTTCTCCCCTAGGATTTTGATGGAGTCCTGTCTCACATTGAGCTCTTTCATCCATTTTGAGTTTATCTTTGTATATGGTATAAGGGAATGGTCCAGTTTCATTCTTCCATATGTAGCTGTCCAATTTTCTCAGCACAACTTATTGAAGGTACTTTTTCTAATGGATATTTTTTCCTGTTTTGTCAGAGGTTAGTTGACCATAGAGTTGAGGGTCCATTTCTGGAGTCTCTATTCTATTCCATTGGTCTATGTGTCTGTTTTTGTGCCAATACCATGCTGTCTTGATGATCACATCTTTGTAATATGGCTTCAAGTCAGGCAACATGATGCCCCCCACTTTGTTTTTCTTTGTTTTTATCCCCCACTTTGTTTTTCAGAGTAATTATTCCCTTGGTGATTCGGGGTCTTTTCTGGTTCCATACAAATTTCAGGATTGGTTGTTCCAGCTCTTTGAAAAATACCAATGGTATTTTAATAGGGATGACATTGAAAGTGTAAATTGCTCTGGGCAGGACAGACATTTTAACAATGTTGATCCTTCCAATCCATAAGCAGGGGATGTTTTTCCATCTTTTTGTGTCTTCCACAATTTCTTTCATAAGCGTTCTGTAGTTTCTAGAGTATAGATCCCTTACTCTTTAGTTAGGTTTATTCCTAGGCATCATGTTTTTTGGTGCTATTGTGAATGGAATTAATTCCTTAATTTCTCTTTCTATAATTACATTGCTAGTGTATAAGAAAGCAACTGATTTCTGTGCATTGATTTTGTGTCCTGCCACATTGCTGAATTGCTGTATGAGTTCTAGAATTTGGAAGTAGAGTCTTTTGGGTTTTCCACATAAAGTATCATGCCATCTGCAAAGACAGAGTTTGATTTCTTCTTTGCCAATTTGGATGTCTTTTATTTTTTTGTTGTCTGATTGCTGAGGCTAGGACTTCTAGCACTATGGTGAACAATAGTGGTGAGAGTGGGCATCTCTGTTGTATTCCTGACATTAAGGGGAAAGTTTAATTAATAATTAATAATAATAATTAATAATGATATTTGCTGTGGGTTTTTCATAGATGGTTTTTATGAAATTGAGGAATATTCCCTCTATCTTTATACTCTGAAGAGTTTTAATGAGGAACAGATATTCTATTTTGTCAAATGCTTTTTCTGCATCAGCTGAGAGGATCATATGGTTCTTATCTTTTCTTTTGTTAATGTCCTCTTTCACATTGACAGATATGCGAATGTTTAACCACTCTTGCATCCCAGGAATAAATCCCACTTGGTTGTGGTGAATAATCCTTTTAATGTACTGTTGGATCCTATTAGCTAGGATTCTTTTGAGAATTTTGGCATTCATATTCATCAGGGATATTGATATGTAATTCTCCATTTTGATGAGGTCTTTGCCTGGTTTGGGGATCAGGGTCATGCTGACCTCATAGAAGGAGTTTGGAAGTTTTCTTTCTGTTTCTATTTTTGAAACAGCTTCAGTAGAATAGGTATTATTTCTTCTTTAAGTGTTTGGTAGAATTCCCCTGGCAAGCCATCTGGCCCTAGACTTTTGTTTTTTTGAGATATTTTTGATTATTGCTTCAATTTTGTTACTGCTTATTGGTCTATTCAGATCGTCTCTTTCTTCCCATTTCAGTCTTGGTAGTTTGTAAGTTTCCAGGAATGCATCCATTTTTTTTTTTCCAGGTTGCTTAATTTGTTGGCATATAGTTGCTGGTAATAATTTCTAATAACTGTTTCTATTTCTTTGGTATTAGTTTTGATCTCTCCCCTTTCATTGATGATTTTATTAATCTGGGTTCTTTCTCTTTTCTTTTGGATAAGTTTGGCCAGTGGTTTCTTGATCTTATCAATTCTTTCAAAGAATGAGATACTAGTTTCATTAATCTATTCTACTGTTTTGCTGGTTTCCGTTTCATTTATCTCTGCTTTAATTTTTATTATTTCTCTTCTCCTGCTTGGTTTAGGTTTTATTTGCTGTTCTTTCTCCACTTCCTCTAGATATAAGGTTAGCTTGTGCATTTGGGATTTCTCTAATTTTCTGAGAGAGGCTTTGGTGGTTATGTATTTCCCTCTTAGGACCACCTTTTCAGTATCCCAGAGGTTTTGGACTGAAGTGTTTCCCCAAAAAATGGGCAGAAGACATGAACAGACACTTCTCCAAAGAAAACATACAAATGGCTAACAGACCTATTAAAAAAAAATGCTCAACATCATTAGCCATCAGGGAAATATAAATCAAAACTACAATGAGATACCACCTTACACCAGTTAGAATGGCAAAAATTAATAAGTTGGGGAACAACAAATGTTGGCAAAGATGTGGAGAAAGGGGAACCTTCTTAAACTGTTAGTGGGAATGCAAGCTGGTACAATCACTCTGGAAAACAGTGTGGAGGATCCTCAAGATGTTAAAAATAGAGCTATCCTACAACCCAGCAATTGCACTACTAGGCATTTACCCCAAAGATACAGATGTAGTGAAAAGAAGGGGCACATGCACCCCAATGTTCATAGCAGCAACGTCCACAATAACCAAACTGTGGAACGAGTGGAGATTCCCTTCAACAGATGAATGGATAAAGAAGATGTAGTACATATACACAATGGAATATTATTCAGCCATCAGAAAGGAAGAATACTCACCATTTGCATCGACATAGATGGAACTGGAGGGGATTATGCTAAGTGAAGTAAGTCAAGCAGAGAAAGACAATTATCATATGGTTTCACTCATATGTGGAACATAAACAATAGCACAGAGGACTGCAAGGGAAGGGAGGAAAATCTGAAGGGGGAGAAATCAGAGAAGGAAATGAATCATGAGAGACTATGGACCTGGGAAACGAACTGAGGGTCTTAGAAAGGAGGGGTTGTAGGGAGGTGGTAACATGTGTTGGGTATTAAGGAGGGCACGTGTTGTGATGTGCACTGGATATTATACATAACTAATGAATTGTTGAACACTGCATCAAAAACAAATGATGTACTATACGGTGGCTAACTAAACATAATGAAAAAATGATATAAAAATAAAATAAAATATCAAAAGTTAAAGATAACATTGTAAAAGCAGCAAGATAGAAATAATTTGTTACATACAGGAGAATCCCCATAAGACCATCTGCAGATTTTTCAATGAATAATTGCAGATCAAAAGGGAGTGGCCCAATATATTCAAACTGCTGAAAATAAAGAATGAAACTTCCAATCAAGAATATTCTATCCAGCCAGATTATCATTCAGAATTGAAGGGGTGATGGAGTTTTCCAGTTAAGAAAAAGCTAAAGGAGTTCATCTTCTTAAACTGGCCTTCTGATGAATGTTAAAACTTAAAGATGAAAAGAAAAGGCATTAATTAGTAATTAGAAATTATAGGAAAATACAAATCTCACTGATACAAGTAAATATACAGTAAAAGGGGATAAATTACTTATAAAGCTAATACAAAGTTTAAAAGACAAAAGTGGTAAAAATAACTAACTTCAACAATCAGTTAAGGAATACACAAAATAAAAAGGTGTAAAATGTGACATCAAAAACAATAAAACATGAAAGGAGCTTAAAATGTAGTCTTAGAATGTATTCAAACTTAAGTTGGTATCAAGTTAAAATAGATTGTTATAGGGGCGCCTGGGTGGCTCAGTGGGTTAAGGCCTCTGCCTTCAGCTCAGGTCATGATCCCAGGATCCTGGGGTTGAGGCCCGCATTGGTCTCTCTGCTCAGCGGGGAGCCTGCTTCCCTTCCTCTCTCTGCCTTCCTCTCTGCCTGCTTGTGATCTATCTGTCAAATAGATAAAATCTTTAAAAAAAAAATAGACTGTTATATATAATACGATGTTATAAATGAGCCTCATAGTAACCACAAAGCAAACATACGATAAATCCAGAAAACATAAGAAGGGAATCTGTACATGACTCTAAAGAAATCCATTAAACCACAAGGAAAGACAGGAAGAGAAGAAAGGAACATAGAGGAATAGGAAAACAGCCAGAAAACAATTAACAAAATGACACTAAGTACTTTAAATGTAAATGGTCTAAATTCTCCAATCAAAAGATAGAGTAGCTGAGTGGATCATACACCATGATCAAGATGATCAAGTGGGATTTATTCCAGAGATGCAAGAATGCTTCAACATCTACAAATCAATGTGATACACTACATTAACAAAAGGAATGGTAAAACTCATATAATCATCTCAAAAGACGCAGAAAAGGCCCTTGACAAAATTCAACATCCATTTTTGATAAAAACTCTCAACAAAGTGGGTTTGAAAATACCTCAACATAATAAAAGCCATATATGACAAGTCCACAGCCAACATCATACTCAACAGCAAAAAACTGAAAGCTTTTCCTCTAAGATCAAGGATAAGGCAAGGATGCCCACTCTAGATATTTTTATTCAACATAATATTAGAAATCATAGACAAGACAATTAGGCAAGAAAAAGAAAAAAATAAATAAAGGCAAAAAGGCATCCATGTTGGAAAAGGTGAAGTAAGATTGTAAGTATTTGTGGATGACATGACTTTATATATAGAAAATACTAAAGGACGCCACCAAAAATCCATTAGAACTAATAAACAAATTCAGTAAAGTTGCAGGGTACAAAATCAGTATACAAAAATCTATTGCATTTCTACACACTATCAGAAAAAGTAGGGGCACCTGGGTGACTCAGTTGGTTAACCAGCTGCCTTCAGCTCTGGTCATGATCCCAGGGTCCTGGGATGGAGTCCCAGGTCTTGTGCTCTGCTTAACAGGGAGACTGCTTCTCCCTTTCTTTCTGCCTGCTCCTCCCCCTGCTTGTGCACTCTATCTTTCTCTCTCATTCTCTATCAAATAAATAAATTAAATATTTTTAAAAGAATTAATATGGAGATATAATACTCCATTGTATACATGGATCATACCTTTATCCATTCATCCATTGAAGGGCATCTTGATTCTTTCCATAGTTTGGTGACTGTGGCCATTGCTGCTATGAACATTGGGGTACAGATGGCCCTTCTTTTCACTACATCTGTATCTTTGGGGTAAATACCCAGTAGTGCAATTGCAGGGTCATAGGGTAGCTCTATTTTTAATTTCTTAAGGAATTTCCGCACTGTTTTCCAAAGTGGCTGCACCAACTTGCATTCCCACCAACAATGCAAGAGGGTTCCCCTTTCTCCACATCCTCTCCAACACTTGTTGTTCACTGTCTTGTTAATTTTGGCCATTCTAACTGGTGTAAGGTGGTATCTCAATGTGGTTTTGATTTGAATCTCCCTGATTGCTAATGATGATGAACATTTATTCACATGTCTGTTAGCCATTTGTATGTCTTCTTTGGAGAAGTGTCTGTTCATGTCTTCTGCCCATTTTTTGATGTGATTATCTGTTTTGTGTGTGTTGAGTTTGAGGAGTTCTTTATAGATCTCAAATATCAGCCATTTTTCTGTACTGTCATTTGTGAATATCTTCTCCCATTCCGTGGGTTGCCTCTTTGTTTTATTGACTGTTTCCTTTGCTGTGCAGAACATTTTGATCTTGATCAAGTCCCAAAAGTTCATTTTCCTTTTGTTTCCTTTCCCATTGGAGACATATCTTGAAAGAAGTTGCTGTGGCCAATGTTGAAGAGGTTACTGCCTATGTTCTCCTCTACGATTTTGACAGATTTCTGCCTCACATTTAGGCCTTTTATCCATTTTGAGTTTATCTTTGTGTATGGTGTAAGAGAATGATCAAGTTTCATTCTTCTACACATAGCTGTCCAAATTCCCCAGCACCATTTATTGAAGAGACTGCCTTTTTTCCACTGTATATTTTTTTCCTGATTAGTCAAAGATTATTTGACCATAGAGTTGAGGGTCCATATATGGGCTCTCTACTCTGTTCCACTGGTCTATGTGTCTGTTTTTGTGTCAGTACCATGCTGTCTTGGTGATCACAGCTTTGTAGTAAAGCTTAAAATCAACAATGTGATGCCCCCAGTTTTGTTTTTCTTTTTCAACATTTCCTTAGCAACTCAGGGTCTCTTCTGTTTCCATACAAATTTTAGCATTGTTTGTTCCAGCTCTTAGAAAAATGCCAGTGGAATTTTGATCAGGATGGCATTGAAAATATAGATTGCTCTAGGCAGTATAGACATTTTGACAATGTTTATTCTTCTGATCCATGAGCATGGAACGGTCTTCCATTTTTTGTGTCGTCTTCAATTTCTTTCATGAGTGTTCTGTAGTTCCTCAAGTACAGATCATTTACCTCTTTGGTTAGGTTTATTCCCAGGTATCTTATGGTTCTTGGTGCTGTAGTAAATGGAATCAATTCTCTAATTTCCCTTTCTATGTTTTCATTGTTAGTGTATAAGAAAGCAACTGATTTCTGTACATTGATTTTGTATCCTGCCACATTACTGAATTGTATGAGTTGTAGTAGTTTGGGGGTGGAGTCTTTTGGGTTTTCCATATAAAGTATCATGTCATCTGCAAAGAGAGAGAGTTTTACTTCTTCTTTGTCAATTTGAATATCTTTTATTTCTTTTTGTTGTCTCATTGCTGTTGCTAGGACTCTATTACTATGTTGAATAAGAGTGGTGAGAGTGGACATCTTTGTCATGTTCCTGATCTCAAAGGGAAGGCTGTCAGCTTTCCCCACTGAGGATGACATTTGCTGTGGGTTTTTCGTAGATAGATTTTATGAAGTTGAGGAATGTTCCCTCTATCCCTATATTTTGAATCATTTAATCAGGAATGGATGCTGTACCTTATCAAATGCTGGTGGGTATTATGGAAAGCACGTATTGCATGGAACACTGGGTGTGGTGCATAAACAATTAATTTGGAACACTGAAAAAAATTAAATTTAATTTAAAAAGAGAATTAAGAAACCAATCACATTTATAATTGCATTAAAAATAATAAAATACCGGGGTACCTGGGTGGCTCAGTGGGTTAAGCCTCTGCCTTCAGCTCAGGTCATGATCTCAGGGTCCTGGGATCGAGCCCCACATTGGGCTCTCTGCTCAGCAGGGAGCCTGCTTCTCCCTCTCCCTCTGTCTGCCTCTCTGCCTACTTGTGATCTCTCTCTCTATGTCAAATAAATAAATAAAATCTTTAATAATAATAATAATAAAATACCTAGGAACAAATTTAACCAAAGAGGTAAAAAACTGGCACACTGAAAACTTCAAGACATTGATGAAAGTAATTGAAGAAGACATGAATAAATGTAGATACTCCATGTTCAGAGAAAGGAAGAATTAATAAAATGTTCACATTTGAAGCAATATGGATTTAATTCAGTCAATATTAAAATCAATGGAATTTTTCACAGAAATAGAATAAAGCATCCTGAAATTTGAATGGAAGCACAAAAGACCGTGAATAGCCAAAGCAATCTTGAGAAAGGAATGCAAAGCTAGAGGCAATGCACTCCCTGATTCAAAGTATATTGCAAAGCTATAGTAATCAAACAGTGTGGCACTGTCATAAAAACAGACACATAGACCAACAGAACATAATGGAGAGTTCAGAAATAAAGCCACATATATATAGTTAATTTATAACAAAGGAAGAAAGAATATTCAATGGCAAAAGGACATTTACTTTTAATAAATGGTTTTGGAAAACTGGACAGCTACATGAAATGAATGAATCTAGACTAATATCTTACACCACACACAAAAATGAGCTCAAAATGGATTAAAGACTTGAATGTAACACAAGAAACCATAAAACTCCTGGAAGAAAATATAGGTGGTAGACTCCTTGATATAGGTCTTGGCAATTATTTTTTAGATCTGACTCCAAAAGCAAAGGCAACAAAAACAGAACAACAAATGAGAATATGTCAAACAAACAAACAAAAACTTCTGCACAAGAAAGGAAACCAACAAAATAAAAAGGCACCCTACAGAATGAGAGGAAATATTTGCAAATCATGTATCCAGTAAGGGTTTAACCAAAATATATAAATAGCTTGTATAATTCAATAGCCAAAAACACAATCAAATTGATTTTAAAATGGGTAAAGGATCTGAATAAACTCTTTTCCAAAGAAAACACAGATGGCCAATAGGCACATGAAAAGATGCTAACATCATCAATCATCAGGAAATGCAAATTAAAACCAAAATGAGATATCATCTCACACCTGTCAGAATGGCTACTGTAAAAAAGAAAAAAATAACAAGTGTTGGCAAGGATGTGGATAAAAGGGAACCCCTATGCTCAGTTGGTAGCAATGTAAAATGGTGCAGCCATTATGGAAAACAGTATGAAGTTTTCTCAAAAAATTAAAATTAAAACTACTCTATGATACAGCAATTCCACTTCTAGGTATCTCTCCAAAGAAAACAAACCCCTAAATGAAAAGATATTTGCAACCCATATTCATGGCAGCATTATTTACAGTAGTTAAGACATAGACATAACCTAAGTAACCATTGATAGATGAACAGATAAACACACACACACACACACACACACATACACACAAACAAAGGAATACTACTGAATCATTAAAAAGAATGGAATCTTGCCATCTGCAACAGTATGGATGGACCTTGATGGTACTATGCTCAACAAAATAAGTCAGAGAAAGACAAGAGCTATATGATCTCACTTATATGTGGAATCTTCAAAACAAACAAGATGAAACTAAATTCAGAGGAAAAAGATAGTGTTTGCCAAGAGGAAAGGGGGTTGGGGTTGGGCAAATGGGTGAAGGCAGTCAAGAGCTACAAATTTCTGACTATAAATAAGTCATGAGAATGTAATGTACAGCGTGGTGACTATAGCCAATAATATTGTAGAGTGTATTTGAAAGTAGCCAAGGTCATTCATCTTATAAGTTCTTATCATTAAAATGATAATAATTTTGTAACTTTGTATGGTGACAGGTGGTAACCAGACTTAGTTTGGTGATTATTTTGCAACCTACAGAAATATCAAATCATTACGTTGTACAGATGAAACTAATGTTATGTGTCAACTATTCCCCAATAAAAAATAATTGACATTCAAAGAAGCAGGAAACTATCACCCAGAACCAAACCATAAGTCAAATAATCAAAACAAACTAGAACTGACATAAATTTAGGATTAACTGACAAAGATAGGAAAATAGGAATATATTCAGGTGAACTGGTAGAGCAGAATAAGTGAGGATGTGGAGCTCTAACTGAGGTTAAAGGTTTCCATCCACGGCAATGTTCTGTGCTCTTTGCACTGCCACAAACCTCCACTAGTGACAGAAAGGGGTGAGAGGATTAATACTCCAGCTTCCTCTGCCTCAGTTGGGGCAACTATGAGGCTATCTCTATGTCTCCTAGAAGCTCTCTAATGGGAATGAGTTCCAGTTGCCTGGAATGGATGCTGTCTTGACAATGCACTATTATTTTTCCTTCAGTTCTCTATCTCATTTCCTCTTACCCTTAATTGTGCTTCCTAGTATTGTCTACTAGGTAAATTATTTGAATTCAAAGCCTGCCTCTGGGTCCACATTTGTTATGCAAATTTGTTATGCAAACCATAACAATGACTGTTTTGGAAGTTTTGTACTAAGTAACTAGCTGAAGCACTGGCTGCTATCAGGAAAACAAACGGTGAGCTGAGTCAGAAGCCACATGATTTGGAGGCTGGTTTCCTTTTGTTCTAAGAACCTGGATATTTCAAGGCACCTGGGTGGCAGAGTTGTTTAAGCATCAGACTCTTGATTTTGGTTCAGGTCATGATCTCAAGGTTTTGAGATCGAGCCCTGTGTGGGGCATGGAGCCTGCTTAAAATTATCTCTCTCCCTTTACCCTTCCCCTGTGCTCTCTCTCTTAAAAAAAAAAAAAAAAAAAAAATAGAACTTGGATATGTCATATAAATAAGTTATATTTGTCTTCATTTTCTTCTCCTCATAAAGTTGAGTTTAGCCTTATTCACTATATGTTGAGCATGGGGGGCAGTAGGAGAGGTGCCTGAGCAATCAGATCTCTTTTCTTTTTAAATATTAGCATCCTCTAAAAAGTTAATAAATTTAAAAAAAAAAATTAGCATCCTCCAGCTGACTTAGGCTTTGAAAATATCCTAACCACTTTAGAATTGGAACACCTAGTTGCAAACTAGGACCTTCACCTTCAAATGAGTTGAGTTTTAAATAAGAGTCTTCCAATATATTTATCCTTAGATGTTATTTGACTCTTCTATTTAAAAATAAATAAATAAATAAATAAAGAAGAAAACTTTATTCCAGCTACATATTGTCCCCATTTCTTCAGTTTTCTTCAGGCACCAGAAGTCTATTGGGATAAGACTTAATGGAGTTCTCTCTACAATTTTTGTTATTTTAAGCTAACATGTTAAAATTATTAAAAATATAGGATTTCCTTTCATTAATGAGTATTTATCACTGTATTTCATCTAAGCAAAGATGAAAGAGATGAATTCTTTGTGTGAATACTTGTAGGATGCAGTGGGGGAAATATTTTGTGTTAACTAATGGTCTTCCATTGATAGAACAGAGAGTAAGATTTCATATCATGATCAAGAACAACTGATAAGCACTGCTCTCATTTCTAATATAAATAACCGGAGGAGTCCACATCTCTTCAGATGTCAGGGAAGTAGTTTTAAAATTTTGTCAATTAGAGAGAGTGTGGTTTGTTTGAATTTAGTTTGCTCTTTGATGGAACAAGCCACTGTATTTTAACTTGGAATTAGCATTTAGTCCAGTTGCCTAAATCTATGTCCTAGGGTAATTTCTATAAAGATTTGGAAATGCTCAACTCCTCAGGTGCCATATGAATAACTGCTTTTTATAAGCAGTGAAAGAATGGCTCAGAAATCTACAAAAGACACTATTCAAAAGACTATACAACAAATCATTTTATTATTACCTGTAGTTGTTTTTCACAACTTTTTAAACAGCTTACCTTTCTTTGAACCATTTCAAAGACCTGAGCAGAACTGGAGTCCTGCCACCCCCCAACCACTTTATCCACCCATCATCTTTGAACAGGTGGACCAAGAGAGGTTCATTCATCATCTAGCCCAATGGACATGATCTCATCACCATCCTTCTTTTCTCTCTCTCTCTCTCTCTCTCTATATATATATATATATATATATATAACTGAAATCATATCACGATTTCCCTCCCCCCTTTGGCAAATCATAAATAATGTCTCACAATGAAATAGATTAAGGCTTATGGTACCATGCTTTCCTACTGACAGTATAACAAATCTGTTTTCTCTTAAATGAAGCAAACATCGCCAAAAGGAAACTAGCTAAGAGTTATCCCTATAGGCTGATGCACACTGCTTGAAGTCTCCTGGTGTATTCCATCATCTAAAACAAAACTAATGATGTTTTAAATATTAAATGAGTTCATTAATGCCAGCCTTTCAGAATAGAACCTGACATATAGAATATATGTCATATAACTCAATATCTTAGCTGCTGTTATTGTAAATCTTCACATTTGGGCATTATCCAAGGCAAAATGAAAGAAAGTGGTCTTTCTGGCTTTTCAACAATACAGAGTTAGTAAAATAGTGTCAAAGGTACAAACCAACAAGAGTCTAAAAATGGCTGGTGTGGATTATTTTTTACCCCTAGCAGATTCAGAGCATTTTAAATTATTATTAATTTGGGTAATATAATTGCTTTGGAATTTATTTTATGAATTTGATTTCCAACTTTATGGACTCTTCATTTTGTATTAACTCCATATATAACACAGATAAATTTCATTTGGATTTCAGCCAGATTAAGATGATTTACAAACTAGGATTGCTTCCAATTCACCAGGACACCACTATATTAACCTGGTCCTTATTCAGTGATATAAACACTGTTCTCCCGAGTTACCCTTTTTTCCTTTTCTGAAGACAAAGTCTGGTAATTAGAGGTTCTCAACCTTTGTAGACGCAAGTCTTTATGGAGACTTTGAAAATAACCTTAATCTTCTTAATTACATCCTAATTCCCTAGTCCGGTGTTAAAATGTCTATTCCTTTCCTAATATTAAAATAAATCCACTATGTAAAATATGTTTCCTTAATATTTATTTCAATCCAATGCCAGACTACTCTCATTTCTTCAGTCGAACAGTTTTTTCATTCCTAGAATTGACTGAACTTTCGTATAGTCTCATCGTAACCCTCAGAAACTTCTAAAATTTATGAAGGGATGTTGTTCACAATAATTGAGTTTAGCTATAGATATATATATAACAGGGGTGCATGGGTGGCTCAGTGGGTTAAGCCTCTGCCTTCTGCTCAGGTCATGATCGCAGGGTCCTGGGATCGAGCCCCACACTGGGCTCTCTGCTCAGTGGGGAGCCTGCTTCCCCCATCTCTCTCTCTGCCTGCCTCTCTGCCTACTTGTGATCTAGCAAATAAATTTAAAAAAAAAATTAGATATAGATATAACAATTTAGGCTGGACAAATAGGAAGTACTCAAGAACTGTTGGTTGTTAGAATTGTTAAGGTTTGGGATTTGGGGTTAGCCCCTTGCTCTGGCATGGGGTGTTGCTACAGGTCCAGTTCTCACCATCACTGCACTGGAGGAATCTTGTGTTGTGTTGCTTCCCACTAGAAGAAGCAGTCACTCATTCTAGACCTTGAGGGCCACATACTGAAAATAAAAAATGTCAACTAAAGATAATTTTTATATCACATGATTATCAGGTCTTAAATTATATCTTTGATACCCTCATTAAACTACATAATCCGTATTTTCTGGGTTCTCAGATGCTATATTCACCTCGATGGTTTGATTCCCTGGTTGTTCATCTTAACAATTTGCATTTGGCTACAGGGTGTGTTAGTTTTATTTTCCTGGCCAATGAGTGTACCACTTTTCCCCAATCCAAATTGTTCTAGGGTCCTTGACACAAGCGGTGAGCATAACAAAGTTGCAATGGTAGCATTGTTTTACTCACCTGAATATGAGCTCACTCTAGTACAAGAACTGTTATAAGTATGCTGCCTAACTTGTAACTCTATAAAAAATGTGGGTTTCTAGACTCCATAGAATGAGGAAATAGAGTTATTATTTTATTGGATATCCACTGATGTTACCTTCACCTGGAATGGCTTACAGAAGTCACATGTCTGGAAGCTACCTTAGGTGGGAATAGGAGAGCCTGAGGTTTATCAACAAGCTCTAAAATGGAAGGCTTATGACACTGCAAATCACAGAACTCAAAGCTGAAGCAGCAAATGTGTTCATGTTCACATACTTGGGAGAGTTGCCCTGACTCTCCCGTATGCAAACTCATAACCAGCTGCCGGCAGATTTGTGTGCCACACCCCCAGTTAGCGTTCACCTATCTGCTGGGATGGAGGGATCTCTGGATAGAGCTCCTTGTGTAGGAATCTATGTGGATATCACTAGACATGATTTCAGAGAGATCCACACAGGAAAAAATTCTCAGTGTGTTCCCCATGGTTGGTTACATGAGAATAAGGCAAGGCTTGGAGATTTCTTTTTCTTTTCTTTCTTTCTTTCTTTTTTTTTTTTTTCTTTCTTTATCAACAGAAGAAAAAGAAAAATAAAATTCTGATTTGGAATCATTTTGGCCTTGGAAACTGTGGCTATGTGACCTGTTGTATGTTATACAAAACCAGTCTAAGACCTAATCAAAATTATGCATCTTTCCAAACTTTACTGATTCCTCCCTTCTTCAAACTTTTACCATATATCCTATCTGTATCCCTTATTTAAGCACTTAAAAATGTGTCTTTATGAATGTCTCTTTTGTATCCTTTTTGTTGTTGTTTCTTCTGGGTTGAGTCCAAAAGCTCCTTAGGTGTGCAGAAAAAAACATGGTTGCTATTCATTTCTTCCAGCAGCCAGTTGAACAAAAAGTTGGTAGTTCATTTAGCTTTTGCAATAGTTTAAAACTGAATTGTTTCCTTTGAGAGGCCTGGATTTTGGTTCTTCCTTCTTATTTTCCCACAGTAAACTAGGGGAAATGTCTTCTTTACCAATCCTTTTTAATATCTTCTCACCATTCCTGGGTCAAATAGAGCAGACAAATGCACCTACTTTAAATTTGTGTTTAAGAAATCAACATGCTATTATTACACAAGTCAGCTGTAGAATCCAGGAAAGAAATTTGAAAGACTGAAAAAAAACAGTGATGAGAAGCCAGAGTAGAAGTTTTTACGTCAATGAGAAATAGTATGGGAAAACAGATTTACTTTCTACTCTTTCTCTTCCTGTCAGCAATTATGCCATTTAGGGCAAGCATTAAAAATAAAGGAAACAATATAATACTTTCAAAAATTATAAATTGAAAACAAAAAGATAATACTGGCAAGGAGATATACAAATTACAGGAATACCATGTTAGAGCTCCTAGTTTTGTATCCAAGTAAACCACAATATTGCAATATTATTTCTAAAGGCACAATTATTGTTTCCATTCCCAACTGTGGTTAACACTAAGAGGTACTTTGTATATAAATTTTACCATTACAACATTCCCTCCAAATACAATATGTCATCTAAAACTCAGGCTTCCTTCCATCTGCATATAATATAACCACTCAGAAATATATATGGTTATAAACAAAAATCCACATAGTTTCATGGTAACCAGGCAATTATAATGTATATAACCATAAGAAGGTAATTAAATTTGATGTGAGAAATAATGGATTAGTCTAATTATATATATATATATATGTGTGTGTGTGTGTGTGTGTGTGTACACATATGCATATATATACACACACACACTATATAATCATATATATAAATACTATATAATCATATATATATGAATACTATATATAGTATTCATTCTTATTGTAGTGTTCTTAAGTTCACAAATGTAAGTTGTATTTTACTTTTTAATTTAATTCTTATTAAAAAAAGGAATTTGAAACAACTGTGATGTATCTAGAGGAGTATTGAACATAAAATGTGAAAACATAAAACTTAGAATATGGAGTCCCAGATTCAAGTCTTATTTCTGTAATTTATCCACAGTGTAACCTGGAACAAACCATTTAATTTTGTGAGCCTCAGTCTTTTCATATAAAAGAGAAGCATTATTTCACAGTGTAAGGCAAGCTGCTACTTAGGAAGACTATAAGTAGCTACTTAGCTACTTACTTGGGAAGACTGATCTCAATGTTGTACAGATGGACGAAAACATAGTCTAAAAGAACCATGACATTTTTCCTTCAGGTCTAGCATTCAGCAGATATACTGAGGACTGCCTGTGTGTGGTGACACATGCTGAACACAAGCCATAAAGGAGTGAATATGTCACATATCACAGTACATATTTAAGTTGTTTTGTATAAAAATATATACACAAATACACAGACATAAACATGCACATACAAAACACCCCAAAATATTAGTATTATTAACTTTAAGGTCATAATGATGTTAAACTCCTGGGTTAAGGTGTTTTCTATTTCCGAAATTTTATATAATATACAATTTTTAAATAATTTTTTTAAAGTTTATTTGTCAGAGAGAGAGAGAGCACAAGCAGGGGAGCGGCAGGCAGAGGGAAAGGAAGAAGCAGTCTTCCTGCTGAGCAAGGAGCCCAATCTGGGACTCAATCCCAGGACCTTGGGGGTATCATGACCTGAGCCAAAGGCAGACACTTAACCAACTGAGCCACCCAGGCACCCCTATAATATACACTTTTTAAGTCTTAGAATCACACAGCAAAATCACTGTGATTAGTTAATCACTTAATAGGAAAATTTTGTCACTCAGAATTTGCAGCATGTCTGAGCTCATTTTATAACAGCAATTTCTAAGAAGACTAGTCCATCCTTTCTTCCTTCCTCCTTCCCTCCCTCTCCTTTCCCTCCCTCCCTTTCCTCCTTCCTTCCTTCCTTCCTCCCTATGACAAGTCTTGATATCCCATTTCCTCATCTCTAAAATTAAAATAATGAAATTACCTCCTAGGGTCACTTGAACATGGAATATGTAATCTTAGAAAGGTGTATGCAAGTGTTCTTCTGTTTCACTGTTACAATCATTGAGAGAATGACTTCATTGCCTCTATGAGAAAAGAAGTAAAATATTTTTAGAAATGGGATTAGTAGCCCAGTACTCTTACACTTAGTTTACACAAAACCAATGACAAACACCTGAGGGCAGAGATGACCCACTTTAAGGACAGGTTAATTCAATGTTAAGCACCTGCTATTGCTAAAAGCCAGTTTATCAAAATGTAAATAAATAATATGGAACTTAAATTGGAACAAATTTTCTGGAAGACAGCTTTGAAAAAAAAATCACACACACACACACACACATATGATTTATATATATGATGTGTATATATATATCATATATACATACACACATATATGCATACATTCAACATCTTAAAATCTTAAAATTACTGAACTTGGACTCAGTATTTTTACTTCTAGGTAATAGGTAACTTCTAGGTTTTATTAGAACCTATATCTTCCTCTTTACCATAAACTGGGATCTTTCCCCAAAACTTCTATTTCTTCTCATCATATAGTTACATTTCTTCTCATCATGCTGTTCTATCAAACTTAATGCTTTTCTAGAAAGGAAAAACCAAAAAATATATATATATACACATATATATATATATGTGTGTGTGTGTGTATATACATATATATACATATATATACGGAGTTCATTTATCTTGGCTTGTTGTTTTCTCTTTCTGGTTACACTGGTACTCACTTCTTTTTTTCCTAGACACCTTTCACTTCCTCCTCTCATATAGAGGACCCTCGCTTCCAACATGTGGCAACTGAGCCAGCTGTAAACTAATAGCTAAATTCCTGGACCTTTGGCTAGCAGGACCAGAGAAGCCCACACAATATGTTTCTGTCTTGGGAAAGCCTCTGGAAACAAAATTAACACAGCTTGAAAAGAAAAAATCTTTTTTTAATTCTTCATGTTTGTTTCAAATTGCATAGTAAAATTTTGGGGGCATAATATTAAAACTAGTAATTTACTTCATTCAAAAGAACAAGATGGAAATCACTAAGGCAGCTACCAATGCATAGGAAGAAACATCCACAACACTTGGTCATTCCAACTTCTCAACAGTTTAAAGCAGAAATATTTTCAGTAAAGTTATCCAATTAAGAAACATACTTTTGACACTTAAAAAAGAACAGAATTGGAGGACACATGCTTCCCAATTTCAAAACCTACTAGAAAATGTAATCAAGACAGTGTGGTGCTAACATAAGGATAGATATATAGATCAATGGAACAGATTGGGGGGTCCAGAAATAAACCCTTACATTTATGGCCTATTAATTTTCAACAGTGGTACTATAAGAATTAAGTGGGAGAAATACTTGTTTCAACAAATGGTCCTGAATAACTGCATAGTCGCATACCAAAGAATGGATTTGAGTGACTTCTTTACATTATATCTAAAAATTAAGTCAGAATGGATCACAGACCTAAATGTAAGAACTTAAACTAAAAATAAACAAACAAAAACCACTCTTAAAAAATATAGAAGTAAGAGCATCTGACTGGCTCAGTCAGTAAAGCATAAAATTCTTAATTGGGGGGTTGAGAGTCCAAGTACCACGTTGGGTGTGGAGCCTACTTAAAAATATGTATAGAAACAAGTAAATCTTTGTGACATTAGTTTAAACAATATCTTCTATATACCAAAAGCACAAGAAACAGAAGGAAAATTAGATAATTTTGACTTCATCAAACCTGAATCTTTTTTGTTGCAAAGATATCAAGAAAGTGAAAAGATGAACCCACAAAATGAGAGAAAATATTTTCAAATTATATAACTTGTAAGGAATTGGTATCTAGAATATATAAAGTACTCCTAAAATTCAATAATTAAGAGATGTATAACCCAATTAAATATGTGGCGAAGGATCTGAATAATCATTTCTCAGAAAAGATATGCAAATTTTCAGTAAGCATATGAAAAGTTGTTTAGTAGCATTAGCCACCAGGGAAATACAAATTAAAACCATAATGCGATACCACTTCATATCCAGTAGGAAAATTATAATGAAAAAGGTAGACAATGGCAGTTTTGGAAATGATGTGGAGAAACTAGAATTCTCCACGTTATTGGAAGTGGTGGTGCTGCTTTGGAAAACAGTTGGCATTTCCTCAAAAAAGTTAAACAGAGTTACCATATGGCCAAGCAATATCATTTCTAAGTATATACTCAAGAGGCATGTAAATATATATCCATATAAAACTTGTACATGAATGCTCCTGGCAGCATTGTTCCTAGTAGCCAAAGAATGGAACAACCCAAATGTCCATTATCAGATTGATAAATAAATACAACAAAATATTACTCAGCCATAAAATATGGTGAAGTACTGAGACATGCTACAACATGAGTTAATCTCGAAAACACTGTGCTAAGTAAAACAAGTCAGTCACGGATGACCACATATGGCATGATTCCATTTATATGAGATGTCCAGAAAAGGCAAATATAAGGAAACAGAAAGTAGATGAAAAATTCCCTCAGCTGGGGATAGGGGAGTGGAAGAGGAGAAGGTAAGGGAGTGATTGTTAATTTGAATGGGGTTTCTTTTAGGACTGATAAAATGTTTCCAAAGTTAGATTTTGGTGATGGTTGCACAACTTCATGAAATATGAAAATCCATTGAATTTTATAAGTTTACCAAGTGAAATATGTAGTACATAAATTATATCTCAATAAAGCTGTTTTTTTTTTAAAGAATAAATGATTAAGGCAACCACCAATGCACAGGAAGACAGAGACATAAGATTTATTTAGAGCAAAGAAACATTTTCAGAAAAGTTGTCCAAGTAAGAGATATACATTTAATCTTGGAAAGCAGGATAATAACTATTTTTTCACCTGTAGAATGGAAATTTAGTTTTTTATCACATCTGTCATAAATTAAAGTGAATGTGTTTAAAGCAGGAGGGACTTAATATACCTTGATCATTCCCACTTCTCAAACTTATTGAATACTATTAAACTCAAAATGGATACACAATTATTTGACAGATGATAGATTATAGATAGATGGATGTATAGACCAAAATGGTAAGGAGAATACTTGTAGAATCAACTATAAAGTATTATTTTTGAGATATCTTTGAATTCTGATTTTATTAATAAATGGTATTTGGAATGTTCAGAGCAGATATCATTGCAGTCACAGGGACTCATTTGTCTCAATCTAGAAATACAAGGACTTATGTAAAATTTTGTGAGAAAGAAAATAGAATCCCAGCATCCATCCAACTAGCACATTTAAATAACCTTGTTTAAGAGATTAGTCTTTCTCCAGAATAAGTCAGGCATTAATTTTGCCTTTGAATACATTTCTCAAGTCTGAGTTTTGCCACATGGCATGAGGCCAGGTGTAAGAATATTTACTTTCTTTTCCTATGTGTTGAAAACAGGTTGAACCCAGAATTAGAGGAATACACACAGCTGGTGGAAAAACAGTTCACTGCCTCAATACATATGCAGCTCCTACAAATTTTTGAGGCACATTAATAACCTAGAAACTGCTGAGACCCTGGTTATGATGACAGAGATATCCTCTCTTCCCTGCCAAATTCATGCTCATAGCTTTTCTAGTGTATGATTCCATATGCTATAAATATAGATAAAATCCCAACTCCCCTCCAACTTAGCGTTAATGGAAAACAGGAGAGAGCACATTTGACTATTCATGAGCCACTATTTCAAAAGGGAGGCAGCTGACATATCATACCAGTTACAAAATATAGAGTCTTTAATATTTCAAGCCAGAATAGATCACATTGACCACATATGAAGTATAAAGTCTGAGGCCGAGAACCACCTATACTTGAGACAAACCAATGAACACTTTAGAGAACTTTCCCTCTTAATTGTGAAAAAGCAACTGGCGTAATTTAACTGGTCTTTAGGTTTAATTTCTGTTCGCATAACCATGAACCCACAGGCCTGATGTCCCCAACACACACACACACACACACACACCCCTTTCATCCCTACTGTTGCCCAGGATATGGTAGCATCAGCACAGAAAATGGTGAAAGGCATTTACTGAATTTAATTCCTAAATGCAATAAATATTTTTTTAGTGTCCTTTACTTGAATGCCCTGGAGCAGAAACGATCACAAAATTTGCCTCTTACCCTTTAAGAGGTAAGTAAGGTCTGAGCACCTCCTGAAGATAGTCCCACCAGCAGAGGGCAGTGGCGTACCGCACACAAAACTTGGGGGGGAAACGCTTCCAAAGGGCCTTGCAACCTGTGGTTAATAAAAAACTGGGCAGGAGAGCAAAATAACTGGGTTTAGAAGAGATTTATTTCAACTCCATAAGCTAGAAAGTTATACAGCTCCCTGCGAAACCTCCATTGGTGGAATTCACAGCAGGCTAAAGTGTGCCAGTGATCAAAGGCTACAGCGAAACTCTAAATCATTGGGGCTCAAGAGCCATTTTATCAGTCCTGCTAGCCTCTACCGCTGTGGTGAAATCCTTGAAGATCGACCTCAGAGCTATTGTAATTTTAACAACAAAAGCAGGATTGACTTTGTGATCTCTGATTTGGGGTAGTGGATAGTTGATCAACAAATCTGAATCAGGAAGCTACAGACTCTCTCCAGCCAAAAATAAGAAACATGGGTTATTGTACCAGCTTTGCAATTAAATCAACTGTGAATCTAGGCAAGCTTCTTAACCTCTCTGTCAGCTTAATAAAGAGTGAATTGGGTTAGACAATTCTGAAGGCAACTGCAGATCTCTTGTCTTTTGACTAGGGAGTGCTCACCAGCCTTCCTCTGAAGACAGACACAGTTGTGTATTCAAGAGCTTTTGAATACACACTGTAAGCAGTACATTTAAAGTACAGTGAAGTTTAAGTCCTTTAGAGTCATTCTGTAACTGGGGGAGGGGTGGCTGAAGTTCCCCTGGTGTTCCTCAGTGATTTTGGATTTAAGAGATTCCTTCTCCCCACCCCACCAACTTCCGTTTCCTCCCCTAGTTAGCATTGCTTCCATATAACATGCCTGAAAACTGAATTCAGAGGTGTCTACCCCACAACACTTTAGGCAAAGTTAAGGCAAATGTATCTAATTCATTAGCTATGATTTTTTTCTTATCATTTAATAATTTGTCAACATTTAAAAATTAGGAAACTTCTCATAAGCATCCTGATTTCCAGCTTCTTTTAAAAGCCACCAAACAAACAAATATCAGGTAACACTGGGAACTCATTTCCATAGCAAACAATTTCCAGAAATGAGGGCTGCTGCTTCCTTTTGATCTACCTCCTTGACTCTCCTAGATCTTCACATTATGAATTTCTCTCCCTTATGTGATCATTCTTGGACACTGTAGGCCTTGGAATATATGACCTTTGGATGAACACCAATACCAAAGTCGGTTTGAGGTTATTGCTTGTAAGGAACTTTGCTTCTATTTTCCTCAGTTTATTAAGTTAGAGTTTCAAAGTCTCCCACCACAAGCTTTTTTTTTTTTTTTTTTGTACTAGCTCTAATAAGAAGCTTTAGTTTGTATTCCCCTCTAGATAACTGGTAACAGATTTAAGCTTACAGGCTTAAGGTGTCATTTTTCCTACCAACACAGCTTCATCTCACTAGCATTTTAGTGATAAATTCTTAAAAACTTGAGTGTTTGTGATTCTGAGGAAATGAATATAATACAATAACAACAATGCAATTTACTGAGGCCAAGAAAGCATATACCTAGTTCCTTTAATCTTACCAACTAGGCTATCTACAGTAAAAACACAGTAAGTAAAAATTACAAAGATACCCACCATTTACTGATCACCTATTATATGCCAATCCTGCACTAGATTATTAAAATCTCCATTTTATGAATGGAGAAATACAGCTTCTGGGAGCTGTACTGATTTGCAAAGACATGAGAACTTGAGGAGTGAGAGGGAATTTAGACACCATTGGGTTTAGTCTCTTTCCCTAGGAGGAAGTTGAACCCAAAGATGCTAAGATTTTGAAGTGGATTCTGCACTGCATAGCCCCAGTGATCAATTTGGAATACAGAAGTTGGCTGCCTCCATTTGTCTGTACTATCTTTGGGCATTCTATTCTACTAAATCCTCTCTTGTTATTTACATTTCTGTCCATCTTTCCTAATGGAAGGTTAGAGCCTTGGAGGGCATGGCCTATATGTTATTTATCTTTGTAGCTTACCTCAATAATTCTCATACAACTTGCACCATGATACTTTGTGATACTAAATCTTAGAGACTACACTAGGGCAGATATCCAAAGGCTGTGGCAGACAGCTAAGTGGCTTCATGACAAATGTTGCAAAACCAAACGGAGCATCTGAGAAGGGCAAGGCAGGGGCACTTGGGGTGACAGCTATATACACACTGCTTCAGCAGCAACTCTGCAAGCACTTTTGGAGAAGTGGAAAGAGAACAAAGTGACAACATTTGCAAATAAAATGCCCCGTGGGCATATTCAGTATATCCAAGCTGCCATGCCTAGAACAAAGTGGAGTCCATTAAGACAGAAACCTCCACCAGTCACCCTTTTCAAGCCTCATTGATTTTTATGCACAAAATAATGACATATAGGAGGATGATAAAGGGATGGTGCCTATAAGTAAGGAGAGGAATAATAAAGCCACCAGAGGACTTGTAATTAGTGTAAGACTTCTAAAAACAAAATCAGGGTTCCATCCAGGGTGCTTCTCCTATTAGGAACAAACAGCCCCCAACATCCTGCCCAAAAAAAAGTAATAGTTTTGAATAGCTTCAAGGGCAATAATAACAAGGTAAACTTAGCACAGAGAAGAGATATTAACAATAGACTAAATATGTCTTCCCACATTTTACGCATTGAAATCCTACCACTATGGATGACACCAATGTGGTAACATAGGATGATCCTGAATTTGCCTCCTCCTACAGATGCCTTGATTATACAGTGACAGAGCAATTTCCAATGAAAGAAATCCAGGAACTAGAGGAGTGACTCCTACACATTGGGTACTAGGAAAATACCCACCTGAGGTAGGAAAGGCTAAGACACACTCTGGCCACTTGTATAGCACAGTGCCATAGAATGGGGAGGGAGCCCTAATCCTCAGCTTTTCCCTACAGAGTGAAGCATTGGACCACAAGGTAGAACTACAATGTTTAAAACTGACACCCAAGAAACAGGCCCCCAAATCACCTAATTCTGAGAGCCGGCTGGGGCTTGTGTTTATGAATCCCACAAGACTATAGCAAACAAAGAAACAATTGTTATTCAGGTCTGCATAGAAATCCCAGCCACTATAGTCTGTCTCCCGTGCCCCTCCCCCACATGCCCCCCAACCTGGGCTGGCTCAGCACAGAGGGAGCTGAAAAAATGCCCATCTCCCAAGTTTTTCCCAGAAGGATTTTGACTGCATACTTTACCAGCTGCAGCTTTAGAGTCCACCTTCTAATTAGTGTGCATCTAGGCACTGACTGGGATCATCCTAGAAGCTGAAAGTTCTGAAGGGTACTTCCCCTGCCTTCTCCCTCTGGCTGTCTCCAACAGTTAGACCAAGTCTCCAGCTTTTCCCTGTAAGGCGCACGTGCAGGCATCTAGCACGCCGACTGTTAAGGCTGTCCCCCCAACCCCATGGGATTGGCTCCCAAACCACAAAGCTCTGGGAGAGGTATGAAAAAGTAAACTGTGGAATGGGAGAAGATATAGGTAAATCATAAATCTGATAGAGGATGGGAGTAACTTACATAATGCAATAGCAAAACAAACAAAAACGAACAAATAACCCAATTTTAAAAATGGACAAAGCATCCTCTGAGGAGGACATACAAGATGGCCAACAGGTACATGAAAAGGTGCTCGCTGTCGCTAATCGTCAGGGAAATTCAAAGCAAAACCACAGTGAGTTATTACCTCACACCTGTTAGGATGTCTATTACACTGAAAAGACAAGAGATAATAAACAGCTGGCTATGGTGCAGAGGAAAGGGAAGCCTTGTTCACTGTTGATGGGGATGTAAACTGCTATAACTATTATGGACAACAGTGAGGTGGTTTGTCGAGAAATTAAAACTAGAATTACCACATGATCCAGCAATCTCACTTCTAGATAGGTAGATATATACAAAGGAAACAAAATCATTATTTTGAAGAGATATCTGTTCTTCCATGTTCATTGAAGCCTTATTCAAAATAGTCAAAATATGGAAACAACCTAAATGTCTGTTGACAGTATATGAAGAAAATGTGATATATACTATATATTAAACAGTATTTTGTATTTATGTAGAAATAAATGTGTATAATCCAGCCTTTAATAAGAAGAAAACCTGCCATTTCCAACAACATGAATGAAACTGCAAGACTTTATGCTAAGTGAAATAAACCAGAACAAGAAAGACAAATACTGCATGGTATCACTGATATGTGGAATCTACTGGAAAAAAAAAAAAAAAAAAAGACAAAAAGAAAATAAAAATGAACTCATGGAAACAGAGAGGAGAATGGTGGTTGCCACAGGCTGGGGGTAGGGGAAATGGTTAGAGGATGATAAAAGGATACATACTTTCAGTTTTAAGATGAATGAGGTCTGAAGATCTCATGTATAACATGGTGACTAGAACTGGTAATATTGTTTTATAAAGTGAATTCTGTAAAATTTGCTAAGTTAAACGTATGAGGTAATGGCTGTGTGAATTAATACTTGCAGGAATTTAGGACTTCCACCTTAACATTCTGCTTGACACATAGTGAATGCCTCATGCAAATTATCAATGGATAATCTCAAATTCAAGAACTAGACTAGACTATTGACTACCTGAAACCACTAACATGGCCCAGAAAGTTAGTGTCAGAGTTTAGTCTTGGACTTCTGACTTCAAATATAGTCCATCAGTCCTTCAAATAGCAAACATATATAAACATATATAAAATATAAAGAGAAAATAGACCTAAGGTACTTAATTACTTAGAAAACTTTGCTTCCAAAAGAAAAGCATGGCCATTTGCTTTGAATGCATTATAAATCCAATGTCATTTTTCTCAGATTATCCCCAAACCAAAATTTTAAAAACCTTACACTTCTTTTCCATTTCTTTTTGAAGAGGGATTTTAGAGACATATCCAACAGTACAGATCATAGGTCAGATTGCAATTTATTTGTTCCATGACCTTGGGCAATTTATTAACATCTCTGTGCCTTATATCCTAAGCTGTAAAATTGTGATAGTATTACTACTTCATAGGATTAGTCTAAAGATTAAAACATATATAAAATTCATATATAAACATAATTTATATAAATATCTAATTTATATCATATTATATTTATTTTTATATAATGAATATAGTATATGTAGTTATATTATATATAATTTTACAGGTAACTTATAACAGTTATTATTATATTAAGAAATTATACATAACTATTATTGTATTGAGAAATATTTTGCATACATGTTTTTAAAACATTGCTATCCACAGTTCATTGGATTGACCTAGCTTCAGAAAGGCTATTGGGTTTCAGCTGTTACATCAGTCATCATGGTTAATCATCAAAGAGCTTGTTTCTGTCCAATTTTTTTTCAATTGTATTATATATTTCTGTGAAAACATGCACCGCTCTGAGACAGAGAAATTAGCTCTATCGTAAGAGAATACTGAATTTCCTCTGCGGCTTGGGACTTGCTTTCAGTTTTACCTTAGATGATCAAAGTTAAAGAGAATGTTTCAAGGACTGAAACACGTGGCTTTATAGGACATAGAAGGGTAGGTCTTTGTGGAGGTATGAATATTTTTGGACATTGTAAAATTGTGCTAGTGTTCAAGGAGTGTTTACTCTGCAAACATGGCAACACCTTTTCCAAAAAAGCTGCATTTCTTTGTGGCATTGATGATGCTACAACAAGGCTGTATTGGGAAATGAGAAGCAGAAGCTGAATGCCCTAATACAGGCCCATTCCCCATCCGGTTGTTCCCCAGTGCTTGGTAGAGCCCTGAATGCCTAAAGCAGAGATGCAAAGACCTTGAGGTGATTAACCTGGAAAAGTCATAAGAGGATTAGTTGGTTGTGGTCGATGGAAAGGAGAAAAAAAATTGTTAATGGGAATTTTATTGGGTCCTTCCCTCTTTTCTGGGAAATAGTAATTTTCCAGGACATATGGCACTCTATGAATGACTTGACAGAAATAGCAGGTGTGGCCACACTGCCACATGGTAGATAGGAATGCAGTCTTCCCCCCACTCTTCTTTACTACCCAGTCTCTCCGTTTTTCTCTGTGTCTCTCTGTTGATGTCTCTCATATTCTGCTATCATAAGAAAAACAATATTTTTAAGAGACTTGAAGAGACATGAGCTTAAAAAAAAAGAAGACTAGTTCCTTTCTGTCTCTGACCATAAGTAACTTTGCTGTCTCAGGCCACTCTCTGACACCATCCTCAACCTCTTACCACCCCCCCCCCACACACACACACCACACATATACCCTCCCCCAACATACACACACTCAGCTATGGGGTTCTTCTCTGTCCAGGGAGGAGGCTGGGTCTAGGTTTCCTTCCAGTTTGACATTCAGTGACCTTTATTACTTCTAATAAAGTTGCTCTTCATCCAAAGGGATTTGTAAATGGATATCATTGATCAGGAGAATAGATGATCAGTCTGCTAAAGACTATCAAGGAGAAAAAGAAGATAGGAATGGATAGGATATTAAAAAACTCAATCACAGCACCTTGGGGTTGACTTGAGGGTAGAGTTATAAAGTACACATGTGGGAAAGTTGAACAATGGCTTATCCATTTGGCTTAAAATACTAATGCCCATTATCATGCAAATGATTATAGAGGTAAGAGAAAATTAATATTCATAATCTCGATCCAAATGTGAATAATGTTTGCACTACCATCTGTAAATGTATTTGTGTGTCTAAACATTTACCTCCAGTGTGTGTATATGGGAGTATTTACATATTTTTATAGGTGATATACATGAATCACCATAAAACATATGTATAATAAACATATATCAAAAATTACTTTTTTAACCTGAAAAACCCACTAGTAAAATGGGTAAATAATTTATTCATACACTTCATAAAAAGAGGAAGTAAAGATACAGGATAAACACATGAAGGGTGTTCAACCGCTTTGCAACAAAGGAACACTTAATAATAAAGTTACAAAGAGTCATAATTTCACACCTATCATATTACTAAAAGTACGAAGTCTAACACTCCAGGTATTATTTAGGATGTGGAGCAAAGGGGCTGGACGTGGGATATGGAGAATGGAAATTCTTCTCTACCGCAAATAAGATGTCAATTGTTGAAACAACTTCAGATCTAGTTCAAGGACAATACCCAAAGCCTATGATCTAACTCGTCCACTTCTGGGTATACACCTTTGAATATACTGTGCATGAGATGTGAGCAGGGATATTAATATCTCTTTAAAGTAGCCCACCTGAAACTATTGGGACCAAAAAATAAGCTATTTTTTCTTGTTTGCCTCTTTTTATTCTATAGAAATCAAAAGAGCGCTGTCTGGCTCTTTAACAGAGTTTGCTAACCCCTGGTAAGGGAAAAGAATGAGGGACTCTGGATCGTAAGCAGCAAACAGAATATTAAAATTGGGTTTCCAGGGGTACCTGGGTGGCTCAGTGGGTTAAGCCTCTGCCTTCGGCTCAGGTCATGGTCTCAGGGTCCTGGGATGGAGCCCCACATCGGGCTCCCTGCTCTGCAGGGAGCCTGCTTTCTCCTCTCTCTGCCTGCATCTCTGACTACTTGTGATCTGTCTCTGCCAAAGAAATAAATAAAATCTTTAAAAAAAAAAAAAAGAAATACTCAACACTCAACTATAGTCTCCATAAATATTATTAGCCATAATATTAGCCATGAATATTGTAATACTTTTTATTATTTTTAATAACCAAAATATTAACCATAAATATTTTAATATTTTCCAAAGATTTTTTTTTTTCAACTAGAGAAATACCCTTGAAACATGTCACAAAATCTTACAGAATTAAAACAATGTTATCCTTGGAGCTTGTTTTTGTTTTTTAATTTTTATGCTATGGTAAATTTATATCTAGTGGAATAGTCTTTGAAAATATGCTTCTTAGAATCTAAATAGTGTTCCATTCTATGTGTCATAATTTGTGCATATTAGCGGCAAAACAGTTACTACCTAAACCTCAGAACACTTGTCAAACATTAAATAACTGTGCAAAACACTCTTGAAATAAAGTAGTTCAAAGATAATCAATCCACTCTCAAGTACTCTAATTGCCTCAAATATTTTCATCATTAAGGAACAAGGAATGAATTAAGAACACTGCTTTTGTACCGAAGCAAGACTTGTTTAGCAAGATCCATTAATTTATATTGTTCTCTTTCATATCGTTGTTCTTGGTTTTTTATAACACTTGAAAGTTCTATCTACAGGAGCAGTGCTCTGTTTACAGATTCTTTAACCTCTGGTGTCTAGTCCGTAGATTGTTTGGTTTCAGAGACGCATTACTTTAAAATATAGGGGACTCTACCTTGATGAAATGTATTCGCATCCTTTAGCTCATGAGTTTCACCATCATTTTGCTTTGTTGTGCATATTAGCTCTTTGGGACCATTAGTGTCCATTTCCTCTTCCTCTTCCTACAGATATTTCTTTTCCTCACATTCAGTCAGTGTGATTTTATGGAAGCAGATCCTAACGCCAGCAACAGATGCCACTAAAAAGCCTCATTCCTGTGGCCCCCCTTACCTATTCAGGCATTGGGCTCATTTGGGAGCAAGGACCTGTGTGCAGATTCTTCTAAGAGCTCTGGAAAAAGAGCTTCTTTTCTCTTCTGAATTACCCGAAAAAAATGCTTTTCTCAGTTGGTTATTGTCAGGAAGAGGGAAGATCTAGCAACCAATCCCAAGTAAGGATTCCTATCACGTGGAGGATGGCAAAGATCCTAACGATGTCAAGCCCCAGAAGCAGGAGCTCACAGACCTCTACCTGATCCTTTTCTATCTATGGGTTGGGAGTTGCCAAGGAGGACTCAACACTTAGGACTGGTTGGGGCAACAGTTTACTCACAGAAAAGATAAAAGATGCAGCAAGATCAGCCTCTGTAGTGTGTGCTGGTCTCTCTCTGTCAGTGGCTCCCTCCAGATAGCCAGTGAAGGGTGATAGCCTGCACGTACCCCGCTCATACTACTATGAAGACCTGGTTCATAGTTGGGGGAGAAGGTGAGCTCCTGCAGCTGGGGGAGAAGGGAGTGTGCAAATATATTGGTGGGACTGGACAGGTGTCATATGATTCACATGCTTAAACAGTGCAAGGAAGTTCATTGCATACCTAGAACTTCCTTCTAAGAAGGAAGCAGAACCAGAGGCCAAGGAATAGTTTGGCACCCCATTCCCTCATAGGTAAATATTTCAAGACTACATTGCTCCTGGGCAGACCTGAAGAGGGATGGCAGGTGCCACAATGTCTGCTTCCCCAACAGATATGATTAAGGAAAGAGAGAGAAGCAGAAGGACAGCATGTCTAGCATTGCATTTGCTATGTTAGATCCTAGATTTCCCTACTGTGTCATTACCACAGTGCTCATCATTGTTAGGGTCATCCTTTTTTTTTCATTCCTTTTCTGAAAACTCTGTTGGACCATGGGAGCCAAATTTTGCTGAGAAAGAAGCCAACACCAGGAAGAAGTATGATATATAGAGAGAGTAAAATAATGTCCTCTTCCTATGATTTGAGTTGTTAGCTGAAGGATTGAATGTGGACTTTTTAATACTAAGAGCTAATAAATTCCTTTTGCCACTTAAGGAGTTTAAGTTGGTTGCTGAGTTACTTACACATTTAATATCTCAAATTAGACAGACATTACATTTTCAAAATGAGGCTTAAAAACAAAAACCTGACATCAGTAGAAATAACTTGCCTAAGATAACAAAACTGGTAAACATCAGAGCCACGATGTACATTTGGAATTTTGGAGTCTGAATCCAAAGGTTTATTAACCTTCCCTTATAGCTGATTGCTTGGTTAGGCATACTTGGAATTTTATTAAAAATCAACTCAAAAATTGGTCATTATTCTCAGAAGTTTTAGTTTGTTTGTTTTGCAAATACTTCTGCAGATGTTCTGAGCCATTTGTCTATTGTGTGATTAAAGAATTGTACTAAGGATTATATGCTTCTCTCTACTTCTCCACCAGGAACAATTGAATGCAGAAACCAGATAAGGAAGTTTTTCTCCTTTTTCCTTTTTAGGAGAGGGAATGGGATTTGGTAACTTAAGAGGTTTTTGTTCCCAACATTAATAGCTAAAGTCTTAGACCTGATGCTGGCCCCTCACTAGTCCTACAATTTTAAACTCTGCACCACCAACGTAAGCCAAAGTGAGCAGGGTTTTAGAGACCAGGAAAGCTCCCTAGATGATCAGTATTTCACAGTGGCTCTTCCTTCTCAGAAAGTAGTTATTTGTCTTTCTTTTACTCTTTCTCTACAGGTAGCCCAGCAAACTTCCAATTCAAAGGCAGAGAGGTCTTTCATTTCAGACAGGAGCCCTTAAGCCACAGGGCTGCCCTCCCTGTACCACTGCCAAATTCTCCTAGGCAGGGGCTAGAGACAAGCCTAATAGGGCAGAGACGTATTTTTCTTGCAGCTAGAAATGTTTTCACTTAGAATTCAGCTAAAGCAAAGTCATCTATTATTGTCTCCTGGTTTTGAGTGTTAGCTGAAGGAGATGGATAGAGAGCACAAGCTCTAACAAAGAAGATTTTTAAGTCAGACAATGTGGTTGTTTCTGCCCAAACCCTACCACCACGGCTTTGGGCTAAGTGGTGTTTGTCTTGGGTTCTAGTCCAGCCTGAGGCTATTCAACAATGAAGTCTGATTCCTTACATCAGACTCTTATATCCCTGTACTTACGATTTTTTGAATCTTTTTTTTTTAAGATTTTATTTATTTATTTGACAGAGAGAGAGAGAGATCACAAGCAGGCAGAGAGGCAGGCAGAGAGAGAGGGGCAAGCAGGCTGCCCGCGGAGCAGGGAGCCCGATGTGGGGCTCAATCCCAGGACCCTGAGATCATGACCTCAGCCGAAGGCAGAGGCGTAACCCACTGAGCCACCAGGTGCCCCGATTTTTTGAATCTTATATTTAGTTTAATTTGGCCAATCGAAATTGTTTTTTAAGTTATAATTTGATTCACTCATTTTTAACTCTTACATTTTATGGAGTTTTCTCTAATATTTTATTTAAAAAATGTTTAAATCTACAGAAAAAAAATTGGAAGAACAGACCATGAAGATCCATACACATGCTCTCCACTTTCAACAATTTACATTCATTCTGTTTGTATTATCATATATCTATTCATCCATGTACCTTCCTATCCATTCATCAGTTAATCTGTTTATTTTTAGTGCATCTCAATTTACATTTTAGACATCACTAATCTATGCATCTAAGCACATCATCAATATTTATAGCTTACAGTTCATTTTTCCTGGTGTAAAATTTATATACAACGAAATACGTTTAAGTCATAAGTTTATCACTGAGTTTTGACAGAAGCATACACCTGTGTAAACCAATTCCTTCTTGAAATCCCAAAAAGTGCCCTGATATCCCTTTCCAGCAATTCCCATACCCATGTCCTCAGAGGGAACAACTGTTTTGATTTATGTCAACATAGTTTAACCTGTTCTAGAACTTGGTACAGATGGTATCATAAGGAGGGACTCTTTCGTTTAAGACTTCTTTTAGTCAACATAATATTTTGAGACACATCTTTGTTGTGTGGATCAATAATTCATTACTTTTCATTGCTGAGTACTGTATTTTACTAGACGAATATATTGCAGTTTGTTTATCATTGTCTTGTTGATAGAAACTTACTCTATATCTAGGTTTTGACTATTATTAATAAAGTTTCTATGAACATTCCTATACAAATATTTTGTAGACATATATTTCCTCTTGGGAATGTGGGGGGCAGGAGAGATAAGTACCTAAGAGTGAAATTGTTGGATCACAGGGCTGGCATCTATTAAGTTTTATAAGAAATTGCCAGACCTTTTTACAAAATGGTTTTAACATTGCGCACTCTCACCAAAAAGAGAGCATTCTGAATGCTCTAGATTCTTGCAAATACTGATTGTCAGTCTTTTTAAATTTTTTTTTAAGATTTTATTTATTTATTTGTCAGAAAGAGAGAGAGAGCACACAAGCAGGCAGAGAGGCAGGCAGAGGCGGAGAAGGAAGCAGGCTCCCTGCCGAGCGAGGAGCCCGATGTGGGACTCGATCCCAGCACCCTGGGATCATGACCTGAGCCATAGGCAGCTGCTTAACCGACTGAGCCACCCAGGCATCCAGTCTTTTTAAATTTTAACCTTCTGGTAGGTAATTACTGTCATGTTGTGGTTTTAATTTGCATTTTCCTAATGACTGATGCTAGTGAGCACTTGTTCCTGGGTTGATTGGCCATTTATACATTTTCCTTCTTCAAGTGTCTGTTCATAGCATTTGCCCACTTTCATTTTTCTTTTCACTTAATAAATATTTATTGATTGCCTATCATGAGCATGACACTCTGTTAGACTCTAGGAAAACAGTGGTATATTAGTGTTCTCCAGAAAAACAGAACAGGGTCTATAGAAGTATATAGAAAGAGATTATCAAGGATTGGCTCATGCAATTATAGAAAACCCCATAATCTGCTGTCTGCAAGCTGAAAGCCCAGGAAAGCCAGTGATACAGTTCCAATCCAAACCCAAAGCCCTGAGAATCAGAGGAGGCAATGGAGTATAAGTCCCTGTCTGAGTCTGAAGGCCCAGGATCTAGGGGATCAATGATATAAGTTCTGGTTCAAGACTAAAAGCCCAAGAATCAGGAGTATTCATGTCCTAGGGCAAGAAAAGGTGGGCGTCCCAGCTCAAGCAGAAAGCAAATTCACCTTTCCTCCAACTTTTTGATCTATGTGGACCCTCGGTGGATTGGATGAGGCTGACTCACAATGGTGAGGGCAACCTTCTTTACTCAGTACCGATTCAAAGGTTAATCTCTTCCAGAAACACCCTCAGGACACACCCAGAAATAATACTGTACCAGCTATCTGGATATCTTTTAGGCTAGTTAAGTTGACACATAAAATCAACCATCCTAAATGGTAAAACAAACCAAACATTATCCTTGCTTTCACAGCAAATGAGCTGATAGAATATCAGAAAAATAAATAGAAAAAACACAGTTGAGTATTAGGGGGAGTGTGTGCATCCACGGGGCATTTGATTCTGTCTTGTTGGCAGGACGCGGTGGGAGAAACTGGGATAATCTCTCACTGAATATGATTGGTAAGATTTGCCTGTTATTGATGGACAGTGTGTTCATTTATTAGGGTGGCTTGTAGTAACAAGTAACAAATTACTACAGACTGGGTGGCTTCAAACAACATAAATTTATTCTTACGCAGTTCTGGAAGCTTGAAGTCTGAAATGAAGGTATTGGCAGGGCCAGGATCGCTATAAGGGCTGTAAGGGAAAAGTCCTTCCTTGCCACTTCCTTGCTTCCGGGGGTTGTCAGCAACCCTTGGTGGTTCTTGGTTTGTAGACAAATCCCTCCAACCTCAGTCTCCCTCTTTACATGGCCTTCTCTCCTCTGGGTCTCCTCTGGGCCTCTATGTAAATCTCCCTCCTTTGTCTTATAAAGATACCAGTCAGGGGATTAAGTGCCTACCCTAACGTGGAATGACCTCATTTTAACTACTTCTGCAAAGACGCTATTTTCAAACAAGGTCACATTCACAGGTACCATGGATTTGAACATATGTTTTAGGGGTACACGATACAGCCTATGACAGAAACAATGGAAGAATTAATTCATGGTAAATAGGGAGCGTTTTAAACTGGAAACCTGGGATAGTAAACCCTCTTCCAAGTTCTGTTTCTGTAGAGCTCTAAGAAATTGAATAATTCAAAAAAATTTCAGAAAAAAAAAAAAGAAAAGAAAAGAAATTGAGTAGTTCCTTCTACTTCTCAAGACTTCATATGCCTCCTTTGAGAAATAATTGACATTAGATTAGCTCTTTCTAAATTTCCTTCCAAGTCTAGACTACATAACACATTCTTATCTTGTTCTTACCCTTCTGGTAGCTCCTACTTTCTCCTCAATACACTCTCTGTCCCTCCTGTATAGTTTGCTATGGCACCCTAGCATATTGGTATTATTGCATCTAACACCATGTCTTACAATTGTTAAATTGTAATAATGCATGCTTTCTTTTGCAAGAAAAACACTGATACCATTTTATTCTAGTTCCTTGATGTTGCCTTTTATTTTGGATCAATTTCATCGCCTCTCTTATTTTGTATATAGGAAATGTATTGTAGATTACTTGAATTCAGCAAATGTTCCTTCTTTACCCTGCTTCTCATTGTTTTAGATCTACCAGTTATCTCCCTATGCCACTTTTAAACCCCTGAGGTTAATATTCTGACTGCTCAAGTGAAGGGAATATCTAATCTAAACTGTCAACTCTCATCACACTTTGTTCCTATATTTTGACAAGTGTGGTTTAGTTGGTATTTATAAAAATGTCTCCCAGTAACCTATAAATGTACTGTAATATATTGCCTAAAAATAATGGCATCTGAGTAATATGAGCCAATGCAATTTCATGAAAATAATCTGGTGTACATACTGGTCAAGAAGATTAATGTAGTTTGTATAATAATGCAGAATTACATTGCATATTTAAATTAGTCATACAAATACCCTTATACTGTATTCCTGAAAGAAATAAAGAGAAAAATTACAAATTGAGGTAAGTGCTAAAGAGGAAATAAACAAAGGGCTAAAGTGGAAATTAGAGATGGATGAAATACTCAGAGCAACTGATCAGGAAAGATTTTGCTGATGAGGTGACACTGAAGTTGAGTCATGAAAAATGAGCAAAATCCAGTCATGCACAAAGTGCATATGTGTGGGTTGTGTGCATGTATAAATGTGTATATACATGCAAGTGCATGCACTGTTGGAAGAGTACTCCAGAGTGGGGACACAACACGCAAACAACTTGTGTCAGGAAAAAGCTTGGCATAATAATGATGTAATTGGACTAAATGAGTAAAAGAGGACATTGTACAAAATGAGGTTTTGTAATAAGGAAAGGCCAGATAATGCAGGATTTTTTAGATGATGCAATAATTTGGATTTTCTTCTAAGTGTTCTGGGAAGCCAGTGAAGAATTCTCAAGTGAGACATTATCTGATTTGGTTTTCTGGAGACATAATGTTGGGTTGAATTGGATCAAGAAGACATATGGAAAGCTATCAGGTTAGCTAGATTGAAAGATGACTTTACAACACAAAATGCCACAAATGTTCAAAATAAAAAATGCAGGTACTTCTGAAAGTCGAAATATAGATTGTGCTATAGATAGAAGCACTGTTTGAAAATTTGCATAAGAAAGATCTGGACTCCTAAAATCCTTCCCTCATTAACCTCAGACTAGTAATTGAGTGTCCTTTACCATCACAGAACACTAGGGATTTATTCTCTAAAGAGATTGGTTAACCTAAGAAATTATCAACTCAGGACCCCAGAGAAAGGGGAGGAAACAATATTCATAAAGAAAAATAATGTGGAAGTCTACATACAAAATAGCAAGAGCCCTGAGTTTCTTCTATTAGTTCCAAGAACATGGCATCGAGGCTTACATTATCCAGGAAGGAGCTGAAGAATTCTTCTGGGGAAACCAATAATTTCAAAAGAAAGAACCTTCAGATAGCTGACAAGTGGATGTCCTCAAGAAGAGTCCAAATAATCTTCACTGATCCAGCACATGTACCTTCCTAAGAGAGTTCTAGTGTATCACTTTTAGATATGGCAGACATTGAATGATTACCAAATATTTGAGCTAAATCTCAAATATTAAATACTCTTAATAAAGTAGAATTATGTCAAAAGTAGTAGAAAATCTACACAGAAAAAAGAAAAAAATAACACATTTATTAAAGAGGGTTAGGTTGCTATAGAAAATGCAAACATTCAGAAAGAAAAAAATTCTTGTAAAACAAAAATAAAATAGCAGACATAAAAGATTAAATACAAAAGTGGGAGTGGAGAGAAAACTTATGGAAGGAAAGAAAGATAGATATGGTAACTACAAAAGATATAATTAATCTTATCTCAGTCCAGAGACTCAGCATCTAAAAAATGCTGTATTTGAAAAAAGTAAAAGAAATTAAAAGAAAAAGGAGATAATCATTAAGTAAACTAAGAGCACTTCACACAGCTGAAATTCATGAATTTGTAAATTGAGAGGACTCATCAGTAAAGTGACCCAATGTCCTGATTTGCCTAAAACCGGGGAGTTCTTGAGGCATGAGATCTTTAGTTTTAAAACAATAATAATCCCAGGCACCCTGGAAAAAGTTGGTCACCCTACACAACAACTGCCGGCATAATAGATAAAAAGACTCATCCCAAATCACATGCCATCATGAAACTTACGGGACAATATGATGATCTTACATAATTTCAGGAAAAGGAAAAGGCTTGCATACAAAGGACAGAGAATCAGAAAAGTATCAAACTGCTCAACAGCACCTCAGGAAGTTGGAAAATAATGGAGCAAGGCTATCAAAGTCTGCTCCAGAATTCTATACCTAAAGATGCTGTCCAATGTGCAAGATCTCAAAAATTTTCCTCACATACACCCTTCTCCAGAAATCTACTGGAGGATAGACTACACTAAACACAGGAATAAACTAAGAAAGTGAAAGTGGTATCCTGAAAATTGGGGATCTTACCTGTGGGAAAGGGGAAAATAATTTGCAGGATTATGGCAAAGAAATATCCCAAGATGACATCCTTCATGCAATCATTAATGAAAGAGAACAAGGATCTGTAAAAAGGACAACACTAAGAAAAGAAAATGTTAAAATTAATGAGAGAAAATTATACTTATTACAGTACATTAAGAATGAGTCCAGAGGGAAAAAAGCAAATAAAAAGGGTGACAAAAATATTTTAAAAAAATAAAACAGACACTGCGTGACTTACTTGTGAATATTTACTTAACCATAATAATATAGAGATGGTATAGTGATTCAACTAAAAATTATGGTATAACTTTATCAAGCAGAAAGGAAAAAAGCAATTCATGTGTGTAAGTGTGTGGGGGTGATGTAAGAAATTATGGTAGTAACAAGTTGATAGATTATTCTAAAACCAAAAAAACAAGCAAAAATACTTTGAACACATTATTTAGAAATTAGGAGACAAATGCCAGGGATGGCATGGGGGAAGGTAGTTTGAAAGTTTTGAAAGCCATTGTTTCCAGAAAAATGGGAATGGGAATGTGGAAAGGTAACCTGGAAGTTTACTATTTTATGTAAAACTTGTAAAATTATTTGACATGCGTCACATTGTTAACAGTAACAATTCAGAACAGTCTGTGAGAGAGGACGGTCAAGAGTGCTGGTGAGTATAGCTGCTGAGAAGTTGAGTCAGATGAAGACTGAGAACTGCCCACTAAATTTGGCAACAGAGAAGTCATTGGAGACCTCAACATTGCCATAGTCACTGGAGAAGGGTAGACAAAGCCAGCTTGTACTGGATTGATGAGCTGTTGCAAAATGAGGGCAAGCAAGTGAACTTCAAAAAGCCTAAAACTAAAGAGCCATTCTTGATCCAAGATGTCTTAGCAATGAGTGGCTACACATCTACTGTGTTAAGACTTAGTTTAGTCAGGGAAGCCTGGGTGGTTCAGTCAGTCGATCAGCTGCCTTTAGCTCAGGTCATTGAGCTCAGGATTGAGTCCCACACTGGGCTCCTTGCTAAGCGGGGAGCCTGTTTCTCTATCTGCCTGCTGCTCCCCACTTGTGCTCTCTCTGTCTCTTTCTCTCTGACAAATAAATAAATAAAATATTTAAAAAAAAAAAGAACTTGCATTTCTGGGGAAAAAAAGACTGGTTTAGTCATGCTTCAGGAAGGAAAGAGAAGACATATTTAGAAGTGTTAGTTAAGAAGGATTTTTTTTTTTTTTTTTTTTTTTTTAAGGCACTGTTAACACAAATGTAGAGAGGTTAAGAAAAACTCACATGGGATGGTGACACAGCCTGGGGTTAGAAAGAGAAGGAAGCCATGGCCACCCTTAGCTGGAAAGGAGCAGTGGGAGGGAGTGACTACTGAAAGTCAAGCAAGACCTATGGCTCTAGCATTGTGCTTCCCCTCTGATGCCATGGCCCTTTGTAGCGACTGACACACTGCAGCTTTGCAGAGAGGAAGCTGAGGGAATACAATCCCCAGCATCTCTCTTCATCTTTGTCCAATCTCCCACCCACACCTGCCATGATGATGCCCAATCAGAAGCCAAAGGCAAAGCAGTCTGGGTGGTACCAGCCATAGATACTGATATGTCTCTGGGAACAAAGTAGGTCAGTAGAATTTGAAATGTGTATTTGGAAAAACAAATAGAAACTATCCAGCACAATACCTTGAATTTAAAGGAGCTACTGTCTTGATGCATTTTCTTTGTTTTCTAAGTCTTCTTATTTTTAGTTGACTTTATCATGTCCTTCTTTATAGTGTCTAATTATAACTTTGGTTTTTAAATTTCTTGGCTCACTAATGTAAATGATGGACTCTCTGGTGTATGCTTACTTCATGATCATTTTGCTTCCTGTCCTGTCACAAACTGGCCAGTTTTCACTGTTTCCCACATCAGCTGCTGAAGAAGAATCTTTTTGGACCAGATGTTTACTGTTTAGATAGAGTTTCATCAGCTTTCAAAGCCTGTCCTTCAAAAAATACTGAAGGGTAACAAGATTGCCTCAGAAAGGGCTGTGTATGAGATGATTCAGAATTGGCATTTATAAGACTATAAATTTACATTTGTAAAGAGCTTTCATGTGCATCAAGTCTTGCATGTGAAAAAGATACATGAAAACATTTATATTTAGATGGCTTGTCTAAAGTCACTTAGCAAAATTACAGCAAAACCAGGAGAGATAGGAAACCAAGTTCTGTTTAGTGAAATTTACAAGTGATACAACTTAGAGGAGTAAATTTTTTTTTTTTTTTTTAAGATTTTATTTATTTGACAGACAGAGATCACAAGTAGGCAGAGAAGCAGGCAGAGAGAGAGGAGGAAGCAGGCTCCCCGCTGAGCAGAGAGCCCGATGCGGGGCTCGATCCCAGGACCCTGAGATCATGACCTGAGCCGAAGGCAGAGGCTTTAACCCACTGAGCCACCCAGGCGCCCCGTAGAGGAGTAAATTTTGAAAAATTATTTTGTTACAGTATGTGAAGACAGAACTATACAGAGAGACAAATACATAAGAAGATAATTTCTATAGGAATTATGGTCTGTGATGGGAAGAATGGAACCTAATCTGAAAGAGTCCAGAAGAAAAGAGGAAAAGTAGGAAAAACATGTGATTTGAAGGAATTAGGGAATTTAAGATTTTTAATGGCATATAGTAAAATAATTTTTTAAAGATAAGTCTCTCATCCTTATTCCTTCTAAATATTTGAGAACTTTGGGCCACATTTGGACAAATAATTGAGGGTACAGTATAAAATTGAGGCCATAAGCTATTGTGTGCCTGTGTGATTAATGTCCCCCCAGCACACATGCAGCGTTATCAGTACAAAAACCAACCGGTGCAGATAGAGGGAGTGAAGAAAGATGGGAGTGATTGAGTTTAGGAAGGAAGTGGGAAGCAACAGAAGAGGAAGAACCAGGACTGTTCAGTTCATGTGGATGGAGAAGATAGGCCTGGTGGAAAGTGAAAGGATTAGAACTTGGGGTTCTACGTGGTTCATGAAAAAGGCCGTGTGTGGTAAGACAGGGAGTTAAAAGATATGAAGGCCTGAGGGCAAGGGGGCAGAGAAGACAGTGAGGGAGAAGAAAAACCCACAGGGCTTCGTGGGATTGGAAAAACTCAAATGACATGTGCTTTAAAAAGCATGATAATTCTCGAAAATTCTACGTACATTCTGTTTACAGAGCTTGGTCCTATGCCTAGATTTAAAAGGTCATAACTAATCTCAGGAATGTAAGGTGTTACACTAGTTTTTTTTTTTTTTTTTAATTAATCTATGTTTACTGTGACTAATGCAAGAGAAATCAAATGAGTGACTTTTGTCTTAAGTGTTCCATTGGAGATGAAAATGAGATAGGGTAAATGGAATGCAAGGTGATTTTATCTAGATGACATTGTGTAAAAAGAAAAAAATATACCTTTTTGTTTTCAACTCATTCTTTCTAATACTAGAAATATTCCTTCTCCTCCTCCCTTCTGCCCCCCTCCCCCCCTTTCCTCCTCTTCCTCCTCCTTCTTCCCCTTCCCCTTCCTCTTCTTATTGTCTTTATCCTTGTCCTTTTCTATCTTCCTCTGCTTCTCCTTCTGATAAACGTTTTCATCTTGGTAGGGTTGGAAGTAGCATATTATGAAGGCATCCTTCATCTTGAGTCATTACCTGACTCAAAAAAAAAAAAAAAAAGCCCAGTCAGTCCTCTTCTTCTCACTCCACACATTTCATGTAATACAAACAACCACCACTTGAAAGGAGACATTTGTGGACTGAAAGTGATTGAGGAAATAGCTATCAAGAGAATAAACTTATAGGGGCGCCTGGGTGGCTCAGTGGGTTAAGCCTCTGCCTTTGGCTCAGGTCATGATCCCGGGGTCCTGGGATCAAGCCCCGCATCGGGCTCTCTGCTTAGAGGGGAGCCTGCTTCCCCCTCACTCTTTCTGCCTGCCTCTCTGCCTACTTGTTATCTCTCTATCAAATAAATAAATAAAATCTTTAAAAAAAGAGAGAGAATAAACTTATATCCCCAAACCAGTGATTAGATTCCAGGTAGGTTGGGAGAGTATCTGTCATGTGGGCTTAGAAAGTACTGTTACCAAGGGGCTTCTGTGGTCTGATCAAAAATATATTTAGTCTATAATCAGAATCAGTGGAGACAGAAAAGTAAAATAATTCAAATAAATCTGTATATAATTACCCCTTGGAGTTCATCATTCCCTCGGATCCCATTGTTCCCCTTACTATACTTTTAGAAATAATCTCAATTGAGAAATACTGAATTATGTCAATATTGGGGACAACGTTCTTTTTCTTTGTTCCAAATAACTTTTGTGGGTCAGATATTAGGGTGAAAAAAAAAAAAAAAAAAACAACCCGGTAACATAGTCCAGTCATTTGACATGCAAATATAAGGGAAAGCCAAGGCCCTTAATATAAACCAAATGAGCAGCCCTAACTGGTCATTTAAGCCAAGACAGACATATCACTTAATTTGACCTTAATTTCCTCATCTATTAAAAATGTCACTTGGCACAGGGAAATACAAATCAAAACCACAATGAGATACTACCTCACACCAGTCAGAATGGCTAAAATTAATGTCAGGAAATGATAGATCTTGGTAAGGATGTGGAGAAAGGGGAACTGTTGGTGGGAATGCAAGGTGGTGTAGCTACTCTGGAAAACAGTTTGGAGATTCCTCAAAAAGTTGAAAAATGGGGGCACCTGGGTGGTTCAATTGGTTAAGTCACTGACGTTGGCTCAGTTCATGGTCCCAGAGTCCTGGGATCTAGTCCCATATTGGGCTTCCCTTGCTCTTTGGGGAGCCTGCTTCTCCCTCTCCCTCTCCTCCTGCTTCTGCTTTCTCTGTCTCTCTCTCTCTCAAACATAAATAATAGCTTTTTTAAAAAGTCTATTTATTTAATAGATTAAATAAAATAAACATAAATAAATAATAAACAAACATAAATAAAATCTTTAAAAAAAAAAGTTGAAAATAGAGCTACTCTATGACCCAACAGTTGTACTACTTTGTATTTACCCCAAAGATACAAATGTAGTGACATGAAGGGGCATCTATACCCCAATGTTCATAGTAGCAATGTCCACAATAACCAAACTGTGGAAAGGACCCAGATGTCCATCAACAGATGAATGGATAAAGAAGTTGTGGTAAATATATGCAATGGAATATTACAGAGCCATCAAAAAGTTGTAATCTCGCCACTTGCAACAATGTGGATGGAACCAGAGGGCGTTATGCTAAGCAAAATAAGTCAATCAGAGAAAGACAATCATCATGTAATCTCACTGATATGCAGAATTTAAGAAACAAGGCAGAGGTTCATAGTGGAGGAGAGGAAAAAAAATGAAACCAGAGAGGGAGAAAAACCTAAGAGACTCTTAATCTCAGGAAACAAACTGAGGGTTGATGGAATGGAGGGGGTAGGAGGGATGGGGTGGTGGGGTGATGGACATTAGAGAAGGTATGTGTTGTGTGGTGAGCACTGGGTGTTGTGTAAGACTAATGAATCACAGACCTAGACCCCTGAAACAAATAATACATTATATGTTAATTTAAAAATAAATAAATAAAAATCTTTTAAAAAGAAAAAAATTTTAAAAGATGAAAAAAAGTTTTAAACTAAAAAAACCCCAAAACTGTGAAATGTCCTTATATTTTTAGATTTTATTACTTCCATTTAGGCATAGGGCACCTCTGAGGTTTGTTTATTATTTTTATTATTATTATTTGAAGGCAGGGACAGTTATGAAGATTATGAATATACACACATTCTTATTCTCCAAAATATCCAGATCCCGGGTGGGACCTTAAAGGAAAAGCATTCCAATAGTCCCTATTTAGTTACTTACTGGTATCTGACTTAAGATTTGGCTATTAAGGGAAGAAAGCACATATCTCAGGATAGTATTTTTTGGTGCCTTACTCTTTTTCCATGCAAACTAAAGTGTTTAGATTCTTAAGTTGTCAATTTAACTTACATATAAAAAATCAAAGCAAAGGATAAGAGGGGTTGTATAATAAGATGGACACTGCTAAAAAACAAAAATGAAAGACAATGAAATGATAGAGCTATTTGGTCTCCCCTTTAGGCCCTCTGCTAACAGCTGATTTACAAGTTGGCCTAAAATTCTGAAGATGTAGGATTTTTCCCCTATGGAAGGGACTGTTTGCTGCCAGCGGTTTTTCTCAGAGCGTGTCCATCCTATGTTTCTGAGAAGCATTTTTTGTTTGTTTGTTTGTTTTATTCTTCCCTCTGGGATCCTATTCCATGAGAGGAAAAGCAGACCTGGTGGGAAATAATAGCAGGCATTTTATGGGTTGTAATTGATGAAAGAGTGAAATGCATTAACTAATTGAAAACAGAAAATTGGAGCCCAGGATCCCATTAGAAATCTCTTCTACTTCCTAGATCTTTTTAAAGATTTCCAAAATACTTTTGGTTGGCCCCCTCATTGCTTTCCATCTGTTTTGTTTGTCTTACCAGCTCCCCATTTACCCAGAAACAATGAATTTGACCATAAAATCAAGCAGATAATGTTTTTTTCAGAGAGATTAGAAAGAATGAAGAGAATACCTTCTAAATTAGGTAATCATCCATCACCTCACATGACCAAGGATTTACCATTAACTACTTCCACTATCAAGGCAGGATGAGAAATGGAATAGAATTCCATATCCCTGGGTTTCCCTGTAGCAGAAATATTTGCCCTGAGAAAATATTGATGGTCTTCAGTCTGCCCCAGAACAATCAGCCCTTGTACTTTGGGTAAGGACAGAATATTGAAACTAATACAGAACTTTAGAGTTTATAAACTGTTTTGCATGCTTTATTGCATTCAGTCCTTATGTGGACCCTACAAAGTAGCTGGTATCCATCCATTTTTTCAGATAAAGAAGTTATGATAGGAAGATTGAGAATTGTCTGTTGATTCACACACTCCTCTAGAAAGCTCACCCCACGTGTAATCTGAAATGGCCCCTGAACGCAGAGGGCAGGGAGAGACCCAGGAAAGAGACAGACCACTCCAAATTGGTAGGTGGCAGGTTTAATAAGCAAGGGAACTTATGTACAAAGCTTGTCTTGAGTCGCTGAAAGACAAGTAGATCTCCATCCATGCCCACCAAATCTTAAATTTGGTTTATACAGAGGCCTTACCTAGGTTCAGTCATGTATACCATCTAGATGGTCTTAACACTATGTCACTATGACAAGGCCATGTCCTTGGGGCAGCTTCTGGGAACAGGGAAGTTAAGTAAAATGCATATCCCAAAGACAGGAAAGAGGGTGAGAAGCCTCGGATTGCCTGGGTCAACAGGTAGTCACATCTTCGCAACGGCCTCCCTCAACATTTGTCAAGTTTGCACTACCAGAAAGCACGCACACCCAGCAAATTTCTCTGTCAAAGAGGAAAATGATATTTTAACTCTCGGGCTCTGGGGAGGAGAAAGGAGAACGTGTTCTTTAAAGTTCAAAAACATATGCCAAAGGCAACTGTACCTGCTGCCATCTTTCAGAAAGGACTCTTCACAGTGTATGTTTTATTAGTGTATATTAAGTATATATTTTAGTGTATATTTATGAAGTGTATATTTTATTAATTGGCACTTCAGTCTTATCTCTATTTTGTATCCAGGGGTTACAGGCAGGAGAGTTGGTACTATTTAGATGTTCTTGGTTTGTGGAAAAAAAAAAAAAATATTAACCCAATGGGAAAGAGTATTGCCTAGCTAAAAATTTCAATGTTAAGGGAAGGTTGGATGTAAGGAGATCTGTGCCACATTGAGAATGCTAAGCCTAAATAAACATGAACAATATGGGAAGAGGACTGAGTCTAATTAGAGCTCACCTCTAATACTAGGAATATGTTGACTTTATACACAGGACTTAATTTCTCTAGTCTCAGTACTTTCACTTAGAAAAATATGGCAATGCATACCCTGCAAAATACCAGTTCCTCTGTTAAACTCAATTTGCCTTGTGGTTTCCTTCATAAAACCCTTTCTAAGTACTCCCAGCCATGTCATCGTGAGCACTCCCTCTTTTGTATCACCAACATGCCCCTCACGTACATATAATACTAATGAAAGATAGAAGAAACGCAGGCAGGGACAAGGGCACCTTTAAGAGTAAACCACCCTTAAAAGGATTTTATACTGCCCTGGAAGGAGGTCTCCACCCTTTCCCACGAGAATAGCTACCTGATAGGTAGATGAGCACGTGGACAAAAACCTGATTGGGTACCAGGCACATGGAGTGTTAATCAGATTAAAACAGCCCCAACAAGCCCATAAAAACCCCTAGACTTAGAAACTCCGGTAGCAACCCTCTTGGGTCCCTCCCTCTTCCAGAGCTCTGCACTACTGTGGCTCAATAAATTTTGCTTTGCTTCCCACCACTCTTTGTCTGGTCTACATCTTCATTCTTTGGAGTGGCATGACCAAGAGCCCCAGGCGCCAAAGGAAAGAAATTCTGCAATAATATATTTGTAGGAGATGATATTTATCACCATAGACAGTATGATTACTGTTCTTTCTATAGAAACTGGGACTCAGAAAAGTCAAGTGATTGCCCAGCACTATGCAGCCCATGTGCGCGGGGAAGTCAACACTTAACACTGGCTGATGCCAAAGCTCCTCCTTAATCCCATGAATTATGTACATGTCTAAACTAAGATTTCCTACATACTTTCTAAATAATATTTATTATTGTGTAATATTGTAGAAAAGCCTTATAATAGATCTGAAAGCACACAACAAAGGACTTAATAAAGGACATACTTGATGAAATAGATCTGAATATCATAAGCATGAAACAAATGCAGGGTAATGCTATTTTATTGAACAGCAGAGGAGGCCTGTGATATCTTAGGAGAGAGATGGCTTTTTCCTTTCCTTTGTATAGCACCATTATAGTGGGGACAGTATGGAAGTCCTACCTAATCTTAACTGCATGGGCAGCCAATCTTCAATTCAGGAATCATTCACATGTGACTAATTACTCATGATCTCTATCATTTAACCAAGGCTAGTCCTTAATCTCTCTATACTTGCCCCCTCTTTGAGAAGAGGCAATAACCTAGATCTTTTCAGAGGCAGTGGTTCCGAAACACTACTGCATGTTCAAATGATCTCATAGGCTTTGAAAAAAATCCCAATGCCGAGGCAAAGCCCCATAACAAATAAATCAAAGTTTCCGAGGGTGGAATCCGGGTATCAGTATTTTTTAAAACGCTGGGAGCAATTTCAGTATGCAGCCAAGTTTGAGAACTAGTGTTCTAAAACCTAGAGGTTTTAATGTAAGCCCTGGCAGATGGTTTTTCTTTTATTGTAATACAAGTACCTAACTTTAAGCTTTGATTGTCAAGTCATCCACTTCAAAGAGACATCCACTTCAAAGATGGTTATCTCAAACACATTGCCAGCCACAGGACTAGATAAAGAGCTAGCCAACCTCTAACCACCACCACCACCCAACTCCTGCCCCAGGCTCCTTTGTTTTAGAGATCTTGGCTGATTTTGATAACTAACTCTGGGCTTATTGCTTTTTTTCTCTCCCTATGATTTAAATTCCCGCTATTATGTTTTAAATTCATGAATAAATAATAAGCCCCAAAACCCTAGGCCCCCACCTTCTACCCAAATGAAACCACCTCAGATCAAAGCTTTCTCTTTCTTTCTCTATCCATGACCTCACTGTGTGGCTTCAGGTATGCCATGTGCTTTCCAGGACTTGTGAATTTTTTTTTTTTCCCAAAGTTTCTTGCTGTTTATTGCTGAGGACATTTTGCAATCATAATAATAACCACAGGGTCTGGTCCAACTACAACACTGGTTATTGACAGTAAGAGGAGCACAAAATAAGGCTCATATGTCTCAGTTCAAATGGGGAAAGTTAATAGAGTGCCATAATTACTCAAATTATTTTGGTGATTGTGGTGATAGAAAATATAATAAATATATGATGGAAGAAGAATGAGTATGCATAGAAATTTTTCCATCCCCTATAACTAAAATTTAGAAGGGAGTTAGCAGGCTGGATTGCGGCACACCATGGGATTATATTCAAGCAGTGTGGTCCAATCTGGATTTAAATATTGATTCTGCCACTTATTCATTTTGCTGTCTTGGGAAGCCACTTAAATTCAAAGGAGCATAAAGAGAGAAACATAAAGAGAAAATAAGAGTGCTTCTGGGATATAAGTGCTACTTGTGATAGAATTGAAAGCCATAGAGGACCTTTGTAGAGGAATCATTCGGGGAAGACTTCAAGGTGGAAGAAAGGGTAGAACTGAATCCTGAAGGATAAGTGGTATTTATTAACCCAGGTCAGAAATGATACAGAGCCTAGCAGATGTTCCTACTTAGAGGTGCCAAGAGCAGGCTTAGGTGGGAATGGAATTTAGGGTGTGTTGAAGCGAGAGAGAGAACATTGCGAGTAGAAATAATTGAAGCGGGTGAGGGAAGCAAGAGTCAGGTCATGACGGGCCCTGCATGCAACACTGACCAGCTTTGAATCAATGGTGAGTCTAGTCAGAAATTTCTGAGAACTTCCAAGCAAAAACATGATGGGACAAGGCATGCATGTCAGGAAGGCTCCTTTTATTTAAGTATGAGGAAGTGAATCAGAGGTCGGGACTCCTGCTGGGCAGCAGTGCAGGAAAAGGACAGTGGTGGTCCAGAACAAGGAAGTGGAGATGGATTTGTGAAATATTTACATGCAAATCAATAGGTCCTAGTGATTCGCTGGCAGAAAGGCTTGATGGAGAGAAAGAAGTTAAAAATGGAGAAACCAGGTGGATTGCAGTAATGATAGGAAGAGGGTGGAACCTTGGGATAAATACAATGAATTAACTTATGATGTTGAATCTTTGAGCTATCCAAGTAGAAATGTCTAAAGCTCAACTGATCTGACTTGGGAGTCATTGGCATATTTGTGGAATTTGAACCCTAGACTTAAGGGCTTCACTGGGGAGGTTAGAATGAGAGAGAACTAAAGAGGCCTCCAGAGGAATGGCAACATTTAAGGAGCCAGGAAAGAAGGTGAAACCATAAGAACAAAGTACAACTAGAAGCTCAAGAGAAGAACCCACATGAGGGATTATCATGGATATGCTTCTGTTTGCTTGATTCTAACACTGGAGCTGAAGCTATAGATCTCAAAAGGTTGTTGAGAAGAATAAACGAATGTAGCGGGTGACAGGGTCCCTGAAGCCAATTTTAACTGTAAAGGTTGTAAAGGTTCTTATATCTGTCATCACAGATTTTTCATTTACTCTCTCACCCTGTACTCCCTCAGCTTTTTTCAAAATAGAACAGGGACAATGAAAATGAAGTTCAGGCTTTGTGTTTAGAAACCTGCCTGTGTGGTTTCAAATATTGTGGCACCAACAGTCTAAGCTGAGCCTAAAAAGTCATCCCAGATCGTGTCAGTCATTAGTGGCTGTACATCTGTGAATCTGCCGAGGGAGCTGGTCATTAGGAAGATCATGATTTAACTTGTAAAATGGAACAAATTAAATCCGGACACCATCCATATATTTATATTTCCAGTCCCTTCTCTGCCTCCCAGTGTAGTTTAGTCCTTGTTCCTGGAATACTAATCGTGTTTTGGGGTTTGTTTGTTTGTTTTGTTTCATTTTTTTAAATTCTGCTTTCTCTTGTGGCTGGTGATCATTTGACGTCTACCAAGCAGGGATTTTCAAAGTATCAAGTTCATTTCTTGGTCTCATCTAAGAGAACCCAGAAGCATTTAGGGCAGTTTCAGTAGAGAAAAATGGTGATAGACTAAAAGATTAGTTGCCATATTCAGATATTCTTTCCACTTCAGGCAACCGTGATGCCCTGATTTCTGGTACACTTGTGTAGACATGCTTTATCTTGCTCAGGGGTGCAAGGTCTGATAATTCAGCAAGGCATGGCAGATAGTAGGATCTATTTCACAGTTTGTGCATTATAGATGCCTTGAGAGATAACAGGAGTAAGATCCACTATGTTTGTGAAAACAGTTCAGATTCCTGATGACACAACAGTCACTTCAGTTTCTCATAGGAAGGGTTCAAATAGCCTCTTATGATCCACAATTTAGCAGCTGACCCTTGCTTCATTATGTCCTTGCTCTCTTTCTTTCTCTCCCTCTACTCTCTTCCCTTTCCCTCTCCTCTTCCTGGATATCCTGTATCTATAGCTATTGTCATATGTATCATTTATTTTTACCTAATTTTTTTTAATAGTTTCCTGCACATGGAATTTCTCTCTCCTTATCTCCCTGGAGTCCACACTTTGCAATCTGACCTTTGTCTTCACACCAAAATTGTTCTCAGTGAGACCATTATTACCTCTGAATTCTCGGCTTCCACGGGCCCAAGTCCTTGTCTTTCTGAACCTGTATTGTGTGTTGGCCAGTGTTCACCATTCCCTCTCTGCTGTAACTTCTCTTAGATCTCATAACACCACTCTGATCCCTGATTATTTCTGAGCATCCCTTCCTCTCCCTATTTAGACAAGCATTCCACTCTGTTCTGTTACCAGCTTAGTACTTTCCTCCGACTCCGGAGTCCTAATTCTCTCATACTGCAGCAAATATTAACAATAATACATAAAATCCCAAGTCTAAATACTATGGAGACATCTGTTCTAGAATTTAGACCTCTATCATGCTATCTGTAAAATGTATGCACTTTGTGAGAACGTGGTCACATCCTCAAATCTGGCTTTATCCTTAAATGTGTTGAGTTTGATAGATCGTTGAATACTCATTCTACCTCACCAGTTGGGCTGTGTTATTCAAATCTTGATGAATTATTTTATCGGCTGCTCTTAATATAAAGAAATGTTTCTCAAAAATTAGTGATCAAGATATTTTAGGAGCACCTGGGTAGCTCAGTTGGCTAAGTGCATCTGACTCTTGATTTCAGACCAAGTCATGATCTCAGGATTATGAGATGGAGCCCTGCATCAGGCTCCATACTCAGCACAGAATCTGCTTGATACTCTCTCTATTCTTCTCCCTCTGCCCTTCTTCCTGCTCTTGCTCTCTCTCTCTCTCTCTCTCTAAAATAAATAAATAAATCTTTAAAAATTATTTAAAGAGAGCTTCGCCCCTTCCTTTTCATGACTCATTAGTTTCTTTCATACATCCAAGTTGCTTAATGTTAAATACTTCCAAATCTTTAAAATCGCCATTTTATCGCTTTTTCACAATACCATGAGTTTCCTTTGTGGTTATGGCTCATCAATGACTCTTCATTTCCAAAAATAGTGACGTTTTAATCCCCATTAGCAGATTGGTATTCCTAGAGGCAAAATGGTGTGGAGTGGAAGAACATGGGCATTGGAAATAGTCAACTTTGAGTTTCAATCTGGCTATGTCACTACCAGAGACTTAAGACATGATGAATTGCTTAGTATATGGAGCATATAAATAGTGCCCATGTGAAGATGTCACAAAGAACATACAGATGTGTTTATAAGATATTTAACAGCATGCATAGATGGGAAAATGATAATTATTGTTTTGTTTTGTTTTGTTTTTTTCCTTTTGTTGTTCTATTTTAGGTCGGGTCCATGTCCTAGTTACTCCAGCTAGATTTTTACTGATTCATTGTATTCTTGTATTGTCCTTAGTTAAGAAGAGTGTGTGTGTGTGTGTGTGTGTGTGTGTGTGTGTGTGTGTAGAGGTTGCGGGTATAAGGGTAAGACCGTGGCCTCCATCTGTGCAACAAGTAAAAATTAATGCCAGGATTGGGGCTCAATGTAGCCTTTTCCATTTTACTTATTCTAACAATGAGCAGATACCTGCACTGAAAAAGCCTTGTCATCATGTTTCTACTTCACTAAATACCCTGGATAACAGGTTAAATAGAGGGAGGTATGCATTAATACCTGTTAAAATGTGGAGCTGTAAACTGGGAATCTAATTATTTGTATCTTGCCCTTCTTTGGCTTTAAACAGGTGGAAATGTTAAAAGTCTTCCTTTTTCTATATGTAAGGATCTGTGCAGATGTACCAACATGAAACAAAGTGTGAATGGACTTTACTGGCAAAGAGACCAAGAATACAGACATAAAAGTTATGTGTCTCCAGGACTTAGGCTTCCTTTTTGGGCAGAATATAAAATATTTAGGTTATAAATTTTAACAATGATAATTTACAGTCCATATTTTCTGGGCAACACTAGACTAGATGCTTGAAGGAGAGTAATTTGGGAACTATGCTACTCTCTAAGCTCTCTGCTTGTGAAGGCATATGAAAAAATAAAATTCCTTGTCAAATGCAACAAATCCCCAGAACTGTCAACAACACTGACATTGGGTTTCCCTGATTCGATGTAGAGGAGTGGAGCCCTTGTGACAACCTCATTATTCTAGAGACTCACCTTTTATTTTCAAGGTCCACTGCAAAGTTATTTTTTATCATTGGACATTAAAATTAAGGAATAAATTAAATGTGTGGAAATAAGTTCAATGTCTCCCCAGATGTGTTCTACTCCAGAGCCAACATGGTTTGTGACTAAATCCTCTCTCCACGACATGAGCAAAAGCATCCTCAGCCCATTTGGTACAGCTTTTCTGTCTTCCTCCTTGCCTGTCTTCCATCTTCTCTGACACAGCTCTCTTGACTACTGAAGTTGTGAATTCATTTTTCATCTTCCACTCTGTTCTTTGTTCACTTCATTTAATAACTTACTTGCTCTACTCGGTTAGTCTTTTGTGTGAAAGAGAATGTGTAGAGTGATGTTTTGCAATGTTTTACACTGGCATGACATTTATAGACACCAGTGGTTTATACCTGAAAGAGCTAAAATAATTCCTTTTTTTTTCCCCCCTGAGCACAGTCTTGGGCATTGAACTGACCAAAATTTAAACCTCAACTCTACCCTTTAGCCAAAGCAGGGCAACTAGTAAAGTTACATAATCTCTGTAAGCCTGAATTCCCTGAGCTGTCAGGTGAAGAATTTATGTGTATTTTCAGAACCATTTTAATAATTAAGTTAGATAACTATTATCAAATACTTAGCACAGAAACTTGGTAAATATGCTCTAAATAAGTTGATAATATTATTGAATCATATAACTCTGATTCACTAAAATATATTTTGATTTTATTTAAAAAGAAAAAACCAATCAGGAGACATTAGCATCACCCTCATTTCACAATAATGTCAGTGGAATAGCACGGAGCCGGTGCTTAGATTATCTGATTTCTATTATAATTTTACCACTTACACATTTGATGGCCTTAGGCAAATTATTTAAATGCTTTGTCTATAACATTATAATAATAATGCTGAATTTTCTAAGGAGTCTAAGGAATATAGAAAGCAAAGTGTTCAACTGTTTGTCTTCTACCACAGAGAAATACCTGTGTAGACTAATGGTCTACCCACTACACCCCCTGTAGACAGACTGCTGAGAATGTTCCACTTGGGCATCCGCAAGAAATCTTCTAAACAAACTTAACAATACTCTTCTTCTTTTAAGTAAACCCATTGCAAAAGTCCTCATCCGATAGCAACCGATCATTAAAGAGCTTCTCAAGTCAGAGACTTCTCTCCTTGTTCTGAACATTCATCACACTGCATAGCTGATGACAGGAATGTCACAGACATTTCCAATGAATGAATGAATAGATAACTATTGCTATCCTGCTAACTTGACAGGCAACTTTTAGATCTCTTTCTCTTTTTCTCTCTCACTCACTCCCTCACTCACTCAATCCTTCCTGGTCCTTTGAGCAAAATAAGTGAGGTTCTATGCAGTGATGACAAACTCTTGGTCTAGATCTCATCCTGCCATGAATAACTTAAGAATTGAGGCAAGTAAGTTAACCTGTCTAGACTTCATGTGAAAATCAAAGAGGCTGTTTTAGCTCCCAAATGATGTCATAGTTAATATTTCTTGGCAAGGGTTAGAAGTTTACCCTGTGGTTCAAGAATAAAGGTAGGTGACCAACCTAGATGTCAAACTCTTAACCTCAGTGTGCCAAATTCTAAACTTCTGAGATAATTAATCCCACGGAAGCAGGGACTTTTGACAGTGCATGTCAAAAGTCAAGAAAAATAATCCATTCTTCTGGCTTCAGCTTTGCGTTCCACCTACAATTCTAAGTTTTTATCAGAGTTGCTTTCATTCTTTTCACTGAAATAAACAATAAGAGTAGACAAAATAATGAGTGCTTTCCTCTACAAACTCGTCTCTGCTATTTGTTTGGGGATCGTGGATGTTTTACTATCCATTCTTCTGAAAGTTAAGTGTAGAACATGAAAGGTTGACATTTTTATAGAAAAATCATTGCCCTTCTCTGAGAAATCTGTGCGTCATAATGCTTTTCAACCAGCGGTAATGAGCCATCCCATCTCTTGTTCCTCAGAGCCTTCCTTGTGTTATTAAAAAAAAAAAAGTAGTTTGTTATAAATGAATGTAAAAGCTTAACAATAGGACATGCAATTAAAATAAAAAGATTCCCAGAGTCCAAAAATGGCCAAATTAATTTAAAAAAAAAATGAAAAGCCACAGAGGCAAAGATGCTTACTTCAGTCGTTTGGGATAAGGCTTTATAAGGAAGAAAAAATAACTATGTTGAAATCTTTAATGACATATGAGAATTTATTAATTAGTAGATTATTTTCATGTCAAAAAAGACAAGAAATATCTCTCAACCATATTATTAGGTTGACTTCTAGCTGTAAGTTTTCATTTAAAGTTTCTAAGTTAGGAGGAAAAATGGATCCAAAGAAATATTCCTTTACAGCACCATTAAGAATGAGAAAAGAAATTTTTTTCCCCACTTCTGATCATTTCTTTTCATTTGGCTCTGCAGTCTATGTATGCCTATGTGGCAATTTGTATTTGTAAGGGATAGGGCCATTATTCTCTATGATAAACTCATCTGGTAAACACAGACTGTAGAAATAGAGGGCTTTAGAAAATGAAATGCTATAATCTTGTGAAATAATTGGAATGGTTTGTAATATCTCTAATAACAGAAATAATACAGAACTAACCATATTCTACACACAAAATTTCATTTAAATGGATATTCTCCTAACATACTTAATTTTTTATTTATTTTTATTTTTTTTAAAGATTTTATTTATTTATTTGACAGAGAGAGACACAGTGAGAGAGGGAACACAAGCAGGGGAAGCCGGAGAGGGAGAAACAGGCTTCCTCCTGAGCAGGGAGCCCAATGCAGGGCTCAATCCCAGGACCCTGGGATCATGACCTGACCCCAAAGCAGACCCTTAACGACTGACCCACCCAGACACCCCTAACATACCTAATTTTTTAAAAGGAAATGTTGAAAATAGATGATAATCATCTATTTTTTTTTTCTGACAAAGGGGAAAATAATTATTGTTTGTTCATAATTTCATCTTATTTTAAAGTAGGCATCATACTTACATTGCATTAAAGAAATTGCAAATTTAAACCAGATAAATTGTTTTAAAAGATAACTATTGTAAATAATTTTGAAACTCATAATTATTGCCTTGAATATTTTGCTTGAAGACATGATGATATGTATGTAATTAGAAGTATAATTTCCTTTGATAAGGAATATTTAAATAAAACATTTAAATAAATACCCAGAGTTTCCAAAAGTGGATCACAAATCCATAGTAAAGCTTTTTACAGTTGTCTGTGTTCTGGTTTTAAATTCATCTTGATGTAAGGTTTTGACATATAATTTAATATTTTAGAAGCACACGACCTTTTAATTACTAGACAGTTTCTTCTTTCCCCAATAAGTGTATACTAACTTATACCAGAAGAAACATGAGTTTGATGGTCATAAAATTAAAAAGATTAAAAACAAGCAAAAAAGGTAAAGGGTAACTATTTTATAATGTTCTCCAGATTCTAGCCAGTAGAACAGAAGAGTAGGAAGATATGATCTTTGGGTTCTAGAGAGGTAAAAGGATTTAGGTTTTTTAAATTTAAGATCCTTCACTTTAATTCAAGAGTGTTTTGTATTAAATACCACTGAGATAGTCACTTTCTACTTTAGATTAGGGATATCTAACCACACAAATAGGTAAATAATTTAAATTTTAACTTCAAATTTAAAAAATAATCATTAATAGGGATACCTGGGTGGCTCAGTTGTTTAAGCACAGGTCATGATTTCAGGGTTATAAGATTGAGCCCCTCAGTGGTTCCCCAGCTCAGCAGGGGGTCTGCTTGAGATTCTCTCTCTCTCCCTCTCCTTCCCTCTCTCTCTCTGCAGTCTGCCCCCACCCCCAGTGCTCTCTCTTGCTCTGGCTCGCTCTCACATAAATAAATAAATCTTTTTAAAAATCATTAATATGCATTCCTATAACTAAATCTGGATATCTCAATTTAGTATATTTTGAAATATAAAAGGTGTTTTCTCAGAAGAAGTTGTTCACATAAAAATATACTTAAAGGAAAGGTGCCAAATGTGAAATGTAGAGTCTGAGTCCTTAGATCATCATTAACTGAATCTGTGAACATGGAAAACTTAAATGTCCCTGAGGGGCTCCAAAATGCTAAATAAAACATTCTAGCTTCGTTGCATTTTATAACTCTAATAGTCAAGTCAATTGCATCCATATAAAATTAACCTGCACCATATTTTCATGTTTGCCCTGCAATTAAAGGAATAATCAAATCTCACCTTTAGCTGTAGTCTTAAGGGTTGTTCTTAAATCACATAAATCATCTTAATGGGAACGGAATACAAGCTGTCATACAAATGATGTTTTATTAATAGCATAACAATCTGAAATCAGATGAAATTAAAGGAGTCAGAGAGCTATATGTTTCCAAATTAGTTTCTTAGTATTTTCAGTTCAGTATCAATTTGTTTTGACCAATTTCTTTGATTTTATTGGCTATTACTTGACTCTTAGAGTAAGGACATTATGGTAAGGTAGAGACTATTGCTCTCAAACTTTTGGAATAATATGGAATTCATGTTTAGAAATCCAACATGGAAATAGTTCTTTTTCACATCATTTTTCATGGAATAAGGGACATTTGTGTTTATCCTATAATGAAGAAATTAGTTGGTGATGATGAAGTTTTGTGATATAGCTAGTGATAGTTTCTGCTAGTTGGTTCCTACTGTATATTGGTGCTGTGAAGCACATTTGAAATAAAAGAGTTCTTTTTTTTTAAGATTTTAGTTATTAATTTGACAGAGAGAGAGATCGCAAGTAGGCAGAGAGGCAGGCAAAGAGAGAGGAGGAAGCAGGCTCCCCGCTGAGAAGAGAGCCTGATGCAGGGCTTGATCCTAGGACCCTGGGATCATGACCTGAGCCGAAGGCAGAGGCTTTAACCCACTGAGCCACCCAGGCGCCCCTGAAATAAAATATTTCTAATCATTAAAATAACCCTGCAAGGAGAATTTTTCCTCCATGTTATGAATGAGAAAAGTAACACTGAGAGATAATAAATGAATTCTCTAAGACAGGCAACAGGAGAAAAAGAGCGGCCTCCAAAGCCAGCTTTTAGCTATGCCACGAATCAGTCAGATAGAACAACATAATATAGCTAAAACAGTCAAGAGAAATAAAACTGGATTTAGATGAAGTTATCAATTTACTCAATGACATTTGTTTGAACAGTGTCGAGCTCAGTAATAGAGCAAAGAATGGATCAATGACATATAAATGCAAAAAAAAACATCACCGGGTAATTATGCTTATTTATGGAAAGCTTGAAACATGACTAGGATAAAAGTACTTAAAAAGGTATTTCGTAGGCATCAATTATTTAAATAATATCCTATCTGTAGTGATGCCAAAGTTTTGAGGACATTTTTCATATCAGATTATTACTAAAGCTAGAGTTATACATTATAGCTGTTAAATAGTATAGAAATATTTTACAGATATGGAAGAAAATGTTAGATACCTCCTGTGAGCTTAACATTGAACTCTTGGGGGAAAAGATGTTCCAGTTCATTGCAGATGTTCTCAGTTGAAATCATACTCTCATGAAACGTTGTTTCAGCTGTTTAACTGATATAACATAAAACCTGAGAGGAAATTAAATGTACTTGCTTTGCGGAATTTAAAAAAAACTAAAAAAATATATTTAAATCTACATGTGCCGTTAGTCAGGTGCTTTGAAATCTCTCATTCCATCCCAAAAGAGATATAACCTTTGAGTTGGAAAATGTTTCTTATTACTGATTAATTTGCTTTGTTTCACCTTGTCATATTTACACATACAAGCTGAGGAAAATATTGATCCTAGAGGTACGCTAACCTTCAGTGGCATTTACTTAAATAGTCCTTACATGTCTCCCTACTATTAGGAAAAGCAGATTCACAAAATGTCCCTATATTGAGAAGTAGTACGACCTCAATGTGAAAAGCAAGTATTTGTAGCAAAACTGCTTACGTGCCTGCTGGGAATCTCTTTCCTCCACTAGTTCTATAACCTTGGGCAAAGTATTTCATGAAAATACTTCATTTCTTTATAGGTTTGTTGTGAGGATTGAATGAATTGTATAAATAAAATGCTTTCAACAGTGCTTGAAACAGAAATTTGTTACTATGATGCACATCCTGCTGGGTCTCATGACCTTTGACACATAATGCCTGAATTGTGAAAAACCCTGAATAACACCGAGTCATTAGGAGTCTCAGTCAATATCTAACCCATAGAGTGATTGCAGAATGGGTGACGTACCTGAGAGAGGAAAAGTGAGGAAAGCAATTGTTGGAATTGACTGAATGAGAATAATAGGGGAAGAAGACAAAATTTTCAATGGAGGGAGAGCGTTATGGTCCTCTTCCAAAAGAAGTAGAGAGAAATATTGTCAATATTCACTTGTCCAATGGTTCCCATGAAAAGTGAAAGTGATATTTAATCTGAGGAGGACCAGAGGAATATATTATACAGCTCAGCAGTTTTTCACCAAGCAAGTAGAGGGTGCATGCAGGAGATCTTAGCGTAATTCAGAGACTCCAAGCATAGGAGTTGTTAGAAATGCTGCTGTCATATTTTTATTCATTCATTTATTTTTTATTTTAAAATAAAATTGGTGATGAAGATGATGATGTTTAGAGTAACAGATGCTCAAGGTACAAACATCATTTAAAGTGTACAAAATGACATTTTAAAAAAGTAAAAGTTATCCTTGGTGCTGCAAACTCTGCAATGTTACTCATGTAACCAGTGTTGAGAATGTAACCACAGGGAGACCTGAGTGGCTTAGTCTGAGTTTCTGCTTCGGCTCAGGTCATGATCCCAGGGTCCTGGGATCCAGCCCCACATCTGGTTCCCTGCTCAGTGGGAAGCCTGCTTCTCCCACTCTCATCCCCCTACTTGTGTCCCCTTTCTCACTGTGTCTCTTTCTGTCAAATAAAATCTCTCTCTCTCTCTCTCTCTTTTTAAGATTTTATTTATTTATTTGACAGAGATCACAAGTAGGCAGAGGCAGGCCGGGTGGGGGGGCGGGGTGTGGGAAGCAGGCTCCCTGCTGAGCAGAAAACCAATGTGGGGCTTGATTCCAGGACCCTGAGATCATGATCTGAGCCAAAGGCAGAGGCTTTAACCCACTGAGCCACCCAGGCGCCCCTAAACAAAATCTTAAAAAAAAAAAAGGAATGTAATCATAAAATTTTGTAGTGAAATGCATATATACTTAGATGTTTACTCAGTGATACCGGTGAATGTCCCCTTGAAACTAGCATTCAGATTAAGAAACAATGTTACTGGAACCCACAAGCTTTCCTCATGCCCATTTCCATTAAATAATTCAAAGGTGACTATTATCTTGACCTCTGATGTTACCTATTTTGTCCTTCAGAGAAGTTGAACTACATTGCACATACTGTTTTATCTGTTTTCTTTCTCACATGTTATGTTTGTGCGGCACATTCTAATTTTTGTGTGTAGTTGTCGATCAGTCTTATGCTTCATTGTGTTCTACAATGTGAATATATCACATTTTAATGATTTTGCTTATAGGCATTTGTGTTTGCAATCACACAAATACAGTTGCTGTAAACATTCTAGTAGATGCCACTTGAGGTACATTTTATTTCAGCCTTTAAAATTAGGTACGTATCTTTGGCAAAAAGAAGGAAAATATTGTATTTGAAAATATTATATCTAATTAATAGATACTTATAATAGCAGCCTTATGATGACATATTTGAACACCATTATTAAAATACATGTTTCGGCTTAAACTCTTAAAAATTGTAATCTTATAATAATAAATGAGCAAAATAATTAAATTAATAAGAATAGGGTGCCTGGGTTGTTCAGTTGGTTGAACAACTACCTTGAGCTCAGGTCAAGATCCCAGGGTCCTGGGATCGAGTCCTGCATTGGGCTCCCTGCTCAGTGGGGAGTCTGCTTCTCCCTTTGCCCCTCTCCACTGCTCCTGCTTATTCTCTCTCTTGCAAAAATAAGTAAATAAAATCTTTTAAAAAAATAAAATACAATAATAAGAATAAGATAATTCTAGGAAAAGAAAAAGATAATATCTACTCTTAAAATAACAAGTGTATGTGCCAAAGTAATACAAAGAAGCTAATAACACTGGTCTTAAATTATGACTTCATCAGGTTTTAGCTCTTTAAAATTAGACAAATTAACGTAATTTCTCTGTGCCTCAGTTTTCCTATTTATAAAACAGGGATAATAGTAGTACCTACATAATAGGATTATGTAGAATTCAGATAAGTTAATGCATATAAGGTGTTTGGAACAGTACCTGGCATGCAGTGCCAACAAATATTTATTTTATACTGAATAAAGGCTCTGCCTCAGGAAAGCATCCTGAAGTTATAAATAGCATAAGGCAATATATGCAGGAATTGGGAAGCAATAATTTCTTAAAGTAGAATAAAGCTTAATAGTTTAAACACTCTTTCACCTTCCAAAGGGGATTTTATTATTTTCATTTTAAAGAGAATGCTGTGTCTCAAGGAATGTATATGGTTAGAAGTTGACTTTTTACCCCTTAGGTTAAAAAAAAAAAAAATTGAGATCCACTACAGAAAATGAATAAAACACCAAAAATAAAAAATAGATAAAGAAATCAAGACAAAATGAAATAAACAATAACAGTAGTATAAGATAAAGTAAAGGTAAAATGAGTTCACGAAGTACACACCATGCTAGTGCAGGTACTAGAGGTAAAACAAAAATTTAATTCTGAGCACCTTAGTAGTCAAATCCAGGAAAGAAGCCTAATTAGTTTTAAGATTCAAACATGCACTTAAGAACACACAGAATCCCAGACATATTCTCCGGTTCACATGCTCACACCTTCTCTCTCACTTTTACACATTCACATATATTCTCACTTTCACATGCACTTACAAACTCATGGATCCAGACACATGCACACACACTCACACACACATGCTACTAGTTGCTGCTCAAGATATGCACGGATTCTCTTTGTATTGAGTTTTCAAAAAAATGTCTCCCCTTTGTAGGAGGCACACAGTACAATAAAGTAGCCTCTATACCTACAATTACCAATGAAATACACCGACTGCTTTTGCAAGCCACAGACCTAACACAGCACCCCACTGTAGTGAAATCAGCTCTGAGGGAATGATAGTCTGTCACAGACACATCTGTCAGCTCTTGAATGCTCTGGTTGGATGCAGCAACAATTTTGCCAGCAAACCTTCAGTCATTACCACCGATAGTTCACAATGGCAGTAGAGGAACTGTAGTCCTTCACCTAGGAGACATCTACTTGTGAGCAGTGTACCTCCCTGATGTTGGATAAAGTGAACTCCTTGATGTGACATGTCCTACTGTGTCAAGTTGCTGGTTATAACACAATTAAGTGTTAGAGGAGTTCTTTTCTGGAAGTAGGGTGATTGAGCCCAATTTCCGTTTTCACCTCTTCCTAGGTCAGATACTATTTAGCTGCCTCCAATTTATTTTGTCATCTGTAAAATAATAACATTAATAATCACCTGACAGAGATGTTGTGGGGATTAAATGAGGTAATTGATGTATATTCCTGAACATAGTGACTAGTACATAATAGGCATTCAATGTTAACAATTGTTAGTTTTGTTATTTGCAAAAAATGAATCAATCAGAAAAAAATCTTGAGGTAGTCTTTCTGGTAATTATCAGGTTTACTATTTTTTAGCATTTATTTCAAATTCAGAGTAAAATTCGATACAATCTGCCTAGAGGAGAATAAAATGTTCTTTGTCTATAAAGGTCATGTATTTCATTCAGAAATGAATGCATTTTTTTTAAATGGTGATCTAAACACATTTGTTCTCTCCCTTTCTCTCTCTAACAAATAAATACATAAAATTTTTAAAAAAATAAACACATCTGTGTTTTATAGAAAGCTCAAAAGCCTGCTGACCCTGCTTCTTAAGATTAAGGTATAAGGTCTGTATGAGCAAATATACCTCATTGAATAAAATAAATACTTTTGACATAAATTAATTGACTTCATAATGCTTTGATTGCAATAAATTTTTTTGTATTTAATCAATATACTCTTCAAATAATTTGATACTTTCTTAAAGACTTTCTCCAGAAGGTATTAAAGTATATTACCAAGACCACTAGTTAATAAATAAGATTAAAGCTGTCTGTTCTGGTGCAACCACTCTGGAAAACAGTGTGGAGGTTCCTCAAAAAACTGAAAATAGAGCTACACTATGACCCAGCAATTGCACTACTGGGTATATATCCTAAAGATACAAACGTGGTGCTCCGAAGGGGCACGTGCACCCGAATGTTTATAGCAGCAATGTCCACAATAGCCAAATTGTGGAAAGAGCCTAGATGTCCATCAACAGATGAATGGATAAAGAAGCGGTGGTATATATACACAATGGAATACTATGCAGCCATCAAAAGACATGAAATCTTGCCATTTGCAATGACGTGGATGGAACTAGAGGGTATCATGCTTAGCGAAATAAGTCAATCGGAGAAAGACAACTATCATATGATCTCTTTGATATGAGGAAGTGGAGATGCAATGCGGGGGGGTTGGGGGGGTAGGAAAAGAAAAAATGAAAAGATGGGATTGGGAGGGAGACAAACCATAAAAGACTCAATCTCAAAAAACAGACTGACGGTTGCTGGGGGGAGGGGGGATGGGAGAGGGTGGTGGGGAAATGGACATTGGGGAGGGTATGGGCTATGATGAGTGCTGTGAAATGTGTAAACCTGGCGATTCACAGACCTGTACCCCTGGGGATAAAAATACATTATATGTTTATTAAAATAAAATAAAAAAAATTAAAAAAAAATAAAGCTGTCTGTTCTTCTGTGACTGTTTGTGTGTCTGTGAAAATACATGAAGCTTCAGAAATGCAGAATTTACTTTGAACAAAAAAGAAACTGCCAAAGAAAATAGACAAAATGACTACTAAGAGTTTGAGCCCAAAACTAAAGGGGATAATTGGATTATCCTTTAAAATTAGGATAAATTTCATCCAGAGCTAACAAGCATAAATTATTACAAATTAACCATGGGTAAATAGACAGGCATTTTTAGATAGATTTGTTTAAATTTTTGAGGTTACATAGCTAATAAGTTCCAAATCTGTGACTATAATGTGGGTTTTCTAACTCATAATTGAATTAATTTTTTTATTCATGTGGTTTTCTATTTATTTATTTATTTAGGTTTTCGATTTTTTAAGTAAATAGTCTGACACCATTTTTGGAGCAAACTATTACTAAAACACCCCAGATATAAAACAGACACTGAGATACTTTGGTTAAGTTGAGGCTAGAGGTCCTGATTCCCTTCTCTTCATGTCTCCATTACCATCTAGTAACTCCTGATGAATTTCAGCAAAGCCCTAGGTTTCTCATTAACACGACGTGAGAATTCTGTTGTGTGCTCTCCATCTTTCTAATCATTAATCTTTATATGCTTGGCAAAATCCTTAAGTTACAGTATCATATTTTGTGCCCATAAGAAGCACCATGATATAAGTGGATACTATCTCTTTTATACTAAACATAACTTATATTGAGATAAATTATATGTTTTGCTCATAACCATACAGCAAATTAGTGAGTGGCAAAGCAAAATTAAGACCCAGATCAATGACACTATGTCACCATGTTCATAGACCTACCTTTTGGTGCTGGCATTCGTTCCAGTATATAATAAGTATCAAGGCAAAAATTAGTTTTTTAAACCAAAGATTTCTTCAAAGATCATATAAACGCCACTAGTTCTCTTTCATTCTTTTAACTGTAAATTCTAAAGACTACTTTTTTGGTTGCACATATAATTTGTCCCTCCCGTAAACTCTACTGTTATAATCCCTCTATGGACACTTCTCAACCTTTGCCCCTCTTTTCTATCACCTCTTTACACTGCAGTGAGGAAAACTGGTGTCTTTTAAGAACAATACAAAAGGCATCAAACATAAGCTTTAAACTGAGGAGGACAGTTATCAGTGAGAGAAGCAAGAAGTCAACTTTCAGATTAATATTAGTTATACATTTTTAACGAATTCCATATTGTAACTAATGAGATGCTAGAGTATTCTACAGAAAAGCACTCACTATTATAGAAGACCAAGATTGGTAGGAGAGGGGCAATTGGACTGCAAGAAAAAAAGGCAGTGGATTAGGGTTATTATTACACTGTAGGAAAGAGAAAGTAAATGGTTACCTACTTTATAGGTATTCGTCTCTTTTTTTTTTTCCTTTTTCTTTTTTAGTTCCATATTGGTGATATCTACATTTGATGTATCTTTTACTTGGGGCAGTTCTCAAGGTTTGGACATGTGCCAGAGTTTCTGTGTGGTCTCTTTCATCCACATTCTTGGATATTTTCCTATGCAGAGAAAGCTGTTCTCTAGACAAAAAAAAAAAAAAAAAAAGGAAGAAGGAGGAAAGAAGAAAGAGAAAGAGAGAGAAAGAAAGAAGAAAGAAAGAAAATAGAAAGTAAGGGAAGAAAAATAGTTCTCCAGGGGGAAAAATTCATTAAATGGAAATAGAGCTTACAAGACCTTTTTTTTTTTTTTTTTTTTTTTGAGTATTTAGAGTGACATGTAAAATAGTGCAGCTTCCAAGTTCCTAGGGAAGAGATAACATGAACCCACTAGAAAACCCTGCACCAATCAGCTGGGTGACCACAGCAGGGCATCCCAAACTTCTTAGACTCCAGTTCCATGTCTGAATAACAACTTGCTAACTGTCCCAGTTCAAATCCAAAGGAGAGAGTGATAATAAGGAGAAGTCATTATGTACTAAAATTGTATTGGAAATCTTGATTTTGTTTAGTTTCCGCTTCAAAAATGGTTAAAACACTTAGGATACATAATACAGAACTAAAATTGTATTTCTGAGGCATTATGGAAGGATTAGAGATATCTGAGTTTTACCTAAAATGCAATGGAGATGCTGAAAACCACAAAATAAAATTAAGAAGAAAAGTGCATAAACATAAAACAAAATGAGGAGGCACTAAGAATAATCCTGGGGAAAAATTCTGGGAAATGACGTCAACTTAATACGAGTCTTTCTTCAGTATAGCCAGAACATTCATGACAAGTCTAAAGAGGGATATTTTAACTCACTTAACCTAGAAGTATTATTTATGAGCCAACTTTTCATAGAGAAGTTCTCTGGAAGTTGCTTTTTTTTACTTTCTAAAACAGAGATGATCAAAACTATTGCCCATGAACCAAATCTTGTCCTTCACCTATTTTTGTAAATAGAGGTTTACTGGAACAGAATCTCATTCATTCATTTACATATTGCCTGTGATTGCTTTCATAGTACAATGACAGAGTAGAGTGGCTACAAAGATCACATGACTTCCAAAACCTAAAATATTTACTATCTGGTTCTTTAAGAAAAGTTTTGCCAATCTCTGCTCTGAAATATATATTATGCATCTCTCTAAACATAGGTAGTATTTAGTTAATAGCACAAGTACCATTTTTGTGCATCCGAATAGGAATTAGGAAAGTATGTGATCAAAGTGTAAAATTGTATCTAGCTTATCATGTTAAGGGATTAAATATTAGAGTCTTGGATTTTTACCTTTCAACTAGTTAAGCACTGTAAATATCCTATGTCTTTACTTTTATGACAGAGACAGTTTTAATGTCTCTAATTATTTCTCTTGTAAACACAAAAAAGATGCAAGCATCCTATATTAGTTACTCATTCTTTGTTAATTCTTTCATTCATTCATTTCATCTATTATTTCATTCTTTTGAGCACCTACCCTCTGCGAAGCAATTTTTTTGATGTTAGAGATGGAAAAGTCAATCGAGGGGTAAAAAATCTCCGCCTTCAACTAGCTCCCCTTTATCATGTAGCCCAGGACCTACGACACTGGCTACTGAACAAAATGTTGGTTCAGAGAATTACTGCATGAATCACTGAGTGAAATAAGGACCTCAAAAGGGACAGCTTGCTTATTGGGAGAAGGAAAAAAAAATGTAGAGAATCATCATAACAACTATCTCTAGACCATCTTGAGACATTTGAAAATTAAGAGAAATATAACATTGTTGAACAGTTTCCCATGGGAAAAGATAACATGCTTCTGCTAAGGAGAAACTCTATAAGTCAGATCTACTTAATATATTGGGATGAGAATTCTCTGAAACACACACATGCACACAGAATTTTAAGAATTGGTACTATTTTAAAAATAAAATATTATATATTTTAAAATTATATATTTTAAAAAAATATATAATATATAATATATTAAATATATTAAAATATATTAAAATATATAATATATATTATATATAATATATATAATATATATAATAATAATAATATATTAGGTCAAAATCTGAATTAAGGAGAAAAGTTTGCTCATTTATCTCAAACAACTGTCCCAGTGAAGAAGCTGGGATTCCTAAATATGTCTTTCCAGTGTGACTACTTCTACGTGTTTTGATGGATTCTTTACAACATGTTTACATGTGTGTAAAACAAAATTAAATGCAGCTAAAGAGCAAAATGCATCTGTCACACCTCTCCTTCTGCCTGAGTATTCAAGTTATCACTGTTCCTACACACCTCTTCTAATTATTTTGCTTGCATATCTTGAACGTTAATTTGCAGCGCTATGTCAAAGTGGTTATTTGTTTTTCAGGTCCTTGTAAAGATCTCCAAATAAAAATTCCCTTTGAACTCAAACTCTGGATATACGGCCACTAACGGGCATTGCATTTAAAAAAGTTATTTTCCGTGGGCTGGGAATCATTCGCGGGCTGGGGGGGGTGGCGAAGAAAAGACTATGTACTTACCTGTCACTTTGAAGTAAGTGGATTGAGTTTCTGAACAACTACACATTGCTAAAACTTTGGCTTTTGCCCTGTTTTCCAAATGATGTTTAGCCCTGTGGCCATTATAAAGGATTGCTTTGCCATTTTAATAATCAGATCCACAAATTTCCACTTAGCATCAGATCCAAACAATTCAGTCTGAAGGTGATTGACATCCCTGCTCGTGCATCAACATCTATTAAGCCAGATGTTTTACCTCTTTCCCTGCCAAGAGTGAGCATCTTTTTATGATCAATTGTCAAGGCAAGCCTGTCAGTCGAGGCATCACTGATGTTTACATGGGAAAGCGTAAGTCATTCAACTGCAGTCATGCTATACCATCTATCTAGATTGTTACCACTTTGCAATTAGATGTTTTTCTCAAGATGAAAATCAGTTGGAGCTCTCCCTGAAAATATTTGCTAGTGTCAAAAGTGCCTTCTGACCTTCAGCAATCTAATCTTCTAATTGCATCCAAAACGAAGCTCTTGTTTATGGGGGAATAACTTGGGCACCAAGCTGCCTGTGAATCTGAAAGTTTCCTTAATCTCCTCTTAAATTTCAAAGCCTACAAAAAGTTTCCTTCCTAAAAAGCATCTTTTCTTCTCTAATAGATTAGGGGGTAGAAAATGGGAAAAACAGACACACAGCTAAAGATCTTTCTGCACATCCTAGCCACATGCCCCTTCCCAACATAAAATAACTCATTGTTCCATGAACTCAAGAAGATGATATATTAACCTGGAATGGAATTATACTGAAAACATCCACAAGAAAACTGCCTCCTGCTTTTTTTTTTTTTTTTAAAGGTTTAACTTATTTATTTGACAGACAGAGATGACAAGGAGGCAGAGAGGCAGGCAGAGAGAGAGAGGGGAAGCAGGCTCCCCGCTGAGCAGAGAGCCCGATGCGGGGCTCAATCTGATCCCATGACCTGGGATCATGACCTGAGCCAAAGGCAGAAGCTTTAACACACTGAACCACCCAGGTGCCCCACTACCTCCTACTTTTAAAACAAACTGAACATATGCTAGCCTTCTTCAAAGACTACTGGCAAACAATAATGGTGGAGAGTCATTCCCTTGGGAGGAGATTTCCTAGCCATCTGAAGGGGCTCTTAGAAGATACTTAATTTAAACTTTATTCTGAAATAAAATACAAACACAATAGTAACAAATGATTAATTTTGGAATATTTTTAGGGATAGTAGTAGGATTTTCAATTTCAACAGTCATATTTCATTTCATTCCTGATTTCTCAAAATCCAAACAATTTCCTCTTGGAGGGTGTACTGTATGCATGTATATAGGTTGTAAAAACATTCGAGAAAGTAGAAGGAAAAAGGATAACTGATTGATATTTTTGGGAGGACACTGAATGGAAATCCTTAAATACCAGTAAATAATCCCTCCATAGCTCAAGAATGCTAAATTCAGAAACAATGAGTGCCATGTGTACATTATTTCATTAACACATTCATTCATTTATCAAGAATCAGTAGTGACTGAATACATCTGTCAATTTTTAGTTGCATAAATGTAAGAAATCCAAGACTGTATTCAGTTCTGAGATAAATTGAGAGATGAGTAAGTTTACCTCTCTAGCAACATTTCTTTTAGAGACAGAGTCTGGAAAAAAATGAACCAAAGTTTGGCACAAAATGATAACTCCTGCTTAGCCTGTACACTTAGAGTAGCCGAGTAATAAAAATGGCAATCTTGAAAGCTTTGTGATATTCATTTTCTTGATCTTTACCTTTTATAGGGTACTGTTCTCTTTTCTCACCTTTTCACTTTTTTTTTCTTCTGCTCATGACAGATAGACCAAAATCTTTGCCTAGAATTAAATCTGAAGATAAGAAAGTAGCTTGGAGCACGTAGGTGGCTTAGTCTGTTAAGTATCTGACTCTTGGTTTCTGCCCAGGTCATCATCTTGGGGTCATGGGGTTGAGAGTCTCTCTCGCTCTCTCTAAAATAAAATAAACAAATAAAATCTTTTTTAAAAAGTAGCTTAACAAAACATATCAACATACATGCTCTGTTTAATGACATGAAAGGTTTTAAAAGTTATCTGAACATACAGAGTTCACACATGAATGGATTGATGTATATCCTTCCAAGTGCAGTACAACTAGGAAAATTAGTGGAAATCTGGGTAAACTGAGCTTTAGTGGCTGCAAAGCATAAACTATGTCCACGTGAGAACCATCCTCTTCAGGGGGTTTGAGTGCAAATATAAGAGTATTCCACAGGTCAGATGGTACATTTCCCTTAGCGAGGCTCATTTCCCAGGGAACGAGCTGTAGGAAGCGTGGCCTCTGCAACAGCCTGACGGTATGATTAAAAAGAGAACATTTGCTGGTTCCTAGAATGTTCCCTCTCGTTTCTTAAAACATACATCTCTTCCTTGGGTTCATTCTCCATTGTAATGATAAGTGCTGTTTAATTTGGTTTTACTTTATGTGTTGCCTTAGAGGCCTTGTACTGTAAGGACGAGAGGAGTTAGCAGGAATAGAGTGAGGGATTTAAGTCCATGATCATTGTCTATCAGGATTGTGAAACTTAACAAGCCCCTTCAAAACTCTGTGGGAAAGAAATTCTGGTGCCTACTGGAGAAGAAGACATAAATCTGGGCTGCACTGGTGTTGTTCCTGAGATCCTTCGCTACAGAGAACATTTTCTAAATCTCAGTTTTCTAGCAGGAAAAGACAATGGGTACCGTTGTTGGCTGAGTTTAGTGAGGGCTCTTGTGCTATGTTAGCTGCTCCGCAGTGGTTTCCCATTCCTGCAGACTGTGGCGATGGAAGGAGGAGAACACCAGGGGGAGGAAGATAAGTGAAGCTTTTTGATAATACAGGAATACATCATCCTCTTAAAAAGTTAAAGCTCGATCACTCATTGGGGTGATTTTCTTTAATCCTTGGATGTGTCCATGAACCCAGAAATGCCGAAATAGACAGGGAGAGGGGCGGACTGGTGAATCGAAAGGTGAGCTGCCCAGCACAAAGGGACCACACTAATAGACTCTAAGAGTAGTTTAGAACAAATAGGAGATTGGAGTACACGTTAGTCAACTAGTTAGGCACAGAGCATGAATGTGTTGAAAGAGGCTCTATTTTTAAATTTTTTTGTGATGCTTCTGTACCATTTACCATTGATGATGATCTTGATGTGGGCTAGATATTTCCTGGGGCCAGACTTTCTTTTCTTTTGCTGTTGACTAGTTCAGAAAAACAAAACAAAACAAAAACATGCTCGAGGTTACAGATAATCTTAGCCAGGAGACCGACTCTTTCCCTGGTTATTCCTACTGGGGAACATTTAGTGATGGGGATTATTTACATTTTATCACCAACATACTTCTCAATAACTTTGTCTCAGTTCATTTCCAGCCTAGAAACTAAGGATTTAATTTTGTGAGTGCTAACCATGCTGTACTTAGGGACTAATCTTGAGTGACAAATACTTCTATAAATTTTCTAAATTTGAAATATCCTTTAGTGAGCAAGTAATAATGTCTCCATCGGGTTCCTTTTCTGTGTGTAGTTCATGGAGTCCAAAATACTTTTGTATTTTGTATTCAAATACTTTTGTTTTGAATACCTTGTATTCAAAAACCAATGAAAGTAGACAAAAATAATCCTGCCCTCGGCATAAATGGAAGTGAAAGAACACCTAAACTTCAAAATCACTGAAGAAAAAGTAAAGAAATTCTAAGGATCTAATGTACAGCATGGAGAAAATGGCTGCCAATACTGTATCATATGATTGAAATTTACTAAGAGGGCAAATCTTCAATGTTCTCACCACACACACAAGGTAACTATGTGAGGTTAAGGAGGCATTACCTACCCTTTTGTGGTCATCCTTTCATAAAATACACATATGCCAATCAGTAAATTGTACATGTTAAATTTACACAACAGAGGCCCCTGGGTGGCTCAGTGGGTTAAGCCTCTGCCTTCGGCTCGGGTCATGATCTCAGGGTTCTGGGATCGAGTCCCGCATCGGGCTCTCTGCTCAGCAGGGAGCCTGCTTCCCCTCTCTCTCTGCCTGTCTCTCTGCCTACTTGTGATCTCTCTCTCTCTCTCTGTCAATAAATAAATAAAATCTTTAAAATAAATTTACACAACATTTTTTGTCAATTATATCTCAATAAAGCAAGAAAAGAATCACTGAAGAAAACTCAAGCAACATAACACAGCTGGTGTTTAAAATTATAATCTAAGGAAACTTTCCAGAACTCATGATAGATATGAATTTTCATATTGTAAATTCCACTGGATACTTTGGAAGTTTAATCCAGAACAGTCAATTCTGAGAAATATTATAATTGATCTATTGACTTCAAAGTTAAGGAATCTATTCAATATTAAAGAATCTCAAATTAAATGGCAATGAAATAACATTTACACTGTCAGATTGGAAAAATTATAGTCTGGTAGTATAAGACTTGCCAAATGTGTGATTGTGAGTATGTAAATTTCTACAGTGTTGGAGGGTACTGTGTCCATATTCATTCAAATTAAAATTCTACATGGTTTTCACTCAGTAATTGCAATTGAGTAATTGTATAATAAATTTTCTGACTCCTTTATATAAAGTCATTAAGTCTTCTGAAAAAGAAATAAATAAAAATAAAAACTATCCATCCACACCAACTAAGAATAATAAAACAGAGACCACTATTTTAAAAGAATGTGATAAAAGCTGTGTCATTATAAAGATCTTTAAGATCTATTATTAATTCAAATTATTAACTAGGTATTAAATAGTATCTAAAAAGTGCACGCGCACGTGTGTGTGTGTGTGTATTTGTGTGTGTGTTTAAAATAAATGGGAAATTTCTGCAAGAATATCCAAGAAAAAAAAAGTTTCTGGATTTAGAGGGAAAATCTATTCTTCTATGCACTTTAATTTCATTTGCTTATATAAGGTGCCTGTACTATCTTTATGATAATAACAGTCCAACCAGTAAAAACTAGAATCAGTGACTGTGTAATAGGAGTTCAGACAAAAATAAGGAGAATTAAGAGAAAAGTCTAACAAATTATTGGAAGTTATTGGGACAGGTGAAAGCTTTGTGGACTTGACTGTGCAAACTTTAAAATATAGGAAAATGCAGCTAATTCAGCCCCTCTTTTGCAAAACTTTGTCTGAGTTTGGAATTAGAGAGTTCTGGTATTGAAAGGAACCTTTGGGATCATGTAATAGGGGTTCTCATTTTATAGACAAGGAAGGTAGATATACAGGAGTCCCTCCTTACCCACAGTTTAACTGTTGTGGTTTTGGTTACCCACCATCTGTTGTAGTTAGAAAGCAGATGATTCTTCTTCTGACGTATGTTAGAAGGTCATTAGTAGACTAACATTACATCACAATGCCTCACTTCGTCTCATCTCATAGGCTTTGACCATCTCACACTATCGTGAGAAGGATAATGATAGCACCATACAGTATTTTGAGAGAGATCCCATTTATTACAGCATGTTGGTATATTTGTTCTATTTTATTATTTGTTGTTGTTGCTAATCTTTTACTCTGACTAATTTATAAATTAAACCTTACCATAGGTATGCATATAAAGGAAAAAAACACATGGAAATAATGTTCAGTACTAAATGCTTTCAGGCCTCCCCTGGTGATCTTAGGAACATATTTTCTGCAGGTAAGTGGAGTAAGAGGGGATTACTCTACTTCGCAGATGATGAATGCTAACTAATTCAGAATGGGCAGGTGGAAGGGCCTATAATTCAAGCCATCTCTATCAGAATTCCCTCACAACACGAAATTGGTCAAGCAAATGGACAAATGTAGGACAGATTTTCTAGACTCATTTGTGGTCTCCTAAGTCACAATGGGATGGGAGATTTTCTCTGCTGGGAAGTAAAGTTATAGTGACTCTCCTGGGATAGAATTCAATATAATATAAAATAAAAATCAATAATAAGACATCCATTGTCACCTTAACAAAGTTGAACTATGGTTATTCTATTAACTCATTTTTTTTTTTATTAACTCATTTTTAAACTGAGTAGAAATCTGCAGGGGAGCCATGATCCTATTTTTATTTGTTTGTTTTCTTTTATTATTTTTTGGCTTTTCTTGTACTGATATTTAGAGTACCACAACATTAAGCTAAGGCTTGAGTGGCCAAGCATCATCTTTTAGAAACTTATTATGTAAGTAACTGGATTGGGGGCACATATGACATTTAGAAGTAGCTAAACATTTTTAAAAAGTAAACTCACATTTCTTTCTTAAATTGTTTCTGTAGGAGTCACATGAGAATGCTGCTAGTTTCGCTCATGTTGCTCCTTTTATTTTTGCAATTTCTGGGTAAAATAATAATACCTAACACGTCTACAGCCCTTACTACATGTCAGACACTTTTCCAAAGACTTTTTAAGTATTAAAACCATTCACCTTTCCAACAGTCTTATGAGGAATATACCTGCTATGGTTCCCACTTTACAAATGAAGAAACTGAGGCAAAAATGCCTAACCTACCTGATAAGGGTGATACAGCTGAGAAGTAATAGGCGAACCCTAATGCCTGGAGTCACTGCTCCAGGGGGTCTCTGTGGAAAGCACTATGGGCTTGCCCTAAAAGTGTTCATGTTTCTTACACAACAGAGAAGGCAAGGTAAAACGCAGGGGGAGAAATCCATAATCCCAAAGTGGAAATTCAGTAATTTATAATCCCAGCTTCGAGGTCTCCCAGTGTTGTTCTGCATTGAGAGGAGAATACGATCTGAGAAAAGTAGCTCTGTCCCATGCACTTTTGAATAGTATGCAAAAATTTCCACAAGATTCAGAATCAGCATGAATAGATGCTTACTAAGTCACTTTGGATTTTGTGCCCTCCTTGACTTCCACCTGTTGGTGTATATCTACCCCCTCCGCTCCCCACCACCCTGCTCCATGATTACTTGTGCCCTTTTGTCCAAGGTTCCTGGGCCTGCTTGTCTGTATGAAAGCAGCCTGGAATTTCCAGGTCACCAGCTCTCTGCCACCTCTCGAGGACTGCCTTCTGCTGCCAGGGCCCAGCCTCTGAAATCATTCCTCTCCTCCTTTCCATTGTTAGCTAGAAAGAAGGTGTGATTGATGGGTGGTAATTCAATACTTTACTCTCTGGAGAGTGTTTTGTTGTTGCTATTGTTTATTTTAAAGAAGGCTCTTGATGAGTCTTGAATGCTTGTATTGAAAGCAAAATGCAGGGGTAAGAAACCGTCCTTCCAATTTCTGGAAACAGGTAGTGTGGGCAGCCCTCTATGTGTAAGTGTGTAAGTTTGGTCCAGTTCAGAGGGTAAGCCCCGCGAAGGAGTCCTGGGACTTTAGCTGCCTTTTCAGGGCTAAAAATCAAATAAGCAGTCAGGATTAGACCACAATTTACTACTCTGCCCCTACTGCTCTGCTAGGTGCTTGGTATTACAAAAGTTAGCCCTGCAGAGTTACTGCATTTTTCTGAATATGCAAAGCTCCTGACCTTTGTGGGTGCTGTCTCTCTGCCTGGAATAACTTTCCCTTCCCCAGCCCAAATCCATCCTTATATGCTGAGTGCTGCTCCAGAAAAGCCTCAGTTTCAATAGGAAGTCATCCTTCCTGGTGAGTTAAAATGTGTTTCCTTGTGCTCATGCTATATGCTCATCCTAAATGTCCCTGTAGGAACTAGACTGCATCCCTAGATCACAAATGGTCAAGGAATTGTCTCTGTATGTAGTCTTTGAGGCATAAGGTACGATTTTTACCATGATTTTTTCCACATGCATTTTTCTTTGCCTTTTATTTGCTCTACTTCAAATAATAGTTATTATTTTTCTCAAGCTGTATGAACACTGAACTCTCCCTAAAAACGTCTTAGTGCTGTGGTTTGAAGTGGTGGAATTCAGAGCCAATGGCCAAGAAAGAATTCTTAAGATGTTTTTGGTACAAAAAAAGGTGGTTTTATTAAAGCACCGGGACAGGACCTGTGGACAGAAAGAACTGCAAAGGGGTTGGAAGGAGTGACTGATTATATAAGATTTTCTATCCTAGGGTGGGGAGGGTGATGTTAGGGCTCAGGAAATTGAGTCTATAGGTTTCTGGAGATTGCTTTTTTCTTGTAAATCATAAAGACAGTTGCAAACTGAGGGAGAATCATGTCCTGCCTGACTGTGATCTCTATCAGTTAGCCATTTGTTTTTCCCTTTTCTTTGTTTTTGGACAACCAGGAGGGCCTGAGGAATGCCATCCATATCACATCTGGGTGGGGAAGGTTTGGGGTGTTCACTTGTGCTTTGCCCTCAGCTTGCTTTTTGTCCCCTCATCATTTGTAAATAAGTAAGTAAATAAAGAAATAAATAAGGATTTAAAGAGAATCATTTTCTTTTAGTGCATTTTCTGAGGGAGGGAGGTAGGCTGTGTGAGAGAGCGATGTCCACAAATTGCCTAGAAAATGAACTCAAATCTGTAATTCACTTGGCCCCTTATGAGCTGCTACAGAAGATATTTTTATTATTGAAGATGAAATAAATGAAAGAAAAATATATTTTAAATAACATGCATTTCGATTTCATTCTATTTGATACTTAGTAAGTTGACTATGGCCCAGTTACCATTCTAGGTGTTGGGTATACAGAGCTGAATAAGCAGTCCACACTAGAGACTGGAAAGAAAAAAAACAATGGATCATTTAATACTTTATCTTAAAATGTAAATTTTCAGAAAGCAAAATTAACCTGTAATGAAGCCTGACTTGGATGTCACTTCAAAGCTTTTAAAAACCCTTTTTTTTTTTTTCTGGTCATGTTTACAAATGTCTGTGATTGTCTGTGAGTTCTACTATTTGTATCTTTATGAGTTGCTTTATAGGCCTGGCTAATTGCAGATACTTGAAGTGGAAAACACCCAAAGATATTCAGAGTGGATACAAGAGTAAAAGGGGATGTGAGGCAGTGAGAGAAAAGGCTGAATAACAAATCTGTTATTTGTCCTGGTAAGGGATTTTAATTAACTCCATTAACACAGATATGTGAGCCAATCTAAAATATGGCTCCTGCATGCTTCCTGTCAGTTGAATTATTAGTTATCTTCAGAGGGTCAGAATAAGGGGAGAAAGGGACCAGGAAAGGAAATCGGGAGGGAGACAAACCATGAGACTCTTAATCTCACAAAAAAACTGAGAGTTGCTAGGGGTTGGGGGGCGGTACAGAGAGGGTGGTTGGGTTATGGACATTGGGGAGGGTATTTGCTATGGTGAGTGCTGTGAAATGTGCAAGCCTGATGATTCGACATGTACCTCTGGGGCAAATAATACATTATACGTTAATAAAAATAATTTAAAAAATTGTTCATAGACTAAAAATAAGCTTTATTTGAGTTTGGAGGAAAATTTAGAAAGATGGAAATTACTCTTAAAAAAAAACTGACAAGTGTGACAAGAAGGAAGGAAGGAACGTAGCTCTAATGAAGCATGTACTTGTAATATGTTCCTTCACCTCGGAGTTCAATACTTTCCTTCTGTGGAGCCAACATCTCTAACTCTTCATTCTTCCACATTATCATTAGGAAAAACTTCTCAGAAATTTATTCAGTCCTGGTGTTAAATTTTTTCTCCATACTTGATGAAAATAGATAAGCCTACCTGGGGCCTATTTGTTCAGGTGGTTTGGAACAAATCACATATGATATGCTCCCCCATGGAGACATGGTTGAACATTACGTCATTCTCTCCTCGATTTCCTGTATTTTTTGAAGTCACTCAAGCAGCAGCTGTAGTCATCGTAGAGCGGGCAAGAGGCACTTCTTCTCCAGGTGCTGTTCCCCAGTTGTACTCATGTTTTCCTTCCACATCCTGTGTATATTGGTCAGCCCTTGCCAAGTATAATATTCTCCTTTCATGTAGAAAATAATTTTCAAGCCTAGCATCTATCTGAGAATGACCTAAGAACTTCTAGAACATATGATAACTTGGCCAGAGTGAACATATTCTCTTAGGAAGCAATGTTTATAGAGATTCTTACCTGGAGATTTTCAGACACTTCATTTTATTAGTGAAAAAAAGTCATTTGCCAGGAAAAAAAAAGAAAAGAAAAGAAACATGAAACAAAGAGAGTTTAGTAATCAAAGAGATGTGTTGGTATAACTGAGATTCTGGCAATTTTTCAAAAAGATAAATTCCTTTACTGAAGCAAAAAGTATGTTGTTACTAGAACTAAGTAGAAGGTCAAAGTCCAGTCATAGGAATAAGAAAAAAAAAAGTTGAATTAATAGGTCTTGGTCTCTAGGTAAGAAGTACTCCAGCGTGCTTAGATTTTATTAGAGTTTAAATTTCCCTGGATTAGGAGAAGATTAATTTCAGAGCCTGGGTTAGCTTTTGACCTGTGTATGGGACACAAGTGGCCACAGGTGTGGGGAATGGAGGACTGGTATAACATGGGATCATAGTCCTTCGTATGAAATAAAGATAATCCACACATGCTGTGGCTATCACAATTTTTTAGGTACTCTGGAAATGATTATCATCAAAGTCCTCCAAATATCCATATTGGAATTAGATCTGCAGAATCTAAGAGGTGATTTTAGTGTATTGGAGTGGCAAGGCATAAACTACTTGGGTAAGAAATGAGGATGACTTCACCAAGGGAAGGAAAACCAAATGTAACATAAATCAATAAAGCAGACATATTTTTTATGAACTCTGTTAACACAGTGTTTTGGAAGTGGTATGCCATTTTATTATTTGAATGAAATCCCGAGCCTGCCATCTCTCTACAGCATAAAATTCATTTCTTAGTTTCTATTGTTGTTAAAAGCAAAAAATAGTACAATAGAAGGATTTAAAGGAGACAAAGTCACTTATTATATTTCTTCAATTCAAATGCAATAAATAAAATGTCCAGTTTCTTTCAGTTGCCTTTGTTCCATGGGCAGCTTTACCATCTCCAGACTTTGAAATTCTTTGATCAACCCTTCAGAAATTATGATACCCATATATAGTAGCAATCATCTTTCAAAAAAATGAAAATTTTAAAAAATATGTTAAGACGCTAATGTAAATACTTAAGGGAATCCAACCTTATAATTGAATGCTAAGAAGAATTGTTTTCGTTTCAGATCAATTATTCCATGAAATGAGAATCCTGACCAGATGTTAGTATGAAAAACAACTGGTCAAATCACTTTGTATATTCACAGGTAGAGTTCACTTTAACAGTTACTTAAAATATAAAATAAAGCACTAACATAACATGAAACATAAACAGGAAAGTTTAATTGTATCTTTCTTTTTTTTTTTTTTTTAGCAAAGTTAAATTGAGTACCTGCTATGTACCATATTACTACTAATATGTATCACATGACTGCTTGGCTTCTATTCTTTAAATACCTCCTCAATGACATTAGAATAAATTCCAATTTTCTTCCTATTTCCTAGAAGTTCTAACATGAATACAAACATTTCTCTGCTTCATGATTCCCACCAAACTGCTCTTCTCTGTGTTTCTACAAATCCCCAGAGTTTAGTTTGCACTTACTGTCACATCTCTTGGCAAACCCCTCCCTCCCCACCCTGCCTCCAACCTCCACTCCTAAAATGACCAGTTCTCTTTCATACTTTACAACTGAACTCAAATGTCACTTCCTCTAACTGGCCTATTTGATGGCCTGTATTTTACCTTGATCATAACTTTTGCCATTAACTGACTTTTTTTTGGTTATTTTTTTACTTATGTGTTTTTTTATCTTTCTCCACTTTGATGGGGGAAGAATTTGTAGATTTTGCGCATATTCTATTCTGCATACCCAGAATAGTGCCTATCACAAAATAGATTTTTTAATAAATAATTTTGCATATTCTCAATGTGGAGGACTTATTAATTTGGCCTTAACAGAGTTTATGACAGCTAATGAGTAAGATCCATTCACAAAGACAGAGCCAAAGGAAAATGTATTGTTTTTGTTGTTATCAACATCATCTAGTCTTGCCATTGGAGTACATGGTTCCATATGTATGGTCATATCTCTGGCATTATTGTTAAGTAAATTTCTCCATATATCAAAATAGTAGAAAAACATATAGCTCTTCTATATTGCAGAGAAAGAAAATATTTAGGTTTGGAATAATAATAGATTTATAATTTCTCATTATTCCTGCCATGCAAATATGCCTTCATTCTTGCTTGTCAATTGTTTCATAATCAAGCAATGCTGGACTACAAAGATAGTGAGTTTTTATTCAAACGTTTTTAATATGTTATCTTAAAGTAGGAGTTACATGTGGGCAGGAGCTTTGTACAATCACTTTGCTATGGCTCAATAAAAATCTGTCTGGTCTACCTCTTCATTCTTTGAAGCAGTGTGATCAAGAACCACAGGCACTGACAGAGAAAAAATCCTGTAACACCCGTCCTTTAATAAAACCACCATTTTGTGCACGCGCGCACACACGCACACACACACACACAATTTGGAGTTACATGTAATAAGGGTCACTACAATGTTTATATCATGAAATAATGAGTATCATCCTTCCATTGTTGGATGAATGAATGTTCTTTTTTAGATTTCAGTATTATTCTTTTAAGAGGAGAATAAAAAATTTGGAGAATATAACAAAAAATATTACTACATTATAGCCATGAAGTTTATAAAGTTAATGGTTAAAGTTGTGTTTGCAGGTAAGCAAATATCCAAGTAATAAATAAAACTTTATTTAGCTGTTTAGGTATTGTGACATAACAACATCAAATAGATATGTTTCTAAAACTTGTCATATTTCCCCACACTTAGAAATAAGATTTTGGCACTTTTCCTTCAAAATAAAATTCCAAATGAAAGGCTTAAACCATTTTTTAAACTTTTGTTTATTTTTTATAATTTTTAATCATATCTGTGCTCATATTTTTCCCTTATTTGCTCTATTATTCCATCTCTACCTTTTTAACCTTACTTGAAAGCCCTATCACTTCTATGTAATAAACATTTCCTCAAGCCTCCCCTCTACCGAAAGACCATGATCATTGGATTAATTCTCAAAGCACTCTCTGTGTTCAGGTCTGTCTGTGTATTTTTTACCCTAATAAATTTTAAGATGCCTAAGGACAGGTAATGTTTTCATCCTTATTAGCATCTCAGTAACACCTAGCATAGCTTCTGAGACATAGCATTTTCCAGTAAATCTTTTATGAACTGAAGGTCTATATGACTTGAATTTCATAAGCATTGCAAAACAGGTCATTTTGAGAATCAGCTATAGAAATATGAACAATGTTAGTTGACAATTGCAGTTGATACCAGTAAATATTATTCCTTCTATATTTAAAGTATCTGGGTTTTTGTTTTGTTTTTTTTTTTTACTGATGTCAATAAGAGAAAAAATACCACAAATGTAAACCAATACCATATTAATAAGAGAATTGAACATTTCATTTGATCTAATTTTATATTGTAACATATTAAAATATAACACTATATTGTATATAACGCTATATGTTACAATATATTGTAACATATTAAAATATGACACTAAATATAAACTAAATATAACACTAAAATATAACACTACAAAAATTAACACCTTATGTCTTAGTAACTTATGTAACAGATTTCGAATCAGAGGAAACAATTCTTTTTTAGAGCAGTTTCAGCTACTTTTCATTGAGTTAGATTATATGCGGTACAAGCAAGAAAGCATTTTTTCCCCCTTTTTAGACTTCAGATTACCAAAGCACTGTAAAGACTGAGCTCCCCACTTGGTCTTCAGTCAGAAGATAAAGCCAATGTCAAATATCTCACAAAGGAAATGATCAATGAAATCTCACATCTAAAATTTGTAAGTGTTCAAAGATTCATATCAAATCTTAGATGTTGCAGAGGACACACCTGGTTCTAAGAAGTGCATTTTAGATTCAAGGTTAAAGAACTACTAGGACCAAGTAAAGTAAGTGAGAATAGGATACCTTGACAAGATACCATGATGAACGGGAACAGATCTAAGTCCTGAATATTCCATAGTAGTAGGAGAAAAATAGCAAATGTGAGAAGTCAGGGATGAGGATCTTAAATCGTGATTCCAGAAATTATGACTATAGATTTATTAATACTCACAAACAAACAAAACCTTTCATTATAATTACCATTGCCTAGATAGTTATATTGAACATATATTTTATCATATCAGAAGACGATGTGCTTGATCAATAGGTCAAAGAATTCACTGAATATTAAAAAAGTGAAGCTAGTCATCTGGTCAAATGCACTGGTTATTTGTAAAATTGACAGTCATAAGGTTCTCTCAGTTTGGGGAATAGGCATAATCTTTACTGTTTTCCAACATGCAATTGATTATATACCTTTATGTATGAAATAGATATTGATAAAAAATGAGACAAATGAAATTATTGTTATAAGGTTACATTATAACAGTTAAAAGGTTATTCCCCCATCTAGAGTGGCTACTGGAAGCTATTTCATATTATTGAAATTATCAATTATATTCTTTGCCACCTCTTGCCCTAATATGTAATAAATTGACTGTTTTGGGAAGTAGCCCTTTCAAACTTTGGTGTGTTACCCTTCTATATTTTTGCAATTTTGTTATCACCTTAGTTTAGACTCATATCACATCCATGATACGCTTCTGTACAGTGATTTCCTCCCCTGGAACGGCCTTCTTCAAACATCTCTCCATATAGTCCCTGGAATTTTCTTTCTTAACATCCAAATATATCACTTTTCTGTTCAAAATTTGGCTGTCCTGACCCCTCACATTCAGAATAAGGAACAAACTTTTAGTCTTCGTAATTCTCACCGGCCACTGTTTCTTGCAGCCACACTAACTCGTTTGTTGTTTTATAAAAATATTGATTGAGAATTTCCTGTCTCCCAGATACTGTGCTTCTGCTTCATGTGTATCACTGAATCTATTTCTTAAAGTGGACACTGCTTCCCTTTACTGGCTGAAGTACCTCTTCCCCTTACAGAGATTAGCAGCTGATGACTAGTAGAGACAGCCTCCAAATGGGAGCCACTTCCTCCAGGAAGTTCTATATCCGTTGTTCACTCCCACTCCTCATCCCTCCTACAGCCCAGGACTGACAGACCGACTGACTGACTGACAAGAGTTATGATAGCTAGCTACCTTGCCTCAAAGTGGGATCAGCTCTATCTATTTCTTGCTCCTTAAACTTTCCATGGGATCAGGCCAAGGTGCAGCTGGTCTCTAACTGAAACCACATCCTCACTTAGCTTATTTTCCCCTGTTTTATCCATACTTTACATTTCCTTTTTCCTGAGGGCATTCTTTCTGTGAAGACACATAAGAACCTGCTTTTGAGGGGGCACCTGTGTGGTTCTGTTGGTTAAGCATCTGCCTTCGGCTCAGGTCATGATCCCAGGATCCTGGGACTGAGTCCCACTTGGGGAAATCTGTGCTTAGCGGAGAGCCTGCTTCTCCCTTTCCCTCTGCCTGCCACTCCCCCTACTTGTGCTCTTTCTCTCTCTCTGTCAAAAAAATGAATAAAGTCTTAAAAAAAGAAAAAAGAATCTGCTTCTCAGGCTTTGCATTTAGGAAACCGAAACTAAGATAATCCTCAGAAGAAATTCATGAAGCTTTATGGCTACCGTCATTTTACAGATGAGAAAATTAAGGTTCAATAAGAATAAGTTGCTTCTTCCTCTATTCTCTTGTAATAATTGATAAATTATTTTTAAATAATTGGCAAATTACTACACTGGGTCATAAATGCAAATAGCTTCAGAGTTCAGGGAGGTAATGTACATATGAATAGGCTCAGATTTAAGATAATGTATCTGTGGAATAGTTGTTGAAACTAGAACTTGGGTCCCCAAAAGGCCATTCAGATGTTATTTTTCAAGATGATGCCTATAGGCCTAAATTGATCTTTGGGCTGAGGTTTGTATTTTAGTTCCAAAGTCCCAAATGAATAAGAGCATACATTTCAATATATTTACTTTACTCAGGACGCTAAACTAAATGATGTAGCACATGACCTGATTGAGCCTTCGTTGTACTGTACAAACTGGATGTTTGTGGTAGACAGATACTGCTGGTTGTCAACCATACAGTGATCCCTTTCTCCTTTTGACCTTGCCAGCAGACCCTACTTTGTACCATAATGGCTGAAAATAATTGACTGTTTCCCAAGCTGTCTTGAGACTAGGAATGGACATATAATCCCATTTAATGGAGCTATGGACATGATTCCCCTTCTGTTTAAAAGGAAAAAAAAAAAAAAAAAAGACAAGACATAGAAAAAGGAAAAAAAAAAAAAAGACATAGAAAAAGAAAAAAAAAAAAAAAAAAGAACGAAAGATGGCCAATAAGAAAGTGCAACCCGTTGTTCCCAGAGTTTCTGTGAGAATGGGATGCCCAGGGCTGCGAGGGCCATCTTCTGACACAACATTTAACCCAGACAACACAATAAGGATGGAGAGCAGGGAGATAGGAGGAGTCAGGACACTCAGTGATGAAGATAAATCTGAGCAAAGAATCAACTCCGAGGCTCCTACCTTTAGGTTTCTTGTTACGTAAAAACAAACACCACACACACACACACATACTCTGCTTGAGCCTCCTTTACTTACTTAGCATTTGGTTACTTGTTGCAGAAAGCATCCTGACTGACATGACATTAGAAAAGTGAGCCTCACATAATTTTTGGTTTAATCATTTTTTTATTGCTAAATCTGACATGCAACGATGTATAAATTTAAGGCATGTATTATGTTACCTTCATACATTCATACATTGTAATATAGTTGCCATTGTAATGATATTTATCACATTGTATACTTACAATACATATTATTGTCTGTGTTCAATAAACTGTACATTAAATCTCTATGGCTATTTTAGTTCTCATTACAAGTTTGCACTCTTTTTTTTTTTTTTTTTGAGAGAGAGAAGGAGAAAGCATGAGTGAAGAAAGCATGAGTGAAGAGAAAGCATGAGTGAAGTGAAGAGGGAGAGAGCTAATCTTAAACAGGCTCCACACCCACCATGGAGCCTAACACATGGCTTGATATCAAGACCCTGAGATCATGACCTGATATGAAATCAAGAGTCATAGGCCTAACTGACTGAGCCACCCAGGTGCCCCACAAGTCTGTACTCTCAAACACCATCAATCTTATACTCCCTCCCTTATACACCCTCTAGAAACCAGTTTTATTCTCAGTTTTTTGGGGATTTGGGTGGGTTTTCTTTTATGGGTTTTTTTTTTTTTTTTTTTATTCCACATGTAAGTTATATCATACAGTACTTGTCTTTCTCAGTCTGGCTTATCTTGCTTAGCGTAATGTACTCAAGGTCCAGTCATGTTGTCGATTTTTTATAGGTCATAAATGGCAGTGTTAACACTTAGACTTGGGTTACCCTACACTTCCGTGTAGAGAATTTCTCCTTTGATAGCACTCAATGTTTATAAAGCCTTCCCCTTTTTTTATTGTTTTTCATTAGGCTTCTTTCAAATGCTACGTTGACCAAATAATTCAGCACATCTGGATTTCCCAGAGAAATAATGTGCACAGAGAATTTTCACTGAAGTATTGGGGATGAGCAGCATCAGGCTTATTTTTGTTTGCTTTAGAATATGAAAATAAACCTTTGCTATCTGAAGTAGCTGGACCTCTGGAACAACACACTTTTCTACCTTCTGTTCATCTTTCTTTCAGAAAATAAAAAGAAATATTCCATTAAGAGTAAGATAATTTGATTTGGATATTGATTGTCAAATTTTCAGTACGTAGGCATTTTCTCCCCTACTCAGGAGATTTTTTTTTTTTTTTTTTAATGTCATACTCTCCTCCAGTCCCATTCATGTTGATGCAAAAGTTGGGTATTCATCCTTTCTGATGGCTGAGTAATATTCCACTGTGTATGTGGACCACATCTTCTTAATCCATTTCTCTGTTGAAAGGCATATTGGCTCTTTTCACAGTTTGGCTATTGTGGACATTGCTGTTATGAACATTGGGATGCATATGGCCCTTCTTTTCACTACCTCTGTGTCTTTGAGGTAAATAACCAGTAGTGCAATTATTGGATCATAGTGTAGCTCTTTTTTAATTTTTTGAGGAACTTCCACACTCTTTTCTAAAGTGGCTGCACCAACTTGCATTCCCACCAACAGTACAAGAGGGTGCCCCTTTCTCCAAACCTCTCCAATACTTGTTGTTTCTTGTCTTGTCCATTTTGGCCATTCTAACTGGTGTAAGGTGGTATCTCAATGTGATTTTGATTTGAATTTCCCTGATGGCTAATGATGATGAACATTTTTTCATGTGTCTGTTAGCCATTTGTATGTCTTCTTTTGAGAAGTGTCTGTTCATGTTGTCTGCCTATTTTTTGACTAGATTATTTGTTTTTGTGTGTTGGGTTTGAGAAGTTCTTTATAGATCCTGGATATCAACCCTTTATAATGTAATTTGCAAATATCTTCTCCTATTCTGTTGGGTTTCCTCTGTTTTGTTGACTGTTTCCTTTGCTGTGCAGAAGTTTTTATCTTGATGAAGTCCCAAAAGTTCATTCTTTCTTTTGTTTCCCTTGCCTTTGGAGACAGATCTTGAAAGAAGTTGCTGTGGCCAATGTTGAAAAGGTTATTGCTTATGTTCTTTAGGAGATTTTTTTAAAGGCACCCTTACACAATCTGAAAAGTTTAGTCCTCTGTCTCAGCATATGTAGTATATAGAAAAAAATAAAAACATGAATGTTTTTTGGAAAAAAAAAACCCTCAAAATTGTCCATGGGAGATAAATATGTATGGATTCAAATAGAGATTTGCATAAAATCACCATAAATGGCATTTGTATCAAAGAATATTTTTCATAAGTGTGTCCTATTTAAAAGTTTTAACTTTTAAAAATGAAAGAATGAGCGATTTTTACAATCAACTTTGCATTTCACAGAACTTTCATCTATATATTGCAAACTGCTTACTAGTTCTTTTTGAGAGACACTTCTGAATGAGGCTCAATAATCATGGTCTTATTACTCCAGTAAAATTTCTTTCTAATGGATCACAGATAATCACTGCTGTGGCAGAAAAGCCAGAAAAGCATAAATACCCAAGGGGAAAGAATTTAGAAGGAAGATATTTGTTAACAGGATGAAACTGAATAAGGGCAAATGAAGTATAAACAGTTGATTATTAGAAAAAACTTCAGTGTTTCCCAATTAAGAGATAGAAACCATTTCCTTTGGGAATAAATCAGACTGATTTATTAAATTTGAAATGTTCCAAACCAGTTTGTCTGAGAAAACAGGTAATACTGTTTTTTATAATCCTTTGCAATTTAAAATGGATTATCATATGAATTTTATTATTTGTTCATTACAATTTTCCTGTAAGGTATATAGGCTAAGGATTATTATTTCATTATTTTACAAAGTATGAAACTGAGATACAAAAAAGGATACTTGTCTAGTGCCATAGGCAATAAATGGCAGATTTTGGTTTAAACTCCAGAATTGTATTCTACTATTTTTAGAAATGCCACTGTTAGAAATGTTGAATAACTGAGCTTAAATAGAACATAGAGTTTTCTACAGTTTCCTCTTTTATGTTGTTAAGCAAAAGAGATTTTTTTAAAAAGTATTTTAGGGTTTTTCATTTTTGTTATTACAGAAGAACACGGAGGGCTAAGAATCAAGTTGCCCTCCCTAAAATTGAGAAATAGTAAAGACAACTAAGAAGAGACAAAACTCTGTTATAAATTAGAAATATTTTACATCTTGGTCTGAATGATTATGCAGAGTTCTACAAATATAAAAAATTATCAAGCCGTAAGTTTAATATTAGTACACTTTACTATGTAAGATATATCTTGATAAAAATGTAAAAATAAGTGTGTGTATGTATGTGTCTGTGTATATATTCACATCTATAATCTCATTCATACATGTAGGACTCTTCTGTGTACAAAATTAAAGTTACAATGGCAACTTTGTCCAATGCTTACCTAGACATAAGAAAACTTTTTTTTTTTCGTATGCATGATGAACTATAAATGAAGACTATAAAACCCATTGTTAGTCATGAGGGAAATGTCAATTTGCATAATTAAAATTTCTTTGGGAATTGTTTTGTATTCTTCACTTCTAATGCCTAGAAGATCAGTGGGCACAGGAAAGATAATAAATATGCACTCATTGATTAAGTGAAATAAGTTGCAAAAATACAGGGTGTGCTTTTGACAAATCTTGCAAGCTCCATTTCTTTCTCTCCCCATATCCGGACTCCTTCTTAACTTGGTATGATCCTTGGCTGCTCAGAGTCACCAGAACTTCCTTGGCCAATCCCCCCTTCATGGTCCAAAGATTCCCCTGAATCTATCTCAGTTCATTCCAACAAAGCATATGTGCATATGTTTGCCATCTTGACTCTTATCTGTGAAGTGACCTCACTTACCTGTAGGGAGGAGATGGGTAAGGCATGTGTGTGCATGTGCATGTGCATCTGGGAGGGTGAGGGGCCATAAGGTGATGAAAAATGAGGTGATAGGCACTCCACTGGACACTGATGCTTTACATATCTTAAGAAATTCCCACAACACTGCAAGATAAGAATTCATCTCAAGGCAACTAAATACTATCCTGAAGTATTTCCATTTGAAATAAAGTTGAGAAGAAAAATCTGTTTTTTCTCACTCTGAAGGAGTTCTTATTCTTCCTATTCATATTCTGTATGAATTATAGAATAATAAGGCAACATTAGGGCTTTTTAGATAGAGAGATGTCATATATATATATATGTCTCTCTCTCTCTATATATAGATAGATGTCATATATATATATATATTTATATTTATATATTCCTCAGAACACATGAATTCTTTATATACACTGAAACATGCTTAGTGTTCCACAGCTAGTTTAAAACATGATCAGGGCTAAAATGTAGATATTCCAATTACTATTAGAGTATGATATTTTGGGGGTGCCTGCATGGCTCAATTGGTTAAGGGTCTGCCTTTGTCTCAGATCCTGGGACTGAGCCCGTAGTTGGGCTCATTGCTAAGCAGGGAGCCGGCTTCTCCCTCTCCCTCTGCCACTGCCTCTACTTGTGATTTCTCTCTCTCTTTCTCAAATAAATAGACAACTAAAATCTTAAAAAAATATATGATTTTTTTAAGTGAAGCAATAAAGTGCTGAATCCTCTATTTTTTGTTTTCTTTCTTTCTTTTTTTTTTTTTTTAAGTCCTAGATGGACTCGGCATATACTAGGTTCTTACTATTGTTTAATGAATGAATGAAGAATGAATGGTCTGCTGGATGGGCAGTAGCACTTTGGTCACCTTCATAGTCAGTGAGGAAATTATTATTATTTTTAATCCAGGGAAGGCCTTTGGGTCACCTTGAAAATATCTCCTGTATGACAGCCCACTTTGACTATAGGTACAGATGACAGCCAAGGCAGAAATAATTCTGTCATTCACACAATGGCTATCGGTCACTAATAAGAGGTAAGTATGATTTACTCCAAAGGAGAGAGATACAGTACTTTCTTCTTTTTTAATTAAATTTATTTTTTTTCAGTGTTCCAAGATTCATTGTTTATGCACCACACCCAGTGCTCCATGCAATCCGTGCCCTCCTTAATACCCACCACCAGGCTCACCCAATCCCCCACTTCCCCTCCCCTCCAAAACTCTCAGTTTGTTTCTCAGAGTCCACAGTTTCTCATGGTTCTTTCTTTCACTGGATTTTATTCCAAGAAAAAAATGTTGGTGAAACAGCTCAGAATGTTGCCCAACACAGACATGCTGGTTTTAATCGAAATATGCAATCGGGACGCCTGGGTGGCTCAGTTGGTTAAGCAGCTGCCTTCAGCTCAGGTCATGATCCCAGTGTCCTGGGATCGAGTCCCACATCGGGCTCCTTGCTTGGCAGGGAGCCTGCTTCTCCCTCTGCCTATGCTTGCTCACTCTCTCTCCCACTCTCTCTCTGACAAATAAATAAATAAAATTAAAAAAAAAAAAGAAATATGCAATCAATCATTTGGGAAAGATTATTGGGTTCTGCTATAATTCATTTTATATGTTAATATATCATAAAGTTTCCTTATCTCACATGGGGGAGGTGATCTATTTGTTCCTTCCACTTTGCCTATAAATGGTTGAACATACTCTTCTCTTCAATGATCAGTGCTAAGTCTGTCCTCCACAGATGCCTGGCCAATTAAGATCAGATGTACAACTTAAGTGAATTTCTTTCCAATAGTAAGTGTATTTGCTGCAAATGAAAGCTCACACCTATATACTACAATAACAAAAACAGTAAGATTGTCATTGAATTCTGTTTTCTAGAAAAAGATGAAGGGTGGCTACCTTCAAGATCCCTTTATCCCCTTCTGATGGCCAGAGTCTCCTGGTGGCCTCCTTCTGGTCCTGGTGTTGATTGGATATTAGCACTCAGAAAAGTTTGACAGATTAAGAATGTGTTCTCTTTACCCTCACCTATAAACTGCTTGCAAGGTGACTCCAAATCCACAGCTTTAGGCTATGTCGTGGTGATGAGAAAAAGCGCCACTAACCGAGTGGGATAAGAAGGGAGCTTCTTCCATGGTCCCTTGTTATAAGAACAATCCAGGCCTGGATAAAATAAGTTTTCTCTTTGGTCTGCCCACTGAGGGTGTCGGCATCTTCGTTGCGGTTGTCATGCATGATTTCTTTGGGCCTCCAAGTCTACCAACAACAACAGCTAGAAGTCTTTTGTTTTGTTTGTCTGTTTGATCTGTAACTTCATAAGAATTTTTTTTTTCTCCAGAGTGACTTAAAACAATATTTTGAAGTGTGAATTATATAACAGTTTTGCTATAGCTGCCTTTAAGCTAATGATGCAATAATAGTCTGATTTTCCCATGTTGTTGTCATAGTATTTCTAAATCTTCATGAGTACTTAGTAAAAATCCTAGGTCTGTTAAGGCTGTCTTTTTTTTCTGACCTAAATACTTTCCCCATCTTCCTCCTCCCATGCGCACTCCTCTCTTCCTTTCCCATCTCCTCCTACCCTTCCTCCTCTCCCTCTACCTCTGCCTCGTTCCACTCTCCTCTTCTCCCACCTCCCCCTCTTTCTTCTTCATTTTCCCCTTATTTTTCTCCTCCTCCTCTAGCTCCTCTTCCTTTTCTTTTTCTTCGACTCCTTTCCCATTTAACTAGGTGTTCTTTTATACAGAAGTGTGTGTCTATGTGTCTCATATATGGGGTCCCTGCACTATGACTATTTGTGGATGATCTCTCTTTGTATATCTGTTTAAGGTTGAGGGACCCTTTTCTCCAAAATTTTAAAATTAAGTTGAAAAGAGAAACAATATAGATAGTGTATCTACTGTGATGCCAAGAACACCAACACTGAAGGGACAATTGACCAAAGGATTGAAGTTAAGACAGCAGGTGTTACTACGTTGTAGAGTCTGTGGTTTTGGGATAGAGATATACTGGCCACATGGAAAGGCAGGCTGAAGAAAGATGGGGCAAACTTTGTATGTCTAATTAAATGAACTCAAATATTTCTGCAGGATGGGGCACTAGGTAGCTCAGTCAGTTAAGCATCCAACTCTTGGTTTCAGCTCAGGTCATGATCTCAGGGTGGTGGGATCGAGCCCTGCATCAGGTGCGGAGTCTGATTGGGATTCTCTCTTTTTCTCTCTGCCCCTCCCCCAGCTTGGGCACACACTCTCTTTTTCAAATAAATAAATAAATAAATAGACAAATCCTTAAAAAAGAAAACCTAAATATTTCTTCAGGCTATGTGGACTATTAAAATTCTTCAATAAATAGAGGGCCTTACACATTTGTTTGAAAAATGAATTGAAATCCGATGACAATCAGACTCTACAGGCCTGTCTCGGTATCTTTTTAAGTCAAGGTGTCTGGGAAGCGAAGGGCCTGAATTCGATAAGAGATACAGATTAGAGCAGATGCTGGTCACAGATTGGAAGCAGAAACTTAAGAGGAAGCCCAATTAATAGGCAATTACATAAATTTATGCAAATACTAGCAAAAATAATATTTAACCAGCAAAAATAATATTTGGCAACTGACAGTGAAGGTTGAGGGAGAATATGTAGTCTGTTCAGGCCCCCATAGCAAAGTACCACAGACTGGGAGGCTTCTATCACAGACACTTATTTTCTCACAGATCTGGAGGCTGCAGAGTCGAAGATCAGGGCAAAGGCCTACCTATTTGGTGTCTGCTGAGGGCTCTTCCCCTGGCTTCCAGACGGCCCCCTCTAGCCCTGTCCTCACAAGGCAGAGGGAGGGAGCAAGAGGTCTAGTGTCTCTTCTTACAAGGACAATGATCCTAGTGGATCAGGGCTCCACCCCTATGATCTCATTTAACCTAAGATATCTCCTTATAGGCCTCACCCTTTAATGCAATCACACTGAGTGGTAGGGCTTCAACATAAATCTTGGGAGGACACAGTCTAGTTCACAGCAGAAAGGAAGAACCCTAACCGTGGCGCTCTCTCTCTTAAGGGCTCTTCTACATCACGAAGTCCAAAATGTTCTATCATAGGTGATGTTTCACACATTGTTCTACTCTTAGAGGCTCCAGAAAAACTCTAATATTTCAAAAGGTGTGTTTGATACTGGAAATAATCTTGGGTCATACTAAAATAGGTGTTACTACATCCAAGAAAAAAATAGGGAAAAGTTTCAGGAAATTGGGAGGCAAAGGATTGTCCTCATCTATGCAAAGTTTGGCCATCATAACCTGATAATTGTTGGTCACTTGCCAGCCCCAGCTAGCCTCACCTGGAACCTCCTCATGGTCTCCAGGTCGCAGGTGAAGGGAACGAGTGGCCTTCTAACTGCAGCATTCAGGGAAGTCACACGCTACTTCTTATTCCCGTAACAGCTCTACAGAGAGGGAGACCGGAAGTCAGTACGGAGATTCTGATTTTAAAACCCTAATTAGGAAAGCTTTGTAAATCATGTGGGAAAGTTCAAGGAAACGATTTGAACCCTTTGGCACCTACCTTTAAGACCAAAATCATCTGACAAGAAATTATGTCTGGTCTCGGAACCCCAAGTTTGTCCTGAGTCTCATGCTTGATGGAATCTTCGTCCCATACCTTATTCGGATTATTTGGAGGGGAGAGTGGGCATGCTCCGGGAAGAGACACATAAGCAGCTGGTGGTATGGTTTTGAAGCATGTCCTCAAACCTAAGTGCTTGTCTCCACCTCAAATATCTCTGGCTGAATGTAAGTGGCAGTTGGATGGCTTCCTTCTAGGCTTAGTGCTGTGCTTTGGGGTCCAAGCTATTCAAAATGAGAACAGAACCCTGCATCCTTTCAAATTCAGGCCACAGGATTTTACATATCTGATCTTAAATATGAACAGCAAATAATGTCACAGTTTTTTCAACGGCTCTCTTATCATCCACGTGACCTGCATTTTTAAGACTTCCTAACACTTTCATTATCCCTAGAATTTTCATGATTTAAAAGTGAGATATTTTGCAATAGGCAGAGCTGTTTATCTGGCAGATCCTACCTGCCCCCTTCTTTTTCTAGACAACTAGACTGGTTTGAGCACCTAAGGGACGATGGCACTAGCATCAGTTGTGAGGAAATGAGACACATTTGAATTGAGTTTGGTCTTGAACCCAGAGGTAAATCTCTGCCAAGTGAGCATTTAGCTCCAGTATCCTGATTTCCCTTGGTTAAAACGCAGGTTTCTAGAAAAGCTAATTTATACTAATCTCATCAAATCAATCAACTTTTATTATTTGATATAGAATTCATAGTACAGTGAACATAGGCATGACTAATTGTTATGTTTCCTCCTATTGTTTATTAGACTAGGATTGCATTATCGGGAGGAGGGAAATCATCGGAGAAGCATCCATTGATTTGGGGATTATTAGCTTGAATCATGCTACAGAAGACAGGCATGCAGTACATTACATGTGGATTTTACAACAATTTTTCTTTCGAATATTATTAGGTAAAATTTCTTATATTTAGAAATCTTATACCCAAAAGTATTAAAAGTAAATAGAAGGCCAGTGTTCCAGGATATTTGTCCACTTTCCCTAAGCAAACAAATCATTTAGTTGGAACCTGGCCATTTCACCAGTACATCTTGTTTCCATATAGAAGTCTGAGGATTTTTATCCCATCCTGGTTATGTCCTCCTCACTTTGATGGACTCTGTCTTGTTTTATTGAATTGTTTGGGATAAAATATTAATTGAAGGTGAAAAATGAGGAAGCCAAGTAATGAGTATTTATAATTCTGTAGGGGATTTTGTTATAAAGAGGAAATGAGAAAGTAGGTAGCGTCTGGGTGGGGGGTGTTGGTTATACTTTGCTTTGAATGTTTGCTTTGCTCTGCTTTTTAGTTTTTTACTTGCTTTTTTGAAAGCTTTTGAAAGTTTTAAAGATAGGATAGTCTATAGCAAGCTGGAAGGATGCAAACTCCACTGTAAATGAGAGAGGAATCCAGACTGCCATGGGAGAAGAAGAGTTAGCAACTGTTCCATTGTCTGTCCATTATAGTTCATTTCCTTGGTTGGCTATTCCCTACCTACTAATGTGTAGATCCAGTCCCAGGTCCCATTATCGAAATATGTCTAATTTCATTCCAATGAACTGCATTTCTGCCCCAATTATATAGATAAGGTTAAGTCACAAATCAATGAACTCAAAGATCTCTCACTGAATTTGCCCTGTTTATGATCATCATTGCTCATGTGACCTTGCTTGTGACAGTTTGCTGAACTTCAGACATTACAATGGAGGAGAGAGGAGAAAGCCTTGGGCGGGGTCTCAGACATGGCCTTGCTGCCTGGATATGCTTCTGACACCGTGTTAGATCTTACATATGCATTGCTTCAATTAAGCCTCACAGAAACCATGTGAAATTATCAGTATCCCCATTTTGCTGATCAGAAGACTGAGATCCAAAAACATTGAGAATTTGCTAACTACTTGTAAGTAGTCATTTTGCAATTAGAATTCAGATCTCCCAATTTCCTCCAAAGGCTGGCCTTGCCACTATTTATCTCACTAATACATAAAGTTTTGCAGCACAAGGGGAGGGGACAGAATTGGGGTTAGTCACAAAATAGAGTATGGCATCTGACTGAACAATAGGAAATAAAGGACAGTTAACCGCTGACATCTAAATTGTTCCCCCACCAGCCAGTAACTTCTTAATAAAAAATATAGAGTCTACCTGATGGCCTGTAGAACAGGTCATAGCATTTCCAGGGTGCTAAGTCATAAGCAGATATCTAAAATAATTTCTGACATTTTGGTAGTGTCGGATGCCTTTTATGTACTCAGGGCCCATACTATCTGGGCAGTGTTAGTAGCATCATTCTCTCAGATATGTTAAGCTTATTTGTAATAGTCAGTTCTCTAAATTTCACTGAAAGACTGAAGAAAAAAGAACTAAAAATAAGGGGCAACATAAACATAGCAAGCCATCTGCCAATGCACACTCTTGGAAATATAGCAACCTCACTCCTGGTGTCTTCTTTTTTAGAACAGTAATAATGTTGGAGTCCATTTTCCCTTAAAGTCTTAGAGGCAGAACAAAAATTTCATGGTAAAATACCTCAGTTCGGCACAGTAATATCAGTAGAGCTCAGACTATGTATGAGTGAGGGGGAGGAGTTTATTAATACCAATGTCACTGCTTTCCTTTTTGCTCTCTGTTGCCATGATGCCAAGTGCCTTTTAATTTTTACAATATTCGTAAGAAGTTTTTGCAAAACCTTCCTTAATATTTTACTTCTTACAGATGCAATGAGATCATGTGCAGTTGGGGCCGAACTGTTTCCATTATGGAAGAAATCTATGGATTTCAGAAAGTTTTTTGTTTTGTTTTGTTTTGTTTTTCTCCTTAGGACAAACCATGGAAAACTTTCAAGGATGTAGGATTTTTTCTTGTAAACAATTTCAGCTTTCATTTATCTAACTGCCAACAACCCAGGCTACTTCAGTGAATTGAATGCAAGCTTATTCTTCAAAATTAACTCTTTGGGCTATGGTTTATTAACTTACTGCCAAGATAGAATCACTATTCAACAAATTTGAACTTGTTGTCTAGCTTTACATCATGCATGCTTGGAACCAAAGACTCTTGGAGGGCAGTGCATTTAAAGAATTATCATGTCCAATCATTTCAGTCTGTGAATGGAGGAGCCAAATCCTGAGGGATAAAAGCTGCCATACATTTTGTTCTAAATCACACGGCAGAGAAGTGGCAGAGCTCACACTAGAACCACTTGCCACTCTTTAGTACTAAAATCATTCCTCTATAGCCATTCTAACCAACCATGAATGGAAAGCAGACAGTGTAGCTGAAAGTACAAACATTTAAAATGTTTAGAAATAAATAATACTATCAAGTGAGGCTTTTGTCTTGTTTCCTACTCTTCCTTTGAGCAAAAGCCCAAACTCCATCGTTCTGTATTTAATCCACTTAGTAACTTTATTATGAGAATATAAGGCTCTGTCTATGGATTCTTCCCACCAAAGTCCCCTTATCTAAGATGGCATTTCAATGGCTTATTTGTAGGTTGCTTGTGATTATGTCCCCAGACCAAACTAAATATGTATGCTATTGTAAATGCATCCAAAGGAGGGATGCCAGAAAGAGAAAATTATAGTACATTCTGCCCTTATTTCTTACACCTGAGTTTGTCTTTTTTTGATTTTGGGGAGTCAGGCAAAACCTAGGAAGCCAGAGTTCTGACACCATCCCTGACAAGTGAGAGTCGCTTTCCACAGCGAGAAATAAGGCTACGAGGAGGGAAGCCAGGCTCCCACGCTCTCTGCTTCACTCCTCTTGAGTGTCCTTGGTCTGCTTGCTTCCTAATCTGATTCATTTTCCTTCAGCTTTGTGGGAACCTTCCTGATTTTTCTTTTTTCTTTTCTTTTTTTTTTTTTTTTAAGATTTTATTTATTTATTTGACAGAGAGAGGGAGAGAGAGACTACGAGAAGAAACACAGGCAGTGGGAGTGGGAGAGGGAGAATCAGGGTCTTCCTGTTGAGCAGGGAGCTGGATGTGGGGTTCAATCCCAGGACCCCAGAATCATGACCTGAGCCGAAGGCAGACACTCAACACCTGAGCCACGCAAGCACACCCTGATTTTTCCAGTTCACAAAACAGACCTCTCCTTTCTCTGAATTCTTACATCCCTTCAGGGGCCTTGAGATAATTTAACCAAGTTTTATATTAATGCTAAGGAAATATCCTTAGATATTAGGAAAATATTTATGTATAAAGAATGATAAACTTAAGAAAATCTTAAAAAGGACAAAAATACACCAAATGCCCCATCTTTAGGGAATGTTCATGTATATTCTTGTATAATCAGTCAATGGAATTTGCATGACTATTTAAAAATTTTGTCAAGATTGTGGGGTGCCTGGGTGGCTCAGTGGGTTAAAGCCTCTGCCTTTGGTTCAGGTCATGATCCCGGGGTCCTGGGATCGAGCCCCGCATCGGGCTCTCTGCTCAGCAGGGAGCCTGCTTCCTCCTCTCTGTCTGCCTGCTTCTCTGCCTACTTGTGATCTCTGTCTGTCAAATAAATAAATAAAATCTTTAAAAAAAATTTTGTCAAGACTGTAATAACACAGAAAAATGTTTATTATATAAAGTGAAGAAAGCAGGGCACACAATTTTATATCAGCATGATAATTATGGAATGAAAAATCTTTACGTAAAAATGCTGAGAAGATTTACAAAAATATGTTTGCAGTATTTTTACATGGGTAGTAATATTTTGGATGATTTAAAAGTATCTTTTATATATTTCTCAAATTCTTTTTTTATGTATTCTACTTGCATATATTTCTAAATTCTGTTTAATTTATTCATTCGACAAATATTTAGAGAGCACAAAATATGTGTCAGGTTCCCTGCTAAGTGTTGAGACAGGCAAAGGGAGTTAGCTAACTGTCTGCAAGGACTAATGAAAAATAATTCAGAAGCAACCAGAGCACGGTGAATGAAGTTCAAGGATGGGGTAAGCCAGATTTTGCAAATATAAGAAAGGGTGTCCGAAATTTAGAAGGTAAGGTAAAAGGAGGAGTACTGATTAGGATACCTTTAGCAGAAAATAATATAAACCATGATAGAAAGTGTTTTTAAAAATTTAAAAAAAAAATAGGGGCTCCTGGGTGGCTCAGTGGGTTAAAGCCTCTGCCTTTGGCTCAGGTCATGATCCCAGAGTCCTGGAATCGAGCCCCACAAGGGGCTCTCTGCTCGGCAGGGAGCCTGCTTCTCCCTCTCTCTCTGCCTGCCTCTCTGCCTACTTGTGATCTCTGCCTGTCAAATAAATAAATAAAATATTAAAAAAAAAGAAATGTCCAGATCCGCAGCACCGTTAGGAAGTATAACCCACCCTCCACCTCCTACCATATCTCCATATATTAAATAACAATCTTTTTGTTGTTATTGCTTAATTCCTCCCCATATCTTCCTGTTCTGTCATCCATTCAGGCAGTGTGCTCAATCCATGCTGCGTTACCTCGGGGGAGGAATGAGGCAAGGATGGAAACCAGAAGAGCACAAAATACTCTGGCTTTATTGCTAACGACTAACTGGCCAGGAAAACTGAAGGGGTTTTGTTTCTGTGGATGAGGTACAAGGAAGGAAGAATGGGACGCCTAGACATAGAGAGAGTGCCTTGATGATACTGGAAAGAAGAAGGATTTCTACCAACTAGAAACATCTTCCCTGGGGCAGTGAGGAAAAAAGATGGAAAGAAGTAAAGAGGGAGAGCAGGAGGCTGGTAGAGCTCCATGAATTTCACATGGAAAGAGAGAACTAGCATCAAACACCTTCCTTCTTAGCACCACCAGGGAGAGGTCAAGACTCTAAAACAGAACAACTGTGGTATAAATCTGAGGAAATAGAATCTCAGACAATCTCATAACAATTGTGAACCTTTAGGAGCTTAAGAACCAGCAGAACTCCCCTGCACGTGAGGCCATGTTGATGGGCACAATGACATTTCCATTCAACCTATGTGAATGAGGACTCAGGGAGCTTCCCTTATTCCTTGACCCACAGCATAGGACTCAGAAACTGTGTGATAAGCTTGACTGGGAAAAGCTGAGTTAATTATTTAGTCTGCTGGTGAAATAAAACGACAATCGTATTCTTTGCACACCTGAACTTGTGGACTGAAACGCATACCCATGTGCCATTTTACAGAACTGTATTATTGACTATTTCAAGTCCAATGCCATTGTCAGGAATTTTATCTTATCTTTCACTTAGCTTGTATTATCTTGCAGATAGCAGAAAAATTATGGCTGAGGCAAAGAAGTGTTTTGGTTGTTTCTTTTGCTTATTTATTTTTTCTGAAGAAATAAGAGATAGATGTTCACAGGTGTTGATTTCAGACATATAGCGATGTCATCTGGAGCATAAGCTTGTTCTTTTTGCTATGCTCACCATGTTGATGTCACTCTCATGCCATGTCATTATCACAACCTCAGACATCATGTGCATGTTTAAAGTAAGTATGAAAGGGAAGACAGGTGTCAGCTATGCCTGAACTTTTTTATTAGAAAAGAAAATGTTTTCCCAAGAAACTCCCATTCATCTCATTGACCATCTAATGGTACGCCTCGCTGTGAGGGATGTTGGAGCTGAGTAGATGGTTGTAATGAATAAAATCAGAGTTATATTAGTAAAGAATCTGGGGGAATATTTATGGGTTATGTCATTGACAGTGTTTCCAACTCACTATTGGACAAATAAGAAAAGGGAAAAAAAAGCCTTTCCTAATTGTTTTCGACTACTTGTCAACAATCACTCTTACTCATAAGCCCAGGGTTTACTTGGACACTTTTAGGACAGGGAGATCAGCTGAATAATTTCATATGGTTGTGTGTTGATGATGGACTTTACATCCATTATTTGATTCTTTTTCCCCTGCCATCTCTGTTTATCAAACACTGATTAGTATCAGAGTTGTAAACCTCTAATAGAAAGAAAAAAAAAATCTTGGCTCTTTTCCTGTTCATTTTCCACTTATACTCTTAGAATTAAAATAAACTGCAGCCATAAGTAGAAGCCATATTCTGTCAGGGTTGGTGAGTTCTGGTAATACTGGACAAATCCTAACTTGCGCATGTTCACTTCAGTGCTGATTGTGAAGCCCAAAGGCATCTCCGCATAAATCCCTTCATAGTCATCCCCACATGTGAAGAGAGGGAGAAAGGATGGCAGGGGTGGGGCTTGGGGACAGCTCTGTGGATGACTGACTTAGCACTGTCTCATTGATGAGGGTATGCTAGCCAAACTAGAACCTATCACGCCTTGACCAAAGTGACTTACAAAAGTGCAAAGCACAGGCAGCTAGGGGGAAAGAGAAAAAAGATGATGTGCCTTTGCAGAGTTCCTCTCCCTAAGCCATCTAAGAGCAGTGATGGATGTCAGCCCAAAAGTTAAAACTGAGAAAACATAAGTCTATATATTTTCCTCCACTGGGAGAAGGACAGAGGAGGCCAGTGAGATCTATGGCACACTCTGGCTGACTTTGGCATTTACTTTTAAGCCTGAGGCCACATTTGTCTGATGAATGCCAGGGCCTTCCTTGGAAATGTAGACCATGTCATCATGGCCTAAATATGTTACATCGCTTTTCATTTATTTTGCATTGATTAGCCTTTATTCAGATTCAACCCATAATGAAAAGATATTCTCACTCTGAGTTGGGTGTGTGGGTGGAAGGGTGTGTGTGTGTGTGTGTGTGTGTGTGTGTGTGTGTGTGTGTGTGTTATTTGTCCTAGAATACTGCCAGCTGCATTCATGCATGCACTAATTCTTTTAATCAATCACTAAATATTATATGATATCTACTCACATGGTTGGTGGTGCAGATAGTCTGGATAACAAGATAAAGGGTGGGTGGGGGGACGGGGGTTGGGTTCCTGACCTTCTGAACTACAGCACAGCCTGGCACCATGCAGAACTGTGACATCAATCACATCTCCTCCCACACACATAGATTTAGTCCTGCACTCAGCTTAGTTCTTCTCCCTCAGTCTCTATCCAGCACTTGTAATCATGCGTGCAGAAGACGTATCTTCATCTGATTCAGAATAAACAATGAAAGAACGGAGAGTGGGTCGATGACCTCAACTATGACTTGATTTTCAGCTTTCCAGGCAGTGATAGCATAGTTACTAGCTTTCTGTTGCCCCAGAATCCTCCGGGTGACTTCTGTTGCAAGAATGTTTATCTTGGGAAGTAAACTCCTTGTAGCACTTTGGTATTTATTGCATTTTCCCTTGTCTACTACCTCCATTTTTTTTTTTTTTTGGTTCATCTATTTAAGAAATATTTATATGTTTACTAGGGAACATGGAGTAGTATAAATGCTTTGCCCTACAGGACATTTTGCAGTTTTCAATTATTAGAGTAATTAGAGTAATCTTGAAGACAGAACTCCTAGAATGGTAGGAGTGGAAGTGAGATCGCAAAGGTTTCCAAGGAGAATAGATTGGAGTCATTTGGTAGAGCCCCGTCATTCAAATGGGTGAGCCGACCACCAGACCTCTGCATTCTAATGAGTTTTGAGCTACAGTCTTCTCATCGCTTCTCTTCAACTGATCTGAACTTGGTCCTGAAGGCAATTGCCTCTGAGCTCTGTGCCTCACCTCTTCTCTGACCCCTGCCTTTCGTGATCAGAGCACACTCGGCTAAGATCTGTCTGTCTTCTTGGAGAAGGAAAAATAAGCTCCTCTCACTAGTGCTCGATTTTTATTTGGTCCTTACTCAAAACTGCATGATTCTGTGCCAGGAAAATGGGAATCTGACAACCTGCCTCTGTGTCATTTCAACTGGGCCATTCTCAACCTTCTATCTTCACTGATATTTAATTCCCAACAAGAAGAATGTGTTCAAGGGGCACCTGGGTGGCTCAGTGGGTTAAGCCTCTGCCTTTGGCTCAGGTCATGATCCCAGCGTCCTGGGATCCAGCCCCATATCAGGCTCCCTCCTCGGCGGGAAGCCTGCTTCTCCCTCTCCCATTCCCCCTGCTTGTATACCCTCTCTCGCTGTGTCTCTCTCTGTCAAATAAATAAATAAAATCTTTAAAAAAAAAAAAAAAAGAAGAAGAATGTGTTGAAGAAAGCAGACTGCCCAGAGCTTTGGTCCACCTGCTTCAGATCTCCTGAGTCACTTGGTGCTACCTTAAAGAATTCTAAGTTTCAGTTAAATGCGTTTAAAATATTTAGATAAGGGAACAAACGGAGCCTGTTTGTGTGCAGCATGTTCACACCACAGTATAATTCTCTTACTTGGAAAATGAAAGACATTTCAATATTGTCTTAAATAATACTTCATATTAATCCAAGAATAACAACGGTTAAAAATTTATTTTTCTGGAGCTGAAATGGCCACAGGAGATTACCTAATTTAACTGTCACCGGTAGGCAATGGGCAGTTCTCACATTTTACAGAAATACAACCGAGACGGTCAAGGCTAAATGTTTTGCAGACGGTCACAGCAGGGTTTTCTAGCAATTGAATGTTTTTTGACTCTTTTTCTTTTCTTCC